>NC_139512.1:356064208-356184208 GCF_947247035.1 Vipera ursinii | reverse complement strand
GAATGAACTGAGGCCCCGCTTTTCCTGTTTCCCTTTCAGAGTGCAGCAAAATGCAAGACACCTCCAGGAGCAACAGCAAAACCACTTTGAACGCCTACGAAGAAATTTACGACTTGCCAGAAACGACAGTTTAAACCGCCTACCCACCGCGAGGGGCAATTTTAGACCACGAAGGCTTCAGAAAAAGCCACACGAAGGGCAGGAGGCACCCCAATATCGTCGACACGAAGGGCAGGAGACACCCCAATATCATCCATTCCCGAGCTCGGCCAGACTAGCATTCAGATGAAGAGGGGAGGGGGGGGTAACACCCCTCCATTGCAAGAGGGTTGACTAAGAGTTGTAAGCAGGGAGAATAAGGGACCCAGCCTAGATTTTCTCAACTTTGTGAGAAGTCTTTGACTTCTTTTGTTGGTGTCCTGAAGGAAATACATTTCAGATTTCACGAGAAACCACAGTACAAAATCTGCAGCACTGACCACGTGGGGAGGGATTGTTCCTGGTGGATTGGGACCTGCTCCCCTGTTTGCTCTGGCAGGCTAGAGAGTAAGTGAAGGGGGGGTCAGGATGAGCCCCCCCTCTCTCTCCTGGGCCAATGGGAGCGTGGTCTGCCCAGAGGTGACCTCAAGCCAATTTTGGCTAATCTTGGAAACGAACCAAGATTGATCCCGGTTTGTCCTCAGATGGGGAAGAAGAAGCCCTTTAGGAGAAACATCTGGAGGGTGGAGAGGGCAGAGGTTTGATGCGCCATTATTGCTAAGGACACTTCCTGGATGAGTGTGTTCCAGGAATTTGTATTTAACTTGAAAGAAACATCACTTTTTAAATGGTAAATTTGGGGAGGTGATGTCTAGTTGGGGGCATTTTTGTACACTTGTGTGTGTGTGTGTGTGTGAGAGAGAGAGAGAGAGAGAGAGAAAGAAAAGAGAGAGAAAGACAGAAAAGAGAAGAAAGAGCAAAAGAGAAAGACGGAGAAAGAGAAAAGAGAGAAAGAAAAGAGAGAAAGAGAAAGAAAATGACAGAAAAAAGAAAGAAGAGATAAAAAAACAAGAGAAAGAAAAAGGAGAAAGAAAAAGAAAAGAGAAAGGGAGAGAGAAGAGAGAGAGAGAGAAAGAGAGAGAGAGAGAGAAAGAGAGAGAGAAAGAAAGAGATGCATGCATCTCCAATGAAAATTCTTGAATTCCGAGTATGTGCAGTATTTATTCGAGTATTTCTGGGTTTTTCAGTGATGTTTTGTGAGCGTTGCCAGAGACCATATTGCTGCTTTTTTGATTAGCACTTTACAGCCAGATGTGCAATTTGGCAAAAAAAAATCTCCCTGCGGAAAGGCGACAGACCTTTGCAACAGGCACTCGTCGTTTTCCCAAACTTTATGACTTTGTCCAGGGATTTATCAGACCTGGGAACATATATGTATATATTTATTGAAAATAAAGAGAAATAAAGTCAACTGTTTTATAAACATCGATATCTCACTAGTGTGCAATTCTGTGACGGTCGGGGGGGGGGAACCCATCATTCTCCCTCTGAGGAGATAGTTTAATTCTTACAGAGAGTCCTCAGCTTACGACTATAATGAAGCTTGGCCATTAGAACCCTGAGGGTCATAAAACAGGTCATCCATGTCATCGATCCAATTTTATGATTATTATTATTATTTTTTTGAAAACAGTCATTAAACAAATCGATGGTTCATTCTGGGCTGGTTTTGGAAAAAACCAGAAGTTTAGGTCACTTTTTGGCAAAAAAAAAACAATGTAAAAATGCATCTGGGACACTGCATATAACTATAAATGGGGGCTGGTGGCTGAGTGGCCAGAACCTAGGTCATGTGACCACAGGGGGGGTCATGGAATACCCTGGAGAGATTCATCATAACCTCAAATGGTTGCTAAGCGACCGGTCGTAATTCAAGGACTTTCTGTTCCTGGTTTTCCGATCTAAAGCAACGTCTAGATCAGGGATCCCCAACCTGTGGGCTGCGGCCTAGTAGTGGGCCCTGGCCACCGGGCCGTGGGACGGGCTGGCCAGTGAGCACGCATGTGTGCACACACACCCTTACTTGCACTAGCACCAAGGCTGCAGGGCGTAAAAACAGGCCACTGTGCCACAGGACACAAAAACGGGTCACTGCTGTGCCTCAGGGTACAAAAATGGGCTGCCACCGCCGTGTCTTGGGGCGTGAATGTCACTGCACGTTTTTTTATGTTCGTCAGAAAAGTTCATTTCTAACTGTACATTTCCCCTGCTCTCTGCACCTGTTGTGATAACTTATCTGGTAACCATAGTGAATCCCATATGACTAGCTATGTTATGGTTTAAGTCTGTTTAGTGCGCATGTCTAGAAGAAGTTCCCAGAGTTATTATCTGTATTGTTTTTCTTCACTTTGCTGTTACTGACTGTTACGTTAGGTTGAAGCTAGCTAGCTCTGTATAATATATATTTAGTTTTTATATTTTTGTAAGTAAAAGGTATTTAGTAAGATTATGCGTCGTGTTTTTCTTGCCTTCCTGCATGCACATCATGCATTCTCTGAAGCACGGTCCGTCGCCCTCTACAAAGGTGATTTTTACCTTGACATTTTGGTAGTCGAGGATGGTTTGATTTATGTTTTTGGAGAAGCATGTTTCTGCGGCTGTTATCAGTTAGTTAGTGCTTGTGAGGCAGCGGTGATTAACTGCTGAAACATGTCAGGAAGGAAGCCACGGCTGAAAAGGTGTCTTTCTGTGGGGCAGCTCCCTTCGACCTTAAGAACTCTGATAGCTTCGGCCACACGCCTTGGAGAAGACGCGCCTGCTCCTGTCCACGATGCAAGGTCAGTCACTCCTTTTTTCTACTTTTCAAAGCTCCCTGGCAGCTGCTTTTGAAAATGTTCACACTCCAGGGGCTCAAGATGAATTTCAAAGGCTTGGAGCGAAACCTAAAGTTCAGCCGAAGAAAATTCCTTCTGCTCCTTCAAGCCCCAAGCAAACTATGCGAGATAGGGCTATGCAAGGCTACTGTGAACAAATTGGGGTTTTTGAAAGGCGTTTGCAGCAGGCAAAGAAATATGTGTCAATGGTTCAGCAATATAAGAGGAATTATGAGCATGAACCGGCCATATTGCCACACCCACAAGGAGAAGCCATATTGCCTCCTTCTTCCCCAAAGCTAAAGTCACGCCCATCATTGAGTGTCATGCAAGACGAATGGGAACCGGAGGCTCCTATGTCACATGATTATGGGCTGTCCCAAAGGACATACAGAGCCACAGTGATGCCTGAAGCAAATGTTATAGCACCATCTACTGGTGAAGCTGCATTAAGACATAAATTGGAGCTCTCACTCTCGCAATTGTCTATGGAGGAGTCTTTGCTCAGAGATACAAGATTTCTGCCATCATCTGAGGCTCCAGTCCCTGATGGTGCTAGGATTCCTGTTACTATTGCTTCTCCTGTTAATATTGCTTCTATGCAAGCCCCTCTACCTGGCAGAACACAGCCATATGTAGCCCACATGCGATTGCCACCGGGTTCTTATATGCGAAGGCCAGTGTCATCTGCAGATTATGCTAATGCACCAGCCCCAGCGCCAGTGCCTCCTGCTGGCCAGGGTGGAATAGCAGCTCAAAGACAGTCACAGCCAGCACCAATACTACCGGCAGCTTCAATGCAACTGCCGCATGTCCAGGCACAGACGCCACTGGTGCCCCCTGCAGGTTATGGTCAGATTGCACAACCTGCACAGCCAGTACCTCAATTGTTTTTTCCTCATCAAACACCTTCCATTGTACCACTGGCTGGTGACTCAAAATTAAAGAAGTCAGGACAGAATTACACGGCATGGGTCAGTGAGGTTGGACTTTTGCTACGCAGAGAAGGTACTCACATGATGGTGTTTAATCCTCCTGCCCAGCCATGGACTCCTGACATATGGGACTTGGATAATAGAGCATGCACAACATTATTGATGTCAATGGACATTGAATTGCAGCTCACGTTTTCACAAGATGCAACTGCCCAACAAATTTGGACTCAGTTAGAGGCATGTTATCGGCCTACATCAATTGAGTCTACATGTTTGCTTTTGTCTGAGTTCCATGGTTCCAGATTAAAACCTGGTGAACATATTGGAGCACATTTGACTAAAATGAAAGGTATTAGAAAAGAACTGGGTGAAAAAGGCTATCCTATTGATAATTTTCAAATGATCAGCATTATCATCAATTCTTTGAATCATGAGTGGAAAGATGCTATTTCCAAGATCAATCAAGTGCCTATTGCTCAACGCACAGTGGATCATGTATGCAGGATTTTAGCTGAAGAAGAGGCACTTATGCAAGCTGCGCCACATTTAAGGGAACCACCTGCATCAAAAGCTTCAGCGAGGCGTGCCTTCCGTGGAAGGACCTACGTTCCAAGGATGCCAAGATGCTACATCTGCAATCGTGTGGGACATGCCACCCGGGATTGTCCCCAACGAGTTCCAGCGCCCGTCACATACCAGCCCAGAGGAACAGATTCCAGAGGAGGCAGAGGTAGAGGCGGACGACAAGGTCGTGGTCGTGGTTCCAGGCGTGATCCACAAGCTCCACTTGTCACATTGGTTGTGACCAACGGTCCACAGCCTCAACCAGAGTACGACAGACGACTTCTTTGGACTTTGGACAGTGGAGCAGCATTACATGTTACCTACAGAAAAGAGCTTTACACTGAGATGCACGAGCCTGAACCTGAACTTCGTGAGCTTTACTCTTTTTCCAATCATCCTGTTCAGGTCATGGGAAAAGGAACTGTCTACATTGAAGAGCTTGATGCTCTCATTCCAAATGTTTACTATGTTCCATCTGCCAGTAGTAATTTGCTTAGTCAGAGTCATTTGTCTAGGTTTTCTCATTTTCAGGTCCACCATCTTGAAAAAGCAAGTTATATAGTCAAAGACGGAGATATTGTTGCTGAAACCATGTTGATTGGTGGTGTTTATTACTTAAAACCAAAGCCTAAGCAGCAAGAGCAGGCAAGTATACACGTTCCAAAGAGCACAGGCCCAGAGAGAGACGTCCCAGAGAGAGATCCTGTTGCTACTCCAAAGGTTCCTAATAATGATAAAAATACAAAAAAGACACAGGTTGCTCACAGCAAGCCTGGGGTTCCTAATAAAAATGCTAAAGTTGAGAATTCACTAACAGGTAAACCTTTGCATTCCAGGTGTATCCATAAGTGGCACAGAAGATTGGGTCATGCCAGTTTCCGTGTTCTGAAGAAGATGCCAGAGTTCGCAAGAGGTTTGGATCTAAAGGGGTGTAAGGTGTTTTTGGACTGTGCTGTCTGCAAGAAAGCCAAATCTAAGGCAGCAGCAATTCCAAAACGCGCTACACGCCTGTCAACACGCATTTTTGATTTGGTACACACTGACATAGTTGGTCCTTTTGCACCCACACTTGGTGGTAAAAGATATTTCTTGACAATCGTTGACAATTATTCTAGATATGGATATGTATATCCTATGAAAGAAAAATCTGAGACCTTTCAGATCTTTAAAGACTTTGCTAGTCTTGTCTATACCCAATTCGAGGTCAACATTGCCAGAATCCAGAGTGATCGCGGTGCTGAATTCATGTCTCAGCGTTTCCAGGACTGGATGCGTGAGAATGGGATAGTACATCAGACATCTGCTCCTTATACTCCAGCTGAAAATGGAGTGGCAGAACGCAGAAATGGAGTTCTGCAAACCATGATGCGTTGCCTCCTTGAAGATGCTAACCTCAGTCTTCCATACTGGGGTGAAGCTATCAAATATGCTAACCATATCATCAACCGTACTTGGAGTAGTGTGATAAATCAGACCCCTTATTTCATGTTGTATGGACACAAGCCTGATCTCTCACATCTCCATATTTTTGGTTCATATGCTATGGTGAATATTCCTTTAGCCCAAAGAAAGAAAGGGGGTCCTGCAGCAAAAAGGATGAGATTTATGGGCATTGATGATAATTCAAAATGGAGCAAATACATTGACTCTCATCATGTTATTGTGGTTTCACAATCTGCTACTTTTGAGGAAGATGCTGACTGGTCCAGGATTCATTCTAACGATCCTGGAGTTTATTTTCCTAGAGATGATGTTGCTGATGCCACGCAACCTGATCAAGAATCACAGGAGAATGTTCCTTCCACGAGTTCTTCTCAACCTACTGTTCCGTCTTCGCAAGCCGCTGATGTTGCTGCTGGCGACGATGAAGACGAGGATGACACAGAAGAAGAATGGACGGTTGGCCCGAGACGTTCCAAGAGGTCCACAAAGGGAATTCCTCCAAAACGGTATTCGTGGCAAGTAACAAAAACACCTGTACCTTTGATTTGTAATGTTACACTTCCACCTGAGAAGTTCACACAGATCAAACATCTCCCTGAATCAGAACAAGATAAATGGTTTGAGGCAATGCAGGCTGAAATGGACAGTTTAAAGAAACTTCAAGTGTTTACGCCTGCAAGCCCTCCAGCAAACAAGAAAGTTATTGGTACTCGATGGGTCTACAGGATCAAAAAGAAGCCGAATGGTGAGTCGTTGTACAAGGCCAGACTCGTAGCCCAGGGTTTCGCTCAACGTTACCCTGAGGACTATACAAATACATACTCACCCACGGTGCGGACTGAAAGTGTGAAAATTGCTTTAGCCACTGCAACTATCCTTGGCCTGGAAGTTTTCCAGTTCGATGTTGAAACGGCTTATCTTCACGCTGATCTTGATGAAGACATCTACGTCAAAGGTCCTCCAGGTTTCAGACAGCAAGAAGGGGATACCTGGTTTCTACACAAAAGTCTTTATGGTCTGAAACAGTCTGGTTTAATGTGGTACTTATGTCTTTCTGACAAACTAAATTCAATGGGCTTTATTAAGTCCGAAACAGATGAATGCGTGTTTACCAAAAGATCCGGTAATAGGTATGAGATAATTCTTGTTTATGTCGATGACATTGTTTATATTGGTCCAAATAAGCAGATGAGTGAGGTTTTTGCTAAAGCTTTACAAAAGTTTTTCACGTTGAAGTGTTTAGGGTGTATTAACACTTATTTAGGTGTTCAAATTGCCAAAACTCAGAAGGGGTTTAGTCTCACACAAGAAGAGAAGATTGAACAACTGTTATATCACTGTAACATGGAGGACGCTAAGCCTGTGAGTATACCCATGCAAACTGACTTTCACATTTTGGCACATGAACCAAGTCCTGAGTTCGAAGATCAAACACTATATCGCTCAGTCATTGGGTCACTGCTGTATATTAGTAGTTGGACTAGACCCGACATTGCACTTAGTGTTAATCTTTTATCACGACACGTAGGCAAGGCAAAACAGTTTCATTGGACATGTGTTAAAAGGTTATTGAGGTATCTAAAACACACCAAAGACATGAAGTTGTTGTTGGAACCCACACATACTGACTATGCAGAGTTATGTTGTTTTGCAGATTCAGATTGGGCAAGTGATAAGAAGTCACGGAAAAGTACATCAGGTTACATGATGTTCTTAAATGGATGTCCTGTTTACTGGCATGTGCGTAAACAGAATTTTGTTTCTTGTTCCTCTACAGAAGCTGAGTATGCTTGTGTGTCTGATGCATGCAATTCTTTAACCTGGTTTGATGCTTTAGTCACAGATATCTGGACACATCCGATTCGACCAATCACAGTAATGGAAGATAATGAATCTGTGGTTTATATTTCTGAAACACGTTTTACAGGTTCAAGGTCCAGACACATTGACATCCGATATCAAAACATAAGGCAACTGGTTAAACAAGGTTTTGTGACGTTACAGTATGTGCCTACACGTGATCAAATTGCTGACATGCTGAACAAACCACTTCCTACAGCCCAGCATGAGTATCTGCGTGAGAAGATGTGCCTTACCTGAGTCTTCACTTTGCTGACGAAAGAAGGGGAATGTCACTGCACGTTTTTTTATGTTCGTCAGAAAAGTTCATTTCTAACTGTACATTTCCCCTGCTCTCTGCACCTGTTGTGATAACTTATCTGGTAACCATAGTGAATCCCATATGACTAGCTATGTTATGGTTTAAGTCTGTTTAGTGCGCATGTCTAGAAGAAGTTCCCAGAGTTATTATCTGTATTGTTTTTCTTCACTTTGCTGTTACTGACTGTTACGTTAGGTTGAAGCTAGCTAGCTCTGTATAATATATATTTAGTTTTTATATTTTTGTAAGTAAAAGGTATTTAGTAAGATTATGCGTCGTGTTTTTCTTGCCTTCCTGCATGCACATCATGCATTCTCTGAAGCACGGTCCGTCGCCCTCTACAAAGGTGATTTTTACCTTGACAGTGAAAATGGGGGCCGCCACACCGCAGAGCGCAAAAACGGGTCAGCGCTGTGCTGCAAGGCACACACACCCTTACTTGCACTAGCACTGCGGCCGCGGAGCACAAAAACAGGCCACCACACCACAGGGCACAAAAACGGGTCACCGCTGTGCTTCAGGGCGTGAAAATGGGCTGCCACCGCCTTGTCTCGGGGCGCGAAAATGGGTGCCGCACCACCGCAGGGCACAAAAATGGCCTGCCGCCATGCTGCAAGGTGCAAAACTGGCTGTTGTGCCATCACAGAGTGCAAAAATAAGGCACTATGCCAGGTAAGAGCCGGGACGCGGTGGCTCAGTGGGTTAGGACGCTGAACTTGTCGATCAGAAGGTCGGCAGTTTGGCGGGTCGAATCCCGAGAGCCGCGTAACAGAGTGAGCGCCTGTTACTCGTCCCAGCTTCTGCCAACCTAGCAGTTCGAAAGCACGTAAAAATGCAAGTAGAAAAATAGGGACCAGTACGGTAGGAAGGTAACAGTGTTCCGTGAGCCTTTGGCGTCTAGTCATGCCGGCCACATGACCACGGAGACGTCCTCGGACAAGCGCTGGCTCTTCGGCTTTGAAACGGAGATGAGCACCGCCCCCTAGAGTCGGAAACGACTAGCACGCATGTGCGGGGGAACCTTTACCTTTACCTTACTATGCCAGGTAAGAGCAGGGCAAGGTTAGTGGGTATCACGCAGGCACTAGCCCCACCCCGTTTGTGGTGCGCATGTGCTCGCGGCCCCATGTGAACGCACGCGCACACACACACACATGTAAAATGCTTTTTCCCCCCCTTTTCCTCCAGTCCACCAGCTGACAAAGGTTGGGGACCCTAGATTCAGTGCTCTTATTGAAGCCAGAGTGACTGAAAAGTTAAACGTTCAGACATGTCGGGAGTTTTATTTGTCCGTCACATTTTTTAAAAAATAATAAAGTTGGAAGGGACCTTGGAGGTCATCTAGTCCAACCCCCTGCTCAGGCAGGAAACCCTAAGCCATTTACCCCAGCTCTTCCTAGCGTTCTCCAAGCAATTTTCCGTCTCACAGGTAAATCCCGAATGAAAGACGTTCCTCGACTTGCAACGCGGCCCCGAATTTCGAGACGGCTGCTAAGTGAGTTTTGTACCTTTTTATGACATTGGTTGTTAAGTGAATCGCTGCCGTTGTTACGTTCGTCACACGGTTGTTAAGGGGAATCTGGCTCGCCCCCCCCAATTGACAGGGCTTGCCAGAAACTCGCCAAAGGGGATCACGTGACACACACACCCGGGACGCTGCGACCGTCGTAAATATGAACCGGTTGCCAAGTTTGATCACACAGTCGTCGGGATGCTGTGGACGGTCGTGTGAAAAACGTTCGTAAGTCACTTTTTTCAGTGCCGTTGTAGTTTTGCATGGTCACAAAATGAAAGAGCCAGCAACCAGCAGGTATTGATGATGGTTGCGGTGTCCCCGGGGTCGTGGGATCCTCTTCTGTGATCTTCTGACGAGCTAAAGTCAATGGGGAAGCCAGATTCACTTAACAACCGTGTTATTAACGGGACAACTGCAGTGACTCACTTAACGGCTGTGGCGAGAAATTGGTAAAATGGGACAAAACTCGCTTAACAACTGTCTGGCTCTATTCTATTCTGTTCTGTTCTATGTTCTATTCTATGTTCTATTCTATTCTATTCTATTCTGTTCTGTTCTGTTCTGTTCTATGTTCTATTCTATTCTGTTCTGTTCTGTTCTGTTCTGTCCTGTTCTGTCCTGTTCTATGTTCTATTCTATTCTATTTTCTATTAATTCTATTCTATTCTTACTCTACATTCTATTCTATTCTGTTCTGTTCTATGTTCTATTCTATTCTAGTCTATCTAGTCTATTCTATTCTTACTCTACATTCTATTCTATTCTATTCTATTCTATTCTATTCTATTCTATTCTATTCTATTCTATTCATTTCTGGCAGTGTGCATTGTTTTCTGAGTAAGTGATCTCCATTTTTTACAATGATAAATTGAATTTTTAGTCTAGGATCTATGATGCCCTTAGGCCACCTTGGATGAGAAATGCCAAATATTTGCCGTCCCTTTAGAGGACCTGAGCAAAACATCCTGCTTTAAGAGACTTGGAGCCCTTTGGCGCTCAGTTTTTCTTTCACTGTCTTTACGAAGGCTTGTTGCTTTTCGTAATAGGCAGCCTCGTTCACAAAAGTTGGGTACACTGTGACTTCTCCATCGTATGCAATTGTCCTTCCTTCCAGAGTCAAAAACATGGGGTCACCTGGATTTAGCGGCCACCAGTCTCGGTCCTATGGAACAGGAACAAGTTAATCTTGGTTGATGGAATTGGGTCTGTCTAGTTTAATGAACAGAAGGACGAGGGGGGACATGATAGCAGCCTTCCAGTATCTCAGGGGCTGCCCCAAAGAAGAGGCAGTCAAGCTCTTCTTCAAAGCACCCAAAGGCAGGAGAAGAAGCAACGGATGGAAACATAATTAATTGTGCATATTAATATATAATATAAATAATATAAATAATATGTTATTTAAATATATATAATAAAATTATTGATACATTAATATGAATATATTAAATATAATTAACATATTAATAATCAACATAAGAATATGTAGCAAATAATACCTAAAATAATGCCTAATTTTTAATATATAATTTAAATTAAATCAATATATAAATTGTGTATATAAATATTTATAAATATTCCCCAAATTATTAATATATGTATATGGTAAATAAAATAATACATATTAATATATATTTAATTTAAATTATATATTAAAATTAAGTATTATTTTATGTAGTATGTATTCATATATATCAAATTACTGGTATATTGATATAAATTTACTAAATATATTAATATATGAATATATAGTAAATAATACATAAAGTAATACCTAATTTTAATATATAATTTAAATTAAATCAATATATAAATTGTGTATATAAATATTTATAAATATTCCCCAAATTATTAATATATGTATATGGTAAATAAAATAATACATATTAATATATATTTAATTTAAATTATATATTAAAATTAAGTATTATTTTATGTAGCATGTATTCATATACTGTATATCAAATTACTCATACATTATATAATTGGGGATGTCTAGTTTAATGAAGAGAAGGGTGAGGGGTGACATGATAGCAGTCTTCCAATCTCTCAGGGGCTGCCCAAAAGAAGAGGCAGTCAAGCTATTCTCCAAAGCACCTGAAAGCAGGACAAGAAGCAACGGATGGAAACTAATCAAGGAGAGAAGCAACTTGGAACTAAGGGGAAACTTCCTGACAGTGAGAACAATTAACCGGTGGAACTCCTGGCCTCCAGAAGCTGTGAATGCTCCAACACTGGAGGTTTTTAAGAAGAGACCGGACTGAAATAGTATACAGACTCCTGGTTGAGCAGAGAGTTGAACTAGAAGACCTCCAAGGTCCCTCCCAATTCTGTTATTCTATCCTATTCTGAGGAGAAATTTATTTTAATTGGGGTTTTTAATAGTACAGGGTTGGTTTAATCTTTTTTAAATTGGTTTTTAACTTTTGTATGGTTGATTTTTAACTCCCTGTAAACCGCCCTAAGTCCTCAGGGAAAGGGCGGTATATAAATGCAATAAAGTAAAATAAATAAATAAATAAATAAATATTCTAAATCTGCCACAGTTTGGATATAAGGCTGTTTAAAGGAAGCCTGAAGTACCTTACAACGGTGATCGTTTAACCCCGCAATAAACAGCCCAGCTTCATCCCTCACTGCCTTTTAAACATGCCTAAGAGAAACATCGCCTGAGCCCAAATTAATATTAAAAATAAAATTTTAAAAATGAATAAAATGTGAACGAAATAAATAAATAAACGGAACAAAAACAAATAAACTCAAAGAGCAGAATGAATCAACCACTAGGTCCTTTTTCTCTCCCCCCCCCCCCCACGGCCGCTTCTCAGTTTTCTACATTTCTAGATTTCTAACTAAGCAGGTCAAAACTAAACTGCGCCTTTTTCGGAGGGGCCGAGTTGAATTCAAGGATAGGAATTCAAGCTTTGGCAGGTTCCAATGCATTGAATGTCTTGGACATTAGTTTAGAAGGGGCCTCAGTCCTGTGGTAGCCATCCCCAATTTATTTGGTGGAGAGGTGGGCAGGACTTAATTTATGGGGACCTTGGTGCTCTCTCAGCTTATTTAAAAAAAAACACAACCCAGACATTTCCTTGCCCAGCTAGGTAACATCATCAGGGCTAGAAGGGAGGAGGAGGAGGAGGAGGAGGAGGAGGAGGAGGAGGAGGAGGAGGAGGAGGAGGAGGAGGAGGAGGAGGAGGAGGAGGACTGTGGAATCCTTGCTGCTCTCTGACTTTGGTGGGTTTTCTGCAGACATTTCATGACCCGTTTAGGTAACATCATCAGGGCTAGAAGGGAGAGGGAGGAGGAGGAGGAGGAGGAGGAGGAGGAGGAGGAGGAGGAGGAGGAGGAGGAGGACTGTGGAATCCTTGCTGCTCTCTGACTTTGGTGGGTTTTCTGCAGACATTTCATGACCCATTTAGGTAACATCATCAGGGCTAGAAGGGAGAGGGAGGAGGAGGAGGAGGAGGAGGAGGAGGAGGAGGAGGAGGAGGAGGAGGAGGAGGAGGAGGAGGACTGTGGAATCCTTGCTGCTCTCTGACTTTGGTGGGTTTTCTGCAGACATTTCATGACCCGTTTAGGTAACATCATCAGGGCTAGAAGGGAGGAGGAGGAGGAGGAGAAGGAGGAGGAGGAGGAGGAGGAGGAGGAGGAGGAGGACTGTGGAATCCTTGGTGCTCTCTGACTTTGGTGGGTTTTCTGCAGACATTTCATGACCCGTTTAGGTAACATCATCAGGGCTAGAAGGGAGGAGGAGGAGGAGGAGGAGGAGGAGGAGGAGGAGGAGGAGGAGGAGGAGGAGGAGGAGGAGGAGGAGGAGGAGGAGGAGGACTGTGGAATCCTTGGTGCTCTCTGACTTTGGTGGGTTTTCTGCAGACATTTCATGACCCGTTTAGGTAACATCATCAGGGCTAAAAGGGAGGAGGAGGAGGAGGAGGAGGAGGAGGAGGAGGAGGAGGAGGAGGAGGAGGAGGAGGAGGACTGTGGAATCCTTGGTGCTCTCTGACTTTGGTGGGTTTTCTGCAGACATTTCATGACCCGTTTAGGTAACATCATCAGGGCTTGAAGGGAATGTGGGGTTACTTACATACAACTGGCTTGTCCTGTCAGTGCAATACCCCAATCAAGGAACTACCAATTCAGACAAACAATCGAACAGTGAACAGCAGCCTAACACAGGAACCACCAAAACCACACCCAACAACATTGACAAGGCAAGTCACTTAAATGTAAGCACAGGGCAAACCCCACATTTTCTATAGAGGCCGTCCTCAACTTACAGTCATTCATTCAGTGACCGTTCAAAGTTACAACGGCATTGAAAAAAAGTGACGTATGACAGTTTTTCCCCACTTGTGACCGTCGCAGCATCCCCGTGGGTCACATGATCAAAATTCAGCCACTTGGCAACTGGCTCATGTTTATGACGGTCGCAGCGTCCTGGGGTCACGGGATCCCCTTTTGCGACCTTCTGACCAGCAAAATCCACAGGGGAAGCCAGATTCACTTAACAACTGGGTTACTAATGTTACAGCTGCAGTGATTTACTTAACAACGGTAGCGAGGAAGGTTTTAAAATGGGGCAAATCTCACTTAACAACTCCAGAATAGATATGTTGGGCTCAATTGCGGTCGTATGTCGAGGACTACCTGTACAATACGTATTAGATCTCCCACCACTGCTATTAAAAATAGAATAGCAATCACATAGGTTTACCTGTAAATTAGGGTGAATGACAGCCATAATCTCATTTTTTTGGTTCCTGGGATAGTCAACTTTCCCCAATAATTTATAAATCTCAATAGTGCACGGAGGGAATTCCTGACCTACAGAGAAAAACTGTTTATGCTAAGCAACTGACTTTTGTTTTAAAGATGCCATTGCTGATAATTTTTAAAGTAGGGGTCTTCCAACTTGACCCCTTCATGACTTGTGGACTTCAACTCCCAGAATTCCTCAGCCAACATGGGGGAACTATGGCCCCTTCATGACTTGTGGACTTCAACTCCCAGAATCCCTCAGCCAACATGGGGGAACTATGGCCCCTTCATGACTTGTGGACTTCAACTCCCACAATTCCTCAGCCAACATGGGGGAACTATGGCCCCTTCATGACTTGTGGACTTCAACTCCCAGAATCCCTCAGCCAACATGGGGGAACTATGGCCCCTTCATGACTTGTGGATTTCAACTCCCAGAATTCCTCAGCCAACATGGGGGCACTATGGCCCCTTCATGACTTGTGGACTTCAACTCCCAGAATTCCTCAGCCAGCGTGCCTAGCTGAGGAATTCTGGGAGTTGAAATACACAAGCAGGGGTCTTCCAACTTGGCCCTTTTATGACTTGTGGACTTCAACTCCCAGAATTCCTCAGCCAGCATGGGGGAACTATGGCCCCTTCATGACTTGTGAACTTCAACTCCCAGAATTCCTCAGCCAACATGAGGGCACTATGGCCCCTTCATGACTTGTGAACTTCAACTCCCAGAATTCCTCAGCCAACATGAGGGCACTATGGCCCCTTCATGACTTGTGGACTTCAACTCCCAGAATTCCTCAGCCAGCGTGCCTAGCTGAGGAATTCTGGGAGTTGAAATACACAAGCAGGGGTCTTCCAACTTGGCCCTTTTATGACTTGAGGACTTCAACTCCCAGAATTCCTCAGCCAACATGGGGCAACTATGGCCCCTTCATGACTTGTGAACTTCAACTCCCAGAATTCCTCAGCCAGCGTGCCTGGCTGAGGAATTCTGGGAGTTGAAGTCCACAAGTCATAAAAGGGCCAAGTTGGAAGACTCCTGTCCTAAAGCCACTATGATGGATTATTTGTTAAACAAACTAAAGCTGTAAGTTGCAACTAGATCCATCTGAGGTTTGGAAAATTCTCAACAATGCTGTACCTGCGTTGAATTTGGCCACAAAATCCAGCCCGTGTCGAACGATGTTCCTCATTTTTGCCAAAATGTCGGCCCTCAGGACCCCCTGGGGCTGAGGACCAACTTCAACACCTGGAGAAGAAACCAAGGTTGGTTGGGCAACATTTATAAGTATTTATATTTACGTCATTTATATATATTGATACTATGCTAAATAAGACGATACATCATTTTAACATATAATTTAAATTAAAACAATATTTATAAATATATTTATCTCATTTATATATTAATTTAATTTAAATTGTAGATTAAAATTATTAATATTTCAATCATTAATATATAGTAAATAAAATAATACAGATTTTAATATGTAATTGTTATATAAATTATAATATATAATGTAAATTAAATTGAATTAATAATTTAAGTTAATATATATTTTAAAATGTAATTAACTGTACATATTAATATATAATATAACTAATATCTTATTTAAATTATCTAATAAAATTATTGATATATTAATATGAATATATAAAATATATTAATAATATATTAATAATCAATATATGAATATATAGTAAATAATACATAAAATAATACCTAATTTTTAATATATAATTTAAATTAAATCAATATATAAATTATGTATATATTTATAAATATTCCACAACTTATTAATATATGTATATGGTAAATAAAATAATACATATTAATCTATATTTAATTTAAATTATATATTAAAATTAAGTATTATTTTATGTGGTATGCATTCATATATATCAAATTACTCATATATTAATAAAAAGTAATTAAATATTTTAATATATTAATAATATATGAATATATAGTAAATAATACATAAAGTAATACCTAATTTTAATACATAATTTAAATTAAATCAATATATAGGGATGCGGTGGCTCAGTGGCCTAGGACGCTGAGTTTGTCGATCAAAAGTCGGCAGTTTGGCGGGTCGAATCCCGAGTGCCGTGTAGCAGAGTGAGCGCCTGTTACTCGTCCCAGCTTCTGCCAACCTAGCAGTTTGAAAGCACGTAAAAATGCAAGTAGAAAAATAGGGACCACTACGGTGGGAAGGTAACGTGTTCCGTGCGCCTTTGGCGTCTAGTCATGCTGGCCACATGACCACGGAGACGTCCTCTGACAAGCGCTGGCTCTTCGGCTTTGAAATGGAGATGAGCACCGGCTCCTAGAGTCGGAAACGACTAGCACGCACGTGCGGGGGAACCTTTACCTTTATAAATTATATATATTAAAGGGAGACTGATATAGCACTCAAGACATACCTCGTCTCTTCCTTCCCTAATGCAGCTGACGAAGTGAGAAAGAGCCTGTGGCCTAGATCAGGGCTTTTCAACCTTTTCACCCGTTGTGCCACTTTTAGGATATGGCAACATCCAACTACCACCAGTCGCCTAGCAAGGGGTCAAAACCTTGATGACCAAAAAAAAAAAAAAGAAAAAAGTGATGAAGTACAGGTAGTCCTCGACTTACAACAGTTCGCTTAGTGACTGTTCGAAGTTACCATGGCACTGAAAAAATTGCCGACCAAGCCACAGCCGAGCAAGACACCTGCCTGCCCGCCAGGTGGCGCTCTTCCTCCTGTCCGAGGTTTTCATGGTTGGGAGCATTTCTGTTGAGGATTGGCAGCGGGGGTGGGGTGGGGGGTGTTTGGTTTTTATTTCCCCCCCCCCGTCTGCTGGGTGGTTGCAGCAGGTTTTGGTCACTTCACGTGACCCTGGGACACTGTGACCGTCATAAACATGAATCAGTTGCCAAGCATCTGAATGTAAGTCACAAGAGCCTGGAGATGCTGCAACATTCCAGCTGATCGGCGCTTCTTCTGGGCTCAGCAGAAGCGCCAGATCCGTGCAGAGCTCCAGCTGGATCCTGGCGCTGATCCTGGCGCTTCCGCTGAGCCCCGACAGCCCTGCAGCTCCAGCTGTCTCTCGCTCAGGCTTGTGTGGTGCTGCCACCGGTTCAGCTCATTCCCCTCCCCCACCACCACTTTCCTAAGATGGTCGCGTACCACCTGCCAGGTGCCAACATACCACGGGTGGTACCCATACCACTGGTTGAAAAGCCCTGGCCTAGAGTTTAAAACAACTGTTTTAACCTAGAGGTTAAAACAACTGCCTAACATGCAAAGCAGCTCAGGTTCAAATCTCAGAAGGGTGTGACTGACTGATGAGAGCAAAGAAGCTTGAAATAGCTATATCAGACTCCCTTTAATTCTTTGTCAGCAATCCAAATTTATTTAACACAAACAATTGTCGTTGTTGCGACTTGCTGCCTGTGGATGGCCCTAGTTTGGGCTGATACAGGCAAAAGATTTCGCCCATATTTGAACAACATTCCCCTTGCTAAAGCAAGGCAGGGGCACTAACTTGATGGCTTTTTCAGCCACGGTTGTTAAGCGAATCACTGCCATTGGGAACCGCACCTGGCTCGCCCGACGACTTTGCTTGTCGGAAGCCGGCTGGGAAGTTCACAAAACTGCAGTCACCCCACAATGCAACGCTGCAATTGTCGTGAATGCATGCCGGATGCTAAGCACCCGAATTTGGATCAGGCGACCAATGGGGATGCTGAGAAGGGTCGTAAGGGTGAGGACTGGCTGCAAGTCACTTCTTTTTCAGCGCTATTGCGACTTTGACCGGTCGTTCAACGAACGGTTGTAAGTCAAGGACTACCTGTACTGATTTATGGCAATCTATCTAGAAACCCAAAGACATTGGCTAAAAAAAAAAGGGAAGGGGCGGGCCTAATCAAAATCATATTTACCAATTGGATGCTTTGATATTGACCGGGTGGTGGCGTATTTCAGATGGGGATGCTCAAGAAGCAAGACCGGGCACCTGTCTGGCGACACAGCCTCCTGCAGAAAACATTTGTTCAACGTTCTCGTTATACTTACGACCACAATTTTCCATCGCTAAGCAAGACGGCTGTGAATGAGCGAGCTTTGAGCCATTTTACAACCTTTCATGCCACCATCGTAAAGCGAATCACGGCCGTTGTTAAATCAGTCACACGGCTGTGAAGTGAATCTGGCTTCCCAGTTGACGTTACTTGTCGGAAGGTCGCGAAAGGAGATCACATGACCCCGGGAACACTGCAACCGTCGTAAGTACATGCCAGTTGCCCAGACTCTGAATTTTGATCCCATGACTGCAGGGAATGCTACAACTGTCGTAACTGTGAAAAAGGGTCAGAGGTCACTTTTTTCAGCACTGTTGTAACGTCGGTCACTAAACGAACCGTTGTTAGTTGAGAACTACCTATACCAGGGGTCTTCCAACTTGGCCCTTTGATGACATGTGGACTTTGACTCCCAGAATTCCTCAGCCAGGCACGCTGGCTGAGGAATTCTGGGAGTCGAAGTCCACAAGTCATCAAAGGACCAAGTTGGGAGACCCCTGTCTTAAAGCATCCTGGCTGAGGAATTCTGGGAGTTGATGTCCACAAGTCATCAGAGGGCCAAGTTGGAAGACCTCTGTCTTGAAGCATCCTGGCTGAGGAATTCTGGGAGTTGAAGTCCACAAGTCCTAAAAGGGCCAAGTTGGAAGACCCCTGGCTTAAAGCATCCTGGTTGAGGAATTCTGGGAGTTGAAGTCCACGAGTCCTAAAAGGGCCAAGTTGGAAGACCCCTGACCTATACAAACATTGATGCTGTGCCAGCTGGCACAAACAGGATACAAAGACCCACATGTGATTGTTCGGCAACTCCTTTGTATTCAGACAAATAGGACCTTGTTGGAAAATGCACAAGGCTAGTGTGCCGTGTGTATTAGATCACAAGAGCGAAGCCTGCCGCAATTAACTTTGCTCCGTGTCGGGATTAATGAAGGCTGATGCCACGCTAATTCATCAACCGGAGAAAATTACACCTTGCCAGGTTGTCTTGAATGTTGCAAACGAGTTGAGCAAAAGTCACACAGCCAATTATTTTCAGGGGCATCTGCCCAGGGGCGGGGTTGAGGTGTCACAAACTTCAAAATATCGGGTGCTTCATTGCAATCCAAGCCCACCTGTTTGGCTTGTCCGTGTGGCACACATTTTATTTATAAAATGGATTTCTTTATTACATTTATATGCTGAGCCATCTCACCATTGAAGAGATTCTGGGCAGTTTACAAAATTATTACATGATTACACGTAGAATAGAATAGAACAGAACAGAACAAAATAGAATAGAGCAGAGCAGAGCAGAACAGAACAGAACAGAACAGAACAGAACAGAATAGAATAATGAGAATAATGGAATAGAATAGAATAGAATAGAATAGAATAGAATAGAATAGAATAGAATAGAATAGAATAGAATAGAATAGAATAGAATAGAATAGAATAGAATAGAATAGAATAGAATAGAATAGAATAATGAGAATAATGGAATAGAATAGAATGGAACAGAATAAAAAAGATGTTGAGACTCTGGAAAGAGTGCAGAGAAGGGCAATAAAGATGATTAGGGGACTGGAGGCTAAAACATATAAGGAACGGTTGCTGGAATTGGGAATGTCTAGTCCCTAGGTCTGCAACCCGCGGCTCTGAAGCCGCATGCGGCTCTTTCAGCCGTCTCCTGCGGCTCCCGGTCCTCTGCCATGTGCAGTCCAAAAAAAAAAGTGGGACTAAAAAAGTTCAACCAATCAATTCAAATATGCCGGGTAGGTGCATATCTCGCCTTGGTTCCACTCTTCAGTCAAACCCTGTTCTGTGCATGCGTGCATGTATGCGTATGCGCACATATTTTTTGTGGCTCCCAGTTTTTCCTTTTGTGAGGGAACCAGTTCCGAGTGGCTCTTTCACTGTTTCAGGTTGCTGACTCTAGTCAAATGAAGAGAAGGATGAGGGGGGACATGATAGCAGCCTTCCAGTATCTCAGGCGCTGCCCCAAAGAAGAGGGAGTCAAGCTAGGCAACTGGTGGTACTTGGATGTTGCCATATCCTTTATCCTAAAAGTGATACAATGGGTGAAAAGATTGAAAAGCTATTCTCCAAAGCGCCCGAAGGCAGGACAAGAAGCAACGGATGGAAAATCATCAAGGAGAGGAGCAACCTGGAACTAAGGAGGAATTTCCTGACAGTGAGAACAATTAACCAGTGGAACTCCTTGCCTCCAGAAGCTGGGAATGCTCCAACAATGGAAGTCTTTAAGAAAAGACTGGACAAGCCATTTGTTTGAAATGGTCCAGGGTTTACTGCCTGAGCAGGAGGTTGGACTAGAAGACCTCCAAAGTGCCTCCCAACATCATCATCATCATCATCATCATCATTGTTATTATTATTATTATTAATTTTATTTGTATACCGCCCTTCTCCCAAAGGACTCAGGGTGGTGAACAGGGCAATAAATAGTAAAATACAGAATACAAAAATTAAGAATGGATTAAACAAGAGCCCAGTACTACAGAACAATAAGTTAAAATACATTTAAAACATTAAAACAATAATAAAACCCAAACCCATCAGGCCAGGCCGGCTTGTTCAAACAAGAAGGTCTTTAGATCCCGTCGGAAGGAGCGAAGGTCGGGAGCCATCCGGAGCTCAACCGGTAAACGGTTCCACAAATCAGGCGTGCCCAGAGAAGGACCTCCCCCTGGGGGTCACCAGGCGACATTCTCTGACCGGTGGCACCCTGAGGAGGCCCTCTCTGTGGGAGCGCACAGGGTGGAGGGAAGTTGATGCCGGCCGCAGGTGCTCCCTAAGGTACTCCGGACCCCTGCCATGTAGGGCTTTAAAGACCATTACCAGCACCTTGAATCTCACCCGGAAGACAACTGGGAGCCAATGCAGCTCACGGAGCAGAGGTGTAACATGGGAGTATCGGGAGACTCCCAACACAACTCTCGCGGCTGCATTCTGCACCAGCTGGAGCCTCCGAGTGGTCCTCAAGGGCAGCCCCATGTAGAGAGCATTGCAGTAGTCTAAACGAGAGGTCACGAGCGCATGAGTGACCGTACGCACGGCATCCCGGTCTAGATAGGGCCGCAACTGGCGCACCAGGCGAACCTTGTTGTTATTGCTGCTACTGTTGCTGTTGTTATTCAAAAAAAAAAATATAGAATAGAATAGAACAGAATAAAACAAGAATAGAATAGAACACAAAATAGAATAGAATAGAATAGAATAGAATAGAATAGAATAGAATAGAATAGAATAGAATAGAATAGAATAGAATAGAATGGAATGGAATGGAATGGAATGGAATGGAATGGAATGGAATGGAATGGAATGGAATGGAATAGAATAGAATAGAAGGGAATGGAATGGAATGGAATGGAATAGAATAGAATAGAATAGAATAGAATAGAATAGAATAGAATAGAATAGAATAGAATAGAATAGAATAGAATAGAATAGAATAGAATAGAATAGAATAGAATAGAATAACAGAGCTGGAAGGGACCTTGGAGGTCATCTAGTCCAGCCCTCTGCTTAGGCAGGAGATATCATTCCAGGCAAATGGGTTGTCCAGTCTCTTCTTAAAGACTTCCAGTGTTGTTGCATATAGGTAATTGAGTTGCAACCATCTGTTTAGTGACCGTTCAAAGTTATAACAGCACTGAAAAAAAAGTGAATTATGATTGTTTTTCGCACTTACAACCATTGCGGCATCCTGTGGTCATGGGATCAAAATTTGGACACTTGGCCACTGGCATGTACTTTTGACAGTTTCAGTGTCCTGGGGATGGGTGTCACGTGATCCCCTTTTGCGACGTTCTGACAACCAAAGTCCATGGGGAAGCCGGATTCACTTAACAGCCGGGTTGCTAACTGAACAACTGCAGCGATTCCCTTAACGACTGTGGCAAGAAAGGTCGTAAAATGAGGCAAAACTCACTTAACGACCGTCTCGCTTAGCCGTGAAAATTTTGGGTTCAGTCGAGGAGCACCTGTAATTGTTTATTCGTACATTTATATATCAAATTTAGAGGCCACCCAGCTCACTTACAGTGCAAATGTAGGTGCAACATTTCGACGGAATCCCATCCGTCATCATCAGGCTGGTGGCTTCAGCTTCCTTCTTCTGGGAGAAGCATGTGGCTGTTTGTTCCTCTTTTTTAAACTGCCAGAGGGGGTGTGTTCTGTGGGTGGAGGTGTGCTCTTATTGGGTGGGGGATTAGGTGTGTTCTGATTGGTTGGGGGTGTGTTTTGAATGGTGGGTGTGTTCTGATTGGGTGGGGGTGTGTTTTGAGTGGATGGGCTGGTCTCAGCTGCCAGCCTTAGACCTGAGCTGGTGAGTTGTGCTGCTTTTGTTCGGCTTCGTGTTTGTGGTGGTGCCATGTTTTTATAGTGGGTGTCAGTTTGCGTATTGTGTGGTTTGGAGGGGTTTAAAGTGGCTGATGTTGCAGCTGTAGTTAGGTTTCTGTTTTGTGGTTGTGCCTCGTTATCATTGTGTGTAGAGAACCCAGACCTACAAAAGACCTTTTTTATTCCTATATTAAAAATCACAGAATTCTCCCTTCCTGTCTCTAGTGATTATATTTCTGCCAGTGTAAAATCTGCTTTTCTCTGCCTGCCAAAGACCTTCTTTGAAAAAGTTTAACACTTCTGCCTTTTCCCCAATTAGTAATCGTTAAGTCACATTCCTGCATTCAGTTCTACCTAATCTGCAATTGTAAGGCCACATTCCTACATTCCATCTCTGCCTCTGGTGATAAAACTCTTTTCTTATTTACAACCACATTCCTGTCTCTGATTCACATATGTATACAACAAAGACTTGTTTCATTTAAATTGCCCATGCTTCAAGATATATAGTTTTCTGAAATTGTTTCTGTTTCAAAATTATGTCTTCCTGTGATAACCTTTTGTCTTCCCTGTTAGCATTTGTGTTTAGCCCTGTCTCCTGCAATTATCTCTGCCTCAAGTTATGTCTTCCTGCAATAATCCCTGTCAACTTTGTTAACATTTGTATAGATAGCTATGCATTATTGTTTCCTGTAATGACCTTTGCCCTCTTCATTAGCAGTTCTCTGTTAGCATAAACTATGTTTTATTATTTCCTGTAATGACCTTTGCTTTCTTCATTAGCAATTGTATACCATGAGCTATGTTCCCCTTTGACCTTCCATGAGTGTTTTTCCCCCCTCCCAATTGAAACAGCCTAATAAACAGAGAGTGTCCAGAGGTATTCGGGGGCATAACATCCACCCCGGGCACTTCTGTGCTCTCACCTTGAGCAAACTTGTGTCGGTGTCTCAGTCTGTCCTAGGACTCTGCTTTAATCATCGCAGTTCCCAAGTATGACCGTCGGAACTTCCGGCATACTGGGTCGGTGGTAAAGGCAAGATCCTTCCTTATTCAAGGTGATCACCCTTGCCAAGGGTCCCTCCAAATTCTCACCCCTGTCAAGGGGCTCTAAGAGTTGAAGCCAGAACCCTGACCGGTCGCTCATCGCAACAACTGGGGGCTCGTCCGTTGGATCGCAGCTTCAACTCCACAGCACGACTCCTGTCCAGGCGTGTGCTACCTGCACCCTCATTTTCCACGCACCTCGGAGAAGGCTTCAAATCGTGAGTAAATGGGCTCCTCAATTTCCAAAGTTTCGTCAGTTCATAGGGACGAACTTTTTAATATAGTGCAGAATGCTAATTTTGTTCAAAAACACAATGGCACCATGGTCCATCCTGTAGGAAAGAGACTTTTAACAAAACTTTTACGATATATTAACAAAAATTGTCCGGCTTATCCGGAATCAGGCACTTTGTCTGTTGTAACCTGGGAAAAACTAGGGAAATATCTTCACAATCATCCCAGGGCGCCTGCTGACATTCTGTCCGCATGGCAAGCAGTGATGGCAGCATTAAAACTTTTGCCATCTCCTCTAGATCTGACATCTTCTACTTCTAAACCTCCTGATCCTTCTTCTGATCTTTCGTCTTCACCTGAAGCACCACCACCCTATCCTTCTGCACCTTCTACCACATCTTCTGAGAAACCTTCCTTGCCTTCTCCATCTTCCTCTGAATTTCTAGACTCCTCTTCTCCAACCTTATTGCCAGGAGGCCAATTAACAAATCTTCTAACTTCATCCGTTTTTCTGATGAATTCTCCTGAAGAAACTTCTCTTTACCCTTTAAGTATAGCCCCGGGAGGGGGTCCCGCAATTCATCAAAATATACCTATGAAATTATTAAAAGATTTGAAAATGGCAGTAAAAGAATATGGTATCCAATCCCCATATGTTAAAGGATTACTTAATTCATTAGTAGATGCCAATTCGACAATGCTACTTTATGATTGGAAAACTCTTTTTTCTATGCTTTTAACTCCTGCTCAATATGTCATCTGGCAATCAGAATACCAAAAAAATGCTGAATCTGAGGTCCGAAAAGGACTCCCTCAGGGTGTAACACGTGATCACTTGTTGGGCATCGGTCAATTTGCCACCTTAATTCAACAGCAAAATTGTCCCCGGCGTGCTTTTGCCATAATACATCTTTGTGCAATGGCAGCTTTACGCCACGTAGATGATGCCTCTGGAGAATCTGCTCAAAATTTTCTTAAAATTGTTCAAGGACCTATGGAACCATATGCTACATTTATTAGTCGCCTTCAATTGGCATTAGAACGACAATTTGATAATAAAGCTGGCAGGGATGAATTGATTATTAAATTGGCTTATAGCAATGCTAATGATGACTGTCAGAAAGTCTTACAACCCATTGCTAACAAACCAGGAGTTACACTTGCAGAATTTTTAGAACTCTGTCGCAGTGTAGGGACAACTTCCTATAAGATGCAAGCACTGGCGGCAGTTATTTCTACTAATAAAACATCTCCTGAAACTTCTCCGGAAGCTTTTCCTATTACAAGAACAGGGAATTGTTTTAACTGTGGCAAACCGGGTCACTTCAAAAATCAGTGTCGACAACCTGGGGGAGGGGGTGCGCCTCGTGGCCAAGCACGGGGACCACAGCCACCCCCCAACCCAAAGCCAAAAACAGTTTGCCCACGTTGCCGCAAAGGCTTCCACTGGGCTTCACAATGTCGAGCAAATATTTCCATTCAACAAAACCAGGGAAACTAGACATGGGGCGATCAACCAGCCCCACTCCAAAGGTTGAAACTATTTCCACACTTCCTTTTGATTTGGCAAACACTCAATCTTCAAATACATTTTCATTGCCTGTTACTTTAACTTCAGATATAACATATGATGATCCTGGATCAATTTTTACCATGCCATTATCAATTACATTACAGAAGCCTGTCCCCTCTAATATTCCGGCTTTACTTATTCCTAATTCTGTTTTAATTGTTGAGGGAGTAGTCGCTGCTCCTTTCCTTTATGACTCTGCTTCACTTCATAATCTTTCTTTATCTGCCTATGGCGATAGGACCTTCCACCTTAAAGCAGGCACACAAGTCGCCACACTAATTTTTCTGTCGCCACCAACTGACGATATCCCTGGTGTTTTTTCTTTGCATCAACCTATTCATGTTTCTAAATCTTTTCTTACTGTTTCCTTACAAGGCCGTTCTTTTTCTGGTCTAATAGATACAGGAGCTGATGTTTCCGTGATCCGTACAGCTGAATGGCCTGCTGATTGGCCTCTTACCAATACCTCTGCCGTTCAGGGAGTGGGAGGAGCACAGGCTGCCAAGGTTAGCACTAACTGGCTGTCTGCCTCCACTCCTGATTCTTCGGCTACTGCTTTTCTTAAACCTTACGTATTGCCTCTTCATTGTAACCTCTGGGGGCGAGATCTTCTTTCTCAACTTCGGGCTACTCTACATATTCCTTAAACATGCTGCCTAAACCTCTGTCACTTGCTTTAAAATCTAGTCTTCCTGTGTGGGTAGATCAATGGCCACTTCCTATTGAAAAACTCACTGCTTTAATAGATTTAGTCCAACAACAGTTGCAGCAGGGTCATATTGAGCCTTCTACTAGCCCTTATAACACACCAATTTTTGTCATCAAAAAGAAATCAGGCAAATGGCGCCTCCTACAGGATCTCAGAAAGATCAACGACATTCTCCAACCAATGGGCCCATTGCAATGTGGCCTACCTAATCCTAATTTGATTCCCCAAAATTATGACCTTGTTGTAATTGATTTAAAGGACTGTTTCTTTTCTATTCCGCTTGCAGAACCTGACCGTCTTCTTTTTGCTTTTACCATTCCTGAATTTAATAATAGCAGACCCACTAAAAGGTACCAATGGAAAGTTCTTCCTCAGGGAATGTTAAATTCTCCAACAATGTGCCAATACTATGTAGATAAAGTTTTAGAACCATTTAGACAAAAATATCCGAAAATCTTGGTCTATCACTATATGGATGACATACTAGTTGCAGCAGAAGGACCAAAAGGTACTGTTATGCAAACAATCCCTTTCCTTACTCAGCTTTTAAATTCTGCTGGTCTTTTTATAGCCCCAGACAAAATACAGTCGCAATATCCGGTACAATATTTGGGTCATAAGGTACTTGCAGCTGCAGCTGCCCCCGATCTTCCACTTTTAAATATTGGACCAGTTACCACCTTGGTCAAATTACAACAATATCTTGGTACTTTGAATTGGGCTAGACCTTATTTCTCTCTTCCTACTAATATCTTATCTCCTTTATTTAAGGCCTTAATAGGCCCCAAGCATCCTGCAGATAAAATCATCCTAGATTCACATCAATTACAAGTGGTTCAAGAGGTTAATCTGGCCCTTCGCACTTTGTGGGTGGATAGATTAGAGGCCAACATTCCAATATCTTTGGCTGTTCTTTCTACTCCGCAATTGTACACAGGGATTCTTATGCAAATTAGTAGCAGTAAAAAACTTTTAATCTTGGAATGGTTACACCTTTCTCACACTCCAAAAACTTCTATTTTTTCTCGAATCACCCAACTTGCTGCTCTTTTCACCAAAGCTCGGAAACGGGCAAAGGCAATGATGGGTCTGGAAATAGACACAATTTATCTCCCCTTCCGATTGACACAATGGGAAGAGATGTTTGTAAATTCAGATGTCCTTCAAATTGCTCTTGAAAATTGGAATGGAAAATTATCTTGCCATCTCCCAACAGACCCTCGATTACAATTGATCAAAACAATCCCAACTACAATTTTTAATCCAATAGCAAAACAACCTATCCCGCAGGCACTAACAGTGTTTACGGATGGTTCAAAAGCCATTGGGGCATGTGTTTGGCAACTTGATTCCACATGGCACAAACGTCTCACTACGGGACAATCATCAGCTCAACAAGCTGAATTAGCTGCTTTTAATCTGGCTCTTTCCATTTTTCAAAATCAGCCATTGAACATAATCACAGACAGTCTTTATGTTGCCAACATTGTTTTTTCAATTTTTGATGCCTATATTTCTCCTTCTTTATCACCATCATTAATGAATTTATTTTTACAGCTGCAACAATTGTTACAAAAACGGACAACACCATTATTTGTAGCACACATTAGGAGTCATCAACATCTTCCAGGATTCCTATCAGAAGGGAATCACATGGCGGATGAAGCCTGTAAATCTGTCTTACAGATTTGTGCTTTAACAGCCGGAGAAAGTCACTCATATTTTCACCAAAACAAAAAGGCTCTTGTAAAGCAATTCGGACTCACACACCAAGAAGCTGCTGCAATCATTCAACAATGCCCTACTTGTAGTCTTCAAGCTCGAAGTATCCCTGAAGGAGTAAATCCTAGGGGTACACAAGCTTGTGAGACTTGGCAAATGGACGTTACACAATTCCCTCCATTTGCCCCTTGGAAGTATATTCATGTATCCGTAGATACGTATTCAGGCTTTATCATGGCCACCCTACAAAGAGGGGAAACGGCCAAACAAACAATCAATCATTGTATTAGATCTTTCATAACACTGGGATGTCCTAAAATTTTAAAAACTGACAATGGTCCTGCATACACAAGTACTGCATTTTCGGAATTTTGCTATCGATGGGACATTGTACACAAATTTGGTATTCCATTTAATAGCCAAGGGCAAGCTATTGTGGAACGCACAAATCAAACACTCAAAAATGCATTGCAACGATATTTAGGGGCAAAAGGCGTAAGCCCCCCGACACTCCCAGTGTTGCAAAATGTTCTTAATGTTTGTCTTTATACTCTCAATTTTTTGAACCTTACAGGGTCACCGGCCACTTCAGCCGCTTCTCGACATTTTTCTAACCCTCCTTGTCCAACCTCCAGACCTTCTGTTTATTATAGGCAACTACCAGATCCTGCTTGGAAAGGACCGGTACCCCTGATCACCTGGGGAAAAGGCTACGCTGCAGTCCAACTTCCAAATCACACATTGTGGGTTCCTGCACGTTGCGTACGGCCCTATCATGCCATCACAAAGCCTTCCCCTGCTGCTGACTCTATGTCTTTGCCTTTACTCTTTAGCGACAGCTCAATTGAGGGCTGACCCGCATATTATACTTGCACCCCCCTTCACATCTGTCACTTTCACCTTTCAAGATGACTCTCTGCCTCACTGTAATTATACATTACAACACCGTGGTCATTATCTTGCTTCTCCTTTTCCGGCACATATTAAATACACTTATTTTCCATGTACTATCTTCCTTCGTGTAACAGTCACCCCCTCCACTATTGGCTCTTACTCCTGCCTTGGATTTCTAGCCAATGGCGCTCGTTTCAATCAAACCGTGTATCTTTTCTCTTCATATTCTGCCTCCTACCTTCCTATTCCTTCTCTGCTTGCTTCTTGGCTCTCCAGATACCCACCCTATTCAAAGGATCCCTGTGCTGTACGCTACGTCCGCTGCAGACACCCCGCTCCTGTCAACACGCTAAAGTGCCTCTGGTCTTTTGATCGCCTCGTCGGCCACTGTGAAGGAGGAAACAAAAATTCCCCGCCGCCTCATCATCACATTCATCAACGGGCTTCGCCAAATCACGGCCAGCGAGGACACGACCAACGTCCTTTGTCACTCCCCCGCCAGCCGCGTAACATTGCTTGGACCGATGCACAGCCTGCTGCACCAATCACTCCAAGAAACATTCTACAAGCCTCATCACCACGACAACATTTTCCTCGATCACGACGCTCTTTGCTCTCCGTCCCTAACAACCAGCACCGCCCTGCAAACTACACCTGGACTACCATTGACTTTCAAGGAAACACCCTATACTCCATCTCCAACCGTACCCTGTGGCCCTGGTTTCCCACGCTCTATTTTGACTTTGCTGAAATGCTCGTAGGAGCCCATGGGTTTAAGCACAAAACAAAGTGTGATCCTTCCCCTCGTAGTGTCTGGTGCACAGGCCCAGGCCTGTACATTTGCCCAGGCTATATTACAGACCTATCCCATATAGATGAATGTGGAACCGCCTCTGATTGGTATTGCAAATCTTGGCAATGTGTGTCCACAGGAAAAATTTGGTGGACTGCACCTTACACTACTGATTACATCGAGGCAAGACTGGGGCAGGACTCCAACTTGCCTTGGTCATCATGCAGCAATTGGGCCTGCTGTGGTGTTCGCCTCAACCCAATGAACGTCACCTTCACATCACATGGAAAAAGGCTCCCGCTTGCTGCTTGGTTAGCAGGGAAAAAGTGGGGGGGCAGATCCTATGAAAAATCCAGATACAGTCATCCAGGTAATGTTTTTATAATTCGACTCACCATGTCCCTAGAAGTATCCCCACCTGTGGGTCCAAATAAGCAAAATAACTCTCCTTTTTTACAACCCTTTTCAAGGGAAACTAATCCATTGATAACTCTTGTTTCCTCCACACACGACGCCCTAGTAGCAGCCCATGCTTTCCCTGACAATGATACTAAATGTTGGTTGTGCTTATCTTCTCAACCCCCTTTTTATGAAGCTATTGGCTCCCCCTCCCCATTTACAAACAGCACCTCTGATGCCACTTGCAGGTGGTCCAATTCTTCTATAACTATATTTTCCATTGAAGGCCAAGGATGCTGTCTTGGATATGTACCTTCTAATTATTCCCACTATTGTATTAATGCCTCATCTGATGCTTATATATCTTGTATGATATTTTTACCAAATGAAAGGACAGGTCTTCCCTATGGAGCTGAGGGATGGTCTATAATGTATACTCACTCTACAACAGCAGATCTTTCCAAACGACTTAAGGGTCAGTTCTTCATTCCTTCCAATGGATCCACTTGGGCTTGCTCCACTGGTGCCACTGCATGTGTCAGTGGAGACATATTACACACACAAAAAGCTTTTTGTATTCAAGTCTACCTTCTCCCAAAAATGTCTGTCTTTTCTGATAATGACTATATCTCCCGTATGGAACCACCCCAATATTCTCTTCGAGCTAAACGCGAGGTAATCAGCACTGTGACCTTAGCCATTCTCTTAGGCCTGGGAGCCACTGGTGCAGCAACAGGTATTACAGGCATGGTCCTGGGTGACCAAAGCATCCGCAAGTTAAGTATCGAAATTGATGCAGACCTCAAACGAATCGAACAGTCTATGGTTGCTCTCCAAAATTCTCTCACCTCACTATCAGAAGTTGTTTTACAGAATAGAAGAGGTTTGGATTTGCTTTTCTTAAAAAATGGAGGTCTATGTGTAGCTTTGAAAGAGGAATGTTGCTTTTACACTGATAGCTCAGGTATTGTGCTTGACTCCATGGCAGAATTAGACAAACGATTGAAAGACAGAGAGAGAGAACGCTCCCAGCATTATACTTGGTATCAAGGAATGTTTAACTTCTCTCCCTGGCTGACCACCCTTTTCTCAGCCATAGCTGGTCCTTTAATTTTATTATTACTTGCATGTGCAATTGGCCCATGTGTTATGGGTAAACTTTTAAATTTTCTACAACAAAGGCTGAGCAGCATTAGCGATGACATTCTGTTGATGAAACACACTGTCGACAGTGAATACAAACACCCTCTTTTAGAATTCACTTCTGACCCAGAGACTGATGCACCCTCACACCAGCACTCTTTGAAAGGAACATTAACGCAGGCTCAGGAGGTATCGGAGGATTTCTCTTTTTCCAGCGTAAGTATCCTAGAAGAGAAAGTTTTGGATTTTGAGGGGCCTTCTCAGTAATTGGCTTTAAAAAACAGAAAAAGAGGAGTTGTAGAGAACCCAGACCTACAAAAGACCTTTTTTATTCCTATATTAAAAATCACAGAATTCTCCCTTCCTGTCTCTAGTGATTATATTTCTGCCAGTGTAAAATCTGCTTTTCTCTGCCTGCCAAAGACCTTCTTTGAAAAAGTTTAACACTTCTGCCTTTTCCCCAATTAGTAATCGTTAAGTCACATTCCTGCATTCAGTTCTACCTAATCTGCAATTGTAAGGCCACATTCCTACATTCCATCTCTGCCTCTGGTGATAAAACTCTTTTCTTATTTACAACCACATTCCTGTCTCTGATTCACATATGTATACAACAAAGACTTGTTTCATTTAAATTGCCCATGCTTCAAGATATATAGTTTTCTGAAATTGTTTCTGTTTCAAAATTATGTCTTCCTGTGATAACCTTTTGTCTTCCCTGTTAGCATTTGTGTTTAGCCCTGTCTCCTGCAATTATCTCTGCCTCAAGTTATGTCTTCCTGCAATAATCCCTGTCAACTTTGTTAACATTTGTATAGATAGCTATGCATTATTGTTTCCTGTAATGACCTTTGCCCTCTTCATTAGCAGTTCTCTGTTAGCATAAACTATGTTTTATTATTTCCTGTAATGACCTTTGCTTTCTTCATTAGCAATTGTATACCATGAGCTATGTTCCCCTTTGACCTTCCATGAGTGTTTTTCCCCCCTCCCAATTGAAACAGCCTAATAAACAGAGAGTGTCCAGAGGTATTCGGGGGCATAACATCCACCCCGGGCACTTCTGTGCTCTCACCTTGAGCAAACTTGTGTCGGTGTCTCAGTCTGTCCTAGGACTCTGCTTTAATCATCGCAGTTCCCAAGTATGACCGTCGGAACTTCCGGCATACTGGGTCGGTGGTAAAGGCAAGATCCTTCCTTATTCAAGGTGATCACCCTTGCCAAGGGTCCCTCCAAATTCTCACCCCTGTCAAGGGGCTCTAAGAGTTGAAGCCAGAACCCTGACCGGTCGCTCATCGCAACAATTGTGGGTTCGGATTTGCTTTTTGAATGGTTGTGTGATGATGACGGATGGGATTCCGTCGAAACGTTGCACCTACACCTTTAGTTCTATGCAGGAGGAAACCCGAATGACCGAAGATCCACATATAAACACCCGCGAAAACCTCAGAAAACACACACACACACACACACACACACACACACACACACACACACACACATATATATATATATATATATATATATATATATATATATATATATATATATATATATATATGTTTTCGTAGATTCTCGCGGGTGTCTGTATGTGTAGATCTAGAGTCTCGGGTTTCTTCCCGCATTCCTTTCATCTTCAGAAAGTTGTGGCGACGTCGCCACAACTTTCTGAAGATGAAAGGAACGTGGGAAGAAACCCGAGACACTAGATCTACACATACAGCCACCCGCGAGAATCTACGAAAACAAATATCATACCTCTACAGGGAGGACATCTACCAACTAACCAGGACTTACGAAAAGTCAGAAGTACGAAGAGCAAGAATACTAAGTGACATACCTTTCCTATGCCAATGTCGAGACCAAAATATAAGACCAAATTGTTTCAAATTGAAATTCCACATCAATACCACTTCAACCAAACGCATTCTAAGAAGAACAGAAATGGCATTACTAAGAAATGAACTCCACAATAAAAGATTTCAATTAGACCAAACAAACAAGGACCTACTAACATTACATGTCAAACTCAGCAACATTATTCACCCGATACTATGGGACAAAGTGAAACAACTGGCAGTTTGGAGAGCAGAAACAGAGACCATCTATAAAAACAACAGACATTCAAAGAAACTCAAACAATTAGAGAACTACAACAACCAAACAACCACATCACAACAACATCTACAACAAGTAGTGCATAACATCTCCCACAGAAGACTAACAACAGCAGAAACAAACGTCCTAGCAAAAGGTTTCAACTTCGCTGTTGCACCAAAGAAAATTCCCACAGAAACCATCATATGTGGAGTTGAAATCAGCTTAACTAAACTCAATGCAGATGAAGCAGACCAAGTCAGACATGAAGTCACCCACATCCTATGCACAAGCATTGCAAAACCTAAGAAAAGACAACAGCATAATCATACTACCAGCAGATAAAGGCAATGCTACAGTGGTAATGGACACATCAGACTATGAAGAGAAACTGTCCAACTTACTCAAAGAAACTACATACAAACCTATATATACAGATCCCACAACCTATCTAGAAAAGACCACCAAGAAAAAGATAAAATCAACTTCTATAAGCCAAGAAATCCAACAAACAATCATTCCTAGGGAGAAGTCATCCAGATGCCCAAAACTATATGGCCTCCCCAAAATACACAAAGATGGAATCCCACTAAGACCCATAGTAAGTTCAATAGGCTCACCACTACAAAACTTAGCTAAATACCTAGCAAAACAATTACAACCTCAAGCAGAAATGGCAGCTTCATATGTCCAAAACTCATACCACTTTATAGAATTAGTGAAAAATCTACAGATAGACCAAAAAGACTTGCTAGTCAGCTTCGATGTGGTATCACTATTCACCCAGGTGCCAGTCCAAGAAGCTCTATCAACAATAAGAAGCAAATACCAACCACCAAACTATATTATAGAACTAGCAGAACACTGCCTATCAAACACATACTTCATACACAGAGGCCAGAGATACAAACAAATAGAAGGCGCACCAATGGGATCCCCTCTATCACCAGTTATCGCCAACCTTTTCATGGAAGAATTTGAAACTAACGCTCTGGAAAAGACTACAAACAAACCAAAACTGTGGCTCAGATATGTGGATGACACCTTCGTGATCTGGCCCCACGGAAGAAAGGAGCTAGAAAACTTCCTAACACACCTGAACAGCCTACATCCCAAAATAAAATTCACCATGGAGATTGAAACAAACAACCAGTTACCTTTCCTGGATGTACTTATATACAAAAAACAAAACGGCACCCTAGGACACACAGTCTACCGAAAGAAAACACACACCAACCGTTACCTCAATGCGCAATCACATCATCACCCAGCACAAATAAATTCAGTAGCCAAAACACTAATAACAAGAACCAGACGCCTTGCAGATGAAACACATATACAAACAGAACTACACACCCTGACAGACATATTGACAGCAAACAAGTTCCAAAAAAACAAAATCACCAATATGATTCAGCAGGGGACTCCGAAACAGAAAAACATCCAAGAAGAAGAACAGAACAACGGACGAGCCATCTTGCCCTACATAAAAGGAACAACCGACAAAATCAGTAAAGTACTACGCAAACATAACATCAAAACCGCATTTAACACTGACAGAAAGATATCAACCATCCTGAGAAATCCCAAAGACAAAATAGAACTGGAAAACCAGGGCATATACCAAATCCCATGCGCCTCCTGTCCAGCAACATACATCGGACAGACTAACAGAAGAATAGAGGTACGTGTAGAAGAACATAAGAACTCAGTACAGAAGAAAGATCACACATCTTCACTAGTATAACACATAAACACTACGGGACACAACATCAATTTTGAAGGTACAAAAACAATCGCCAAAATAGAACATCTCAATAGCAGAATAATCAGAGAAGCCATTGAAATAGAAAAACACCCAGACAGTATGAACAAGCGAGACGACACCTCCCGCCTACATGCCATTTGGAAACCAGCATTGATAGAGAAACGAATTTCAGCAAACAAGGATTTAAAAAACCAACAAACAACCCCAAATGCCACCAGCCCCAGCAAGACTCATCCACACCCAGAACAAAAACTCTCCCACACAGAAGACAGAACAAGTCAAGCAAAAGTGCCATCACCCAAGCAGAAGAACGCACACACGAACCTGACTGACCCATACCAGAGATACGTAGCAGGTCCTCGAACTCGGAGCCAAACCAAAGCTCTGGAGGCCACTACACAGCCCACTCCTCAGGACACCAAATCACAACACTCAGGATATTACAACACAACAAAAAACCCCACCCATTCAGAACACACCCCACCCAATCAGAAGACAGCCACGCCTCCAACCAATCAGAAGACACCACACATCCACCCAATCAGAAGACAGCCATGCCTCCACTCAATCAGAAGACAACCACGCCTCCACCCAGTCGGAGGACACCCCCACCCTATCAGAAAGCAGCCACGCCTCCACCCAGTCAGAACACAGCCCCACCGGCAGTTGGAAGGAAAGGAACAACCAGACCACGCATTGCTCCTGGAAGCAGCAGGAGGAACACTCCGGCCTGATGATGACGGATGGGATTTCGTCGAAACGTCGCCACAACTTTCTGAAGATGAAAGGAACGCGGGAAGAAACCCGAGACTCTAGATCTACATATATATATATATATATATATATATATATATATATATATATATATATATATATATATATATATATATATATATATATATATATATATATAAAATACCTGTATATAATGGCACATCTGAATGGCCAAGCAATCGCTGGAGTTTTCCAGGATGAGGGTCCCACCCATGTTAGCGGTTGTGTTGTGAAGGTCAAAGATGAGGTCGTAAGCCTCAGGCCGGCCCTTCGGACCAAACAAGGCGTTGATTTCCTGAGCCCTTCTGACTTCATAGGGGACGGTGTCCGTGAGGTCCCTGCTGTGGATCAGAAAAAGCCAAAGAAATATGAGTTAGGTGGATCATTGGACAAAGAAAAAAAGGATGCACACCTGCCTTTGGGGCAGACTCTTCCCCTCCCCTCCCCTTCCCCTTCCTTTCCTTTCTCTTTTTCTTCCCCTCCCCTCCCCTTTCCTTTCTTCCCTTCCCTTCCCCTCCCCTTTCCTTTCTCTTTCCTTCCCTTCCCTTCCCCTTCCCCTCCCCTTTCCTTTCTCTTTCCTTTCACTTTTTCTTCCCCTCCCCTCCCCTTTCCTTTCTTCCCTTCCCCTTCCTTTCTCTTTCCTTCCCTTCCCCTCCCCTCCCATTTCCTTTCTCTTTCCTTCCCTTTCCTTTCTTTTTCCTTCCCTTCCCCTTCCTTCCCTTCCCTTCCCCTCCCCTCCTATTTCCTTTCCCTTTCCTTCCCTTCCCTTCCCTTCCCTTCCCCTTCCCCTTCCTTCTCTTCCCTTCCCTTCCCCTCCCCTCCCCTTTCCTTTCTCTTTCCTTCCCTTTCCTTTCTTTTTCCTTCCCTTCCCCTTCCTTCCCTTCCCTTCCCTTCCCCTCCCCTCCTATTTCCTTCCCCTTCCTTCTCTTCCCCTCCCCTCCCCTTTCCTTTCTTCCCTTCCCTTCCCCTTCCTTTCTCTTTCCTTCCCTTCCCCTCCCCTCCCATTTCCTTTCTCTTTCCTTCCCTTTCCTTTCTTTTTCCTTCCCTTCCCCTTCCCCTTCCTTCCCTTCCCTTCCCCTCCCCTCCTATTTCCTTTCCCTTTCCTTCCCTTCCCTTCCCTTCCCTTCCCCTTCCCCTTCCTTCTCTTCCCTTCCCTTCCCCTCCCCTCCCCTTTCCTTTCTCTTTCCTTCCCTTTCCTTTCTTTTTCCTTCCCTTCCCCTTCCTTCCCTTCCCTTCCCTTCCCTTCCCCTCCCCTCCTATTTCCTTCCCCTTCCTTCTCTTCCCCTCCCCTCCCCTTTCCTTTCCTTTCTTTTTCCTTCCCTTCCCCTTCCTTCCCTTCCCTTCCCTTCCCCTCCCCTCCTATTTCCTTCCCCTTCCTTCTCTTCCCCTCCCCTCCCCTTTCCTTTCCTTCCCCTCCCCTCCCCTTTCCTTTCTCTTTCTCTTCCCTTCCCTTCCCTTCCCCTCCTCTTTCCTTTCCTCTCTTTCCTTCCCTTTCCTTTCTTTCCTTCCCCTCCCCTCCCCTCCCCTTTCCTTTCTCTTTCTCTTCTCTTCCCTTCCCTTCCCTTCCCTTCCTGTTACATCATAAATTGTCTTCTCCAGTTATAATTTGCAAAGATATGGAGAATCAAACGACACACAAGAGAAATATCTCTCTCTTTCTCTCTCTCTCTCTCTCTCTGTTTTTGATGTGCATGTTGGAATGAAAAGCAGCTGCTGGAAGCTGAAATAGGAGAGGGAAGGATTGAGCAACGACAGCGAGGGAAGGGATTTGGCAAAACGAATCGATCTCAAAGTTTCTTGCGTTTCAGGCCTTCTGGTCGTGGAGGGACTTAAGAAAAAACACGTGTTTTTTTTTTACTGCCTTTCCCTACATAACGTCTGATCAGCAAGAAATTCCACTAAGCAGCTGTTGGGGGTGGGGGGGAGAGTGGAGAGAAAGAAATCCCACCAAATTCGCTTCCTGCCAATATCAGAACAATTTTTTTTTTAATTTGGAGAATAGCTTCTGCCAGACTCTTTCAGATTCCTCCGCACATTTAGCAGAACGGCCGAGTTGGAAGGGACCTTTAAGGTTTTCTAGTCCCGAATTTACATTTCTCAAACAAGGCAGTTGTTAGCATCCAGTTTTGGTCACCACAATGTAAAAAAGATGTCGAGACTCTAGAAAGAGTGCAGAGAAGAGCAACAAGGATGATTAGGGGGCTGGAGGCCAAAACATATAGGGAACGGTTGCTGGAATTGGGTATGTGTAGTTTAATGAAGAGAAGGGTGAGGGGTGACATGATAGCAGTGTTCCAATATCTCAGGGGGTGCCCCAAAGAAGAGGGAGTCAAGCTATTCTCCAAAGCGCCTGAAGGCAGGACAAGAAGCAACGGATGGAAACTCATCAAGGAGAGAAGCAACCTAGAACTAAGGAGAAACTTCCTGACAGTCAGAACAATTAACCAGTGGAACAACCTGCCTCCAGAAGTGGTGAATGCTCCAACACTGGAGGTTTTTAAGAAGAGTCTGGACAGCCATTTGCCTGAAATGGTATAAGGTTTCCTGCCTGAGCAGGGGGTTGGACTAGATGACCTCCAAGGTCCCTTCCAACTTTATATTATTATTATTATTATTATTATTATTATTATTATTATTATTATTATTATTGTTGTTGTTGTTGTTGTTGTTGTTGTTGTTGTTGTTGTTGTTATTATTACTTCCATTATTAATATTATTATCTGTACGTTTGAAGGATCAGATGAAAGAATATACGTACAGATAATAATAATAATAATAAGAGCCTTATTTATTTTTATTTATTTTATTTTTTATTACATTTATATCCCGCCCTTCTCCGAAGACTCAGGGCGGCTTACAAGCTTAGCAGTAGCCTTCATTCTATGTATATGCCTGCTTATTAGGGCTTTCATACACCCCCCCAAGCGGCATTATTACAAAGTCAGCTTATTGCCCCCAACAATCTGGGTCCTCATTTTACCTACCTGGGAAGGATGGAAGGCTGAGTCAACCTTGAGCCTGGTGGGATGCCTTGGTGGAGCAGTGGGCTAATGCCTCCTTAAGTAACACCAGCTGCCTGCAATTAGTGCAGGTTCGAGTCCCACCAGGCTCAAGGTTGACTCAGCCTTCCATCCTTCCGAGGTAGGTAAAATGAGGACCCAGATTGTTGGGGGCAATAAGCTGACTTTGTAATAATGCCGCTTGGGGGGGTGTATGAAAGCCCTAATAAGCAGGCATATACATAGAATGAAGGCTACTGCTAAGCTTGTAAGCCACCCTGAGTCTTCTGAGAAGGGCGGGATATAAATGGAATTAAAATAAATAAATAAAAAATAAAATTAATAATAATAATAATAATAATAATAATAATAATAATAATAATAATAATAATAATAATAATAATAATAATAATAATAAAAGTTGGAAGGGACCTTGGAGGTCATCTAGTCCAACCCCCTGCTCAGGCAGGAAACCCTATCCCATTTCAGACAAATGGCTGTCTGAAAGAAGGAGTGAAATAGAGTGACATAAAATCTATTTTAGGGGTTCCAGGGCAATGAAACGCATCTAGCAAGCAGTTGTTGCAAATTTATCTTTTTTTGAAAAGGTTGTCTAAAATGTTGGCCTGCCTGCTGCGTCCAAATAATGGTTAGCGGCATGGAATTGACTGCCCCATTCTTGCTATTTAGCAAAAAGGCTGCAAGCCAAGGAAAGCATTTTCAAGAGCTGTAAAAACAGGATTTTCCTGGGCAAGGATTATGACTTATTTCGCCACTGGAGCCTCAAATTGCTGTCGCCACCAACTCAAGTGAGTGCTGGGAAAATCGGTGAGGCCAAAGAGAGAAACGGAGTGTGTCGGAGTTTAAAGAAATGTCACTTCGATTCCCAAACTTCACCGATCCTTTGGAGCATGGAATAATGGCCTAAAAGATCGCCCAGGCTATGGGCTTTCGGGCAGGCATGCATAGTTACAGGTAGTCCTCGACTTACAACCGCAGTTTCCGTTGCTAAGTGAGACAGTTGTTAAGTGAGCTTTGCCCCAGTTTAGGATCTATCTTGCCACAGTTGTTAAGTGAATCACCACAGTTGTTCGCTTGGTCACATGGTTGTTAAGTGAATCTTGCTCCCCCATTGACTTTGCTTGTCAGAAGGTGGCAAAAGAGAATCACGTGACCCCAGGACACTGCAACCGTCATAAGTATGAGTCAATGAGGGAGAGGGAGAGAAAGAGACAGATAGATAGATAGATAGATAGATAGATAGATAGATAGATAGATAGATAGACAGACAGACAGACAGACAGACAGACAGACAGACAGACAGACAGACAGACAGACAAATAGACAAATAGACAGACAGACAGATAGACAGATAGATAGACAGATAGACAGACAGAGAAATAGACAAATAGACAGACAGAAAGATAGATAGATAGATAAATAGACTGATAGACAGACAGATAGATAGATAGACAAATAGACACAGAAAGATAGATAGACAGATAGATAAATTGACAGATAGATAGACAGACAGACAGATAGATAGATAGATAGATAGACAGACAAATAGACAGACAGACAGAGACAGATAGATAGACAGATAGATAGATAGACAGACAGACAAATAGAAAAAAATAGACAGACAGACAGATAGATAGATAGATAGATAAATAGACAGATACAGATAGATAGATAAATAGATAGATAGACAGATAGACAGACAAATAGACAGAGACAGAGACAGAGAGATAGATAGATGGACAGACAAATAGAAAAAAAATAGACAGACAGATAGACAGATAGATAGACAAATAGACACAGACAGACAGATAGATAGACAGACAGACAGAAAGATAGATAGACAGACAGATAGACACAGACAGACAGATAGATTCACAGAAAGATAGATAGACAGACAGATAGATAGATGATGGATGATAGATGATAATAATAACAACAACAATGATAATAATAATGATGATAATAATGATAATAATAATAATAGTAAAGTTGGGGACTTTGGAGGTCTTCTAGTCCAATCCCCTGCTCAGGCAGGAAACCCTATACCATTTCAGATAAATAGGTAGATAGATAGATAGATAGATAGATAGATAGATAGATAGATAGATAGATAGATAGATAGATAGATAGATAGACAGACAGACAGACAGACAGACAGACAGACAGACAGACAGACAGACAGATAGATAGATAAAATGTATCAAATCAGTAGTAAATAAAGACATTCCATTATAGTTAAACTCAGCCCAAGGCAACCCCTAACTTTGCACCCATGCATTCACACAACCAGTCCACTTTAAGCTTACCCAAGACTTTCGGAATCAAACACCCGGTTCAGGTCACAGTCTATGTAGCGGCAGCCTTTCTCCACAGCTGGGGGGTTGGCCAGGAAAGGCCTTACCTGCACCCCGGCTCTTTCAATCTCTGCTCCGTCCACCTGCCAGGATTTGACCAGAAACACCCCAGACAGCTCATTGCCGTGCGTGCCACCAAAGATGGCAATTTTTCGGACGGGACCATCTTGCAGAATTTGGCCAGGATTCATTCCGTTGATCGGCTGCCACCAGCGCAGAACGGCAGGCAGGAAATTATTCAAAGAAAATGAAAACTTTTCATGGCTAGAAGACTTTGGTCTGCCCGGATGGGGCCAGGAAGTGAAAAACTAAACCTCTTTCCAACAACTCTTTACAGTTGGTAGAGTTTTTACGCCACACCCTCTTGCTATATTTGGAGAGTTGCGTCTTGAAGCAAACTTGGAGAGAAGCAACTGGAGGTTTTTTTGTTTTTTCCCCCCTTTAGACTCCAGGAGGAAATAAAATCTACCCCGTTTTATTTCAGGAGACCGATGCAAATAACATCAGAGAGATTAAAAGACGGCGCGTCTTAAAGAAGTAGAAGCAGGAAATTCTGTTTAACGAATTTCCATGGGTTAAACGAGGCGGTCGTTAAGGGAGTCGCACTCAGTTTAATGGCCAGGGTTGTTAAGCGATTCGTTGCAGTTGTTGCGGCAGCCTCACGACTGCGGGATCGAAATTTGGGTGCTGGGCAACTGGCATGTACGGTATTGATGAGGTTTGCCTTGTCACGGGGTCACGTGATTGCCACAGGTGGCCTTCCCAGCCAGCTTCTGACAAGCAATGCGGGAAGCTGGGTTTGCTGAATGACCGTGTGGTTCAATTAAGGTGGCGGTGATTCACTAAACAACCATGGCAAAAAAGGTCATAAAATCGGGCACGACTCACCGAACAACCACCTTGCTTAACAACAGAAAACCGGCTCTCAATTGTGGTCACAACTTGGGGACAATCTTTATTTATCTATCAACTCTATCGGCCTATCTGATCTATTTATTTATTATCTATAATCTATCTATCCATCCATCATTTATCCATCATCTGTCTGTCTGTCTGTCTGTCTATCTATCTACCCTCTCTCTCTTTCTATCTCTCCATCTACTACTCATTTATCTATCCATATCTATTTATCTATCATCTATCAGTCTGTCATCTTTCTATCCTTTACTATCTATCTATCTATCTATCTATCTATCTATCTATCTATCTATCTGTCTATCTATCTTACCCCCTCTCTTTCTATTTATCCATCTAATTTGTCTATCCATATCTATTTATCTATCATCTATCAGTCTGTCATCTTTCTATCCTTTATCATCTATCTATCTATCTATCTATCTATCTATCTATCTATCTATCTATCTATCTATCTATCTATCCCTCTCTCTATCTAGCTATCCATCTACTACTTATCTATCTGTATCTATTTATCTATCATCTATCAGTCTGTCATCTTTCTATCCTTTATTATCTATCTATCTATCTATCTATCTATCTATCTATCTATCTATCTATCTATCTATCTATCCATCTACTAATTTATCTATCCATATCTATTTATCTATCTATCACTTATCAGTCTGTCATCTTTCTATCCTTTATCATTTATTTATCTTTCTATCGTCTATCAATCTCAATCTATCATCTATGACAGGGGTCCTGAACCCCCGGGCTGTGGACCGGTACCGGTCCGTAGCATGCACAAACAAGCAAAGCCCATCTATGGGATGCAGGCAGTACACAAAACCACGCACCCTCCGGTCCGTGGAAAAACCTCTCTCCGTGGAACTGGTCCCTGGTGGCGCCCAAAAGGCTGGGGGCCTCTGATCTATGATGATAAAAATGAGCAAGAAACAGCTTTCTCTCACTTTGCAATTTTGACTTTGCACAATCACGAGGGAGCTGATTGGGTCCAGAGGTCTAGAGAAATATGTTGCCACACTAATAATGTGTCACGTGTGTGTGTGTGTGTGTGTGTGTGTGCTTGTGTGTTTGTGTGTGTCAGAGAGACACAGAGAGAGAGATTGAAGACTTTGTGCCAAAGCCACCCCCTTAAAAATGAAGCCAAACAGCACCAGCCCTGCAGGGCAAAAATACACGCAGATTGCAAGGTAAAGTGGGCCTGATTGCACAACTCACATTCCCCCACCCCACCACCCACCCCACCACAACCTGGAATCAAACTCTGTTGCTTACTGTGCCCTCTAGCCCCGAGGACAAGGGAAAGACACAACTCAGCAAAAAAGAAGAGGGGAACAATTCTTCCATTGTTTTGCCCGATTGCCGGGAGATTGCGCAAATAACTTGCATATTTTTCAACTGCAATGAAAGAGGGAATGTTTGAAAATTTTGTTTTCCTTCTCTTTGCAGTATGGAGCGGTAACTTTTTTTAAAAAAAATAATAATTGAGCATACGGTGCGTGGCATTGAAGGCGTCAAATGAAAAAGCTAAGGAGTGTTCCCTAGGAATCTCCTTTATAAAATAAAATAGTCCCTTTATAGTTGAGCTTGACCGTTGGTAACTTCAAGGTCACCACCCTGTGGGGTTTATTTTTGGCCACGTATTACAAGTACAGTTAGTCCTCGACTTACAGCCGTCTGGATTTAGTGACCGTTCAAAGTTACAACAGCACTCAAAAAAGTGAATTATAACCATTTTTTTTACATTTACGAACGTGGCAGCTTCCCCGTGTTCAGGTGATCAAAATTCAGATGCTTGGCAACTGACTCGTATTTATGACGGCTGCAGCATCCCCGTGGTCACATGATTTACACTTGAATGCTTGGCAACTGACTCGTATTTAAGACGTTTGCAGTGTCCCGGGGTCACATGATCCCCTTTGGGCGACCTCCTGACAAGCAAAGTCAGTGGGGGAAGCCAAATTCGCGTTACAGCCGAGTTACTAACTTAACAACTGCAGTGATTCACTTAGCGACCGTGGCGAGGAAGGTCGTAAAGTGGGGCAAAATTCATTTAACAAATGTCTCACTTACCAACAGAAATTTTGGGCTCAACTGAGGTCGTAAATTGAGGATTATCTGTATTTATGACGGTCGCAGTGTCCCGGCATCATGTGACCCCCTTTTGTGACCTTCAGACAAGCAAAGCCAATGGGGAAGCCTAATAATAATAATAATAATAATAATAATAATAATAATAATAATAATAATAATAATAATAATAATGATAATAATAATAATAATAATGAAGGAACCCTGGAGGTCATCTAGTCCAACCCCCTGCTTAGGCAGGAAACCCTAGACCATTTCAGACAAACGGTTGTCCAGTTTGTTCTTAAAAACCTCCAGTGTTGCAGCATTCACAACTTCTGGTGGCAAGCTGTTCCACTGGCTAATTGTTCTCACTGTCAGGAAATTTCTCCTTAATTCCAGATTGTTTCTATCCTGGATTAGTTTCCATTCATTGCTTCTTGTCCTGCCTTCAGGTTCTCTATTCTGGAGAATAGGTTGACCCTGCTCTTCTTTGTGACAACCCATGAGATATTGGAACTTAACAAGCATGTTATTAATTTAACCCAGGGGTGTCAAACTCGATTTCATGGAGGGCCGCATCAGCATTGCAGTTGCCCTCAGGGGGCTGGGTGGGTGTGGCAGGGTGGGTGTGGCCTACTGGGTGGGTGTGGCCAGAGTGCATATGGCCTACTGGGTGGGCGTGGCCAGAGTGCATATGGCCTACTGGGTGGGCGTGGCCAGAGTGCATATGGCCTACTGGGTGGGTGTGGCCAGGGTGGGCGTGGCCTACTGGGTGGGCGTGGCCAGAGTGCATATGGCCTACTGGGTGGGCGTGGCCAGCTCTACATCGTTGGCATCAAGGGTGCCTATGGGGGCCTGGGCAGGAGTGGGACAGATCTGGGGGTCTCTGGCAGAAGGAGGGTCTCTGGACCGGGGCCAAGGCAGTGGGGGCCGTTCCCTCACTGTTTCCAGGATGGCTTCGCGGGCCGCATGAAACCACTTCGCGGGCCGGATCCGGCCCCCGGGCCTTGTGTTTGACATGTCTGATTTAACCAGTGCAGTGATTCACTTAACAACTACTGCAAGAAAGGTTGTAAAATGGGGCAAAACTCACTTAACAACTGTCTCGGTTAAGAACAGAAACTTGGCACTCAGTTGTAATCATAACTCAAGGGCTACCTGTAGATTCCTATGGCTTTCTTTCAGGAGTGGGAAATGTGCTTTTTAAAAGATGTTAAGTCTTATCGAATGGGACGCGGTGGCTCAGTGGGTTAGGACGCTGAGCTTGTCGATCAGAAGGTCGGCAGTTTGGCGGGTCGAATCCCGAGTGCCGCGTAGCAGAGTGAGCGCCTGTTACCCGTCCCAGCTTCTGCCAGCCTAGCAGTTCTAAAGCACGTAAAAATGCAGGTAGAAAAATAGGGACCACGACGGTGGGAAGGTAACAGCGTTTCCGTGCGCCTTTGGCGTCTAGTCATGCCGGCCACATGACCACGGAGACGTCCTCGGACAAGCGCTGGCTCTTCGGCTTTGAAACGGAGATGAGCACCGGCCCCTAGAGTTGGAAACAACTAGCACGCATATGCGGGGGAACCTTATGTCTTATCGAACTCAATAATCTAGCTTAGAGCTTGCAACTTTATCACGCCATTCAAGGCATAATCAGGTCTAAAGCTTAGATTTTTTAAAAAATAATCCTTCAATTAATTCTATGTAAACTGAACAACGAGCGACGGGAGAAAAAATATGCTGAAGCTGCCAGTTCATTACATTAGATTGATGTTGTTTATTTCAGTTACATCCCTTTTCTTTTTTAAAAAATTGTAGAAAACCTGCTCAATCATTGATTAAATAAGTTAGCTGTATTTGATGTTAAGGTACTGTTGCTGGTTACTTATTTCCAAGGCTGTTAATTAACAAACCTCCAACATCGAAGCCATGGTGAGCAAGTGGAATAATGCAGCCCTGTGAATAGAATAGAATAGAATAGAATAGAATAGAATAGAATAGAATAGAATAGAATAGAATAGAATAGAATAGAATAGAATAGAATAGAATAGAATAGAATAGAATAGAATAGAAAATATGTAATGTAATGTAATATAGAGCAGAGCAGAGCAGAACAGAACAGAACAGAACAGAACAGTAGAAAATATGGAATACACTAGACTACTAGACTAAAGTAGACTAGAGTAGACTAGAGTAGACTAGAGTAGAGTAGACTAGAGTAGAGTAGAATAGAATAGAATAGAATAGAATAGAATAGAATAGAATAGAATAGAATAGAATAGAATAGAATAGAATAGAATAGAATAGAATAGAAAATATGTAATGTAATGTAATATAGAGCAGAGCAGAGCAGAGCAGAACAGAACAGAACAGAACAGAACAGTAGAAAATATGGAATACACTAGACTACTAGACTAAAGTAGACTAGAGTAGACTAGAGTAGACTAGAGTAGACTAGAGTAGAGTAGACTAGAGTAGAGTAGAATAGAGTAGAATAGAATAGAATAGAATAGAATAGAATAGAATAGAATAGAATAGAATAGAATAGAATAGAATAGAATAGAATAGAATAGAATAGAATAGAATAGAAAATAGGTAATGTTGATGTTGAATTTGATTACGGCAGCAAGACTTTTAGTAGGTCAATACTGGAAGAAGGAGGAACTGCTGACTATAGAAGAATGGACTCTGGCGGAAATGGCAAAGATTTCGGCTTATTTGAAAGACCATTCGCAACAACGTTATATTATGGAGTGGAAAAAGTGGATTGATTATATCCAGAACAAATATGGGACTAAAAAGTTTCATTTAGCATTTGTATAAGTTTTTTATGTGATATTAGTACTGCTTGTAGTCATTTTATATGAGCTAGAGTGCGATAGACTTAATAGTTTATTGTTGTTAACATATGGTTGTTTATGATTGTTTTTTGCTTTTATACCTTGTATTTAGCTCTGGGAAGTCGGGGAGGGGGGAGGGGGGAAGGGGTGGGGGGAGGGTTAGGGAAGGTTAGGAAGGGTTGGGTGGAGGGAGGGGGGAGGGATTGTTAAAGATAAAATGTATTGTAAAACTTTTCAATAAAAAAAAGAAAAAAGAAAATAGGTAATGTAATGTAATATAGAGCAGAGCAGAGAAGAGCAGAGCAGAGCAGAACAGAACAGAACAGAACAGAACAGAATAGAAAATATGGAATATAGACTAGACTACTAGACTAGACTAGACTAGACTAGACTAGAATAGAATAGAACAGAACAGAACAGAACAGAACAGAACAGAATAGAATAGAATAGAAAATATGCAATGTAATATAATATAGAGCAGAGCAGAGCAGAGCAGAGCAGAACAGAACAGTATAGAAAATATGGAATAGACTAGACTAGACTAGACTAGACTAGACTAGAACAGAACAGAACAGAACAGAACAGAACAGAATAGAATAGAATAGAATAGAATAGAATAGAAAATATGCAATGTAATGTAATATAGAGTAGAGCAGAGCAGAGCAGAGCAGAACAGAACAGTATAGAAAATATGGAATAGACTAGACTAGACTAGACTAGACTAGACTAGACTAGAATACAATAGAATAGAGCTGGAAGGGACCTTGGAGGTCTTTTAGTCCAGCCCCCCGCTCAAGCAGGAGAACAATTGCAGTGATTCACTTAACAACTGTGGCAAGAAAAATCATAAAACTCACTTAACAAATTTCTCAATTAGCAACATAAGTTTTGGGCTCAATTTGTGGTCGTAAGTCAAGGACTACCTGTATTTATGGCACCAGTCAACATCTCAGAAATTAGTATAAAATGTGCTATGCACAGACTGAGGAATTTACTTCCAAGAACATCTCAGAAGTGCCTGGCTGAGAAAAACTGCCACAGTACAATTTTTCAATAAGCCACAACCTCTGTAAGAATGACTGCACTTCCATCTTTGAGATCTGCAGACAGTCCTCAACTTACAACAGTTCCTTTAGTGACCATAAAAGTTACAACAGCGATGAGAAAAGTGACGTATGACTGTTTTTCGCGGTATCCCAATGGTCATATGATCAAAACTGAGATGTTCGCAACTGGCTCCTATTTATGATGGTCGCAGTGTCCCAGGGTCACATGATCCCCTTTTGCGACCTTGCAGCAAGCAAAGTGCATGGGGAAGCCAGATTCACTTAACAACCCTGTTAGTAACAACTGCAGTGATTCACTTAACAACTGTGTCAACAAAGGTCATAAAATCCACTTAGCAACTGTCTCGCTTAGCAAGAGAAATTTTGGGCTCAATTGCGGTCGTAAGTCAAGAACTATCTGTCATTTCCAACAGCGACTGTGAGAGGGACCTTGGAGTCCTAATGGGTGATCACCTGACCATGAGCCAGCCTTGTGCAGCAGCAGCCAAAACAACAAATACAATCCTGGGCTGTATAAACAGAAGCATAGAATCAAGATCACACAAAGTATTAGCACCGTTTTATAAAGCCCTAGTGAGACCACCGTAAGGGACACAGTGGCTCAGCGGGTTAGGACGCTGAGCTTGTCGATCAGAAGGTCGGCAGTTTGGCAGGTCGAATCCCGAGTGCCGCGTAGCAGTGAGCACCTGTTACTCGTCCCAGCTTCTGCCAACCTAGCAGTTCGAAAGCACGTAAAAATGCAAGTAGGAAAATAGGGACCACTACGGTGGGAAGGTAACAGCGTTCCGTGCGCCTTTGGCGTCTAGTCATGCCGGCCACATGACCACGGAGACGTCCTCGGACAAGCACTGGCTCTTCGGCTTTAAAACGGAGATGAGCACCGGCCCCTAGAGTCGGAAACGACTAGCACGCATGTGCGGGGGGAACCTTTACCTTTACCTAGTGAGACCACACCTGGAATAGATTAGATAGCCATTTGTCTGAAATGGTATAGTGTTTCCTGCCTGAGCAGGGGTTGGACTAGATGACCTTCAAGGTCTCCTCCAGCTCTATTCTATTCAATTCTATTCTATTCAAATCTATTCTATTCAATTCAATTCAATTCAATTCAATTCAATTCTATTCTATTCTATTCTAGTCTGTAATTCTATTCTATTCTATTCTATTCTATTCTATTCTATTCTGTAATTCTATTCTATTCTATTCTATTCTATTCTATTCTATTCTATTCTATTCTATTCTAGTCTGTAATTCTATTCTATTCTATTCTATTCTATTCTATTCTATTCTATTCTATTCTATTCTATTCTATTCTATTCTACTCTACTCTATTCTAGTCTGTAATTCTATTCTATTCTATTCTATTCTATTCTATTCTATTCTATTCTATTCTATTCTATTCTATTCTATTCTATTCTATTCTATTCTATTCTATTCTATTCTATTCTAAATTCTAATAACCCAGTTGTTAAGTGAATCCGGTTTTCCCCATTGATTTTGCTTGTAAGAAGGTTGCAAAAGGGGATCACCAGGACACTGCACCCGTCATAAATATGAGTCAGTTGTCAAGCATCCAAATTTTAAACATCAGACCAGGGGGATGCTGCAATGGTCGTAAGTGTGAAAAAAGGGTCATGTCACTTTCTTTAGTGCCGTTGTATCTTTGAACGGTCACCAAATGAAATGTTGTTAAGTCAAGGACTACCTGTATAGCAACTCTATTCCACTTTTGTCTCTAAATCTTCTTCCTCCAAAGGCTGAGATTATTTTAGCTGGACAAATTGTTCCCATTCCTTATTTCATTCAAAGCTTAGCAGCTTTGTCTGGAGAAAAAAAAGCGACTCTAAACAGATTAAAACCATGGAAACCTCTATTCATTCTAAAAAAACATGTCGGTTGCATCCAAAGGAAATTTAATTCTCACACATGTAGCCAAATCCACTGGCTGACAGAAGGTTTCCTAAAGGCCCGAAGTTAGCTAAGAGTTATTGTGGATAATTAAGGCCTCATTAATTAAGAAGATGACCTAGTTTGAAGTTACTAACAATTCTTTTCAGCATGGAATTTTGTGTAGGGCGCTTCATCCTTAGCGTGACAAATAGCAAATCAGTTTCCGGTCTGTTTGATATGGATTCTGGTCCCTTTAATTTTGGGATCTGTCGCTTAAAAGGGAAAAAGAAACACAATTTGAAATTGATATTTGGGATATACAAGTTATCTAAGCAGATGCATTCACATAACTGTTAAATCCTAAAATGCGGATTTTTTTTAATACACATAACATTATTTTTCTGAGCCGACTCCCAAAATGTGGACTATCCTTGACTTATGACTGCAATTGAGCCCAAAATTTCTGTTGGTGCATGAAACATTTGTTAAGTGAGTTTTGCTCCATTTTGTGACCTTTCTTGCTACAGTTAAGTGAATTTTCATTTATTTTATTTTTTATTTTATTTTAATTCCATTTATATCCCGCCCTTCTCCGAAGACTCAGGGCGGCTTACAAGCTTAGCAGTAGCCTTCATTCTATGTATATGCCTGCTTATTAGGGCTTTCACACACCCCCAAGCGGCATTATTACAAAGTCAGCTTAATTGCCCCCAACAATCTGGGTCCTCTTTTACCTACCTCGGAAGGATGGAAGGCTGAGTCAACCTTGAGCCTGGTGGGACTCGAACCTGCACTAATTGCAGGCAGCTGGTGTTACTTAAGGAGGCATTAGCCCACTGCTCCACCAAGGCTTTTCATCCCCTGACCATGGGGCTGCAATGGTCCTAAGTAGGAAAATCGGTCATAAAGCCACTTTTTTTCAACGATCCTGCAACTTCAAATAGTCATTAAATGAATGATTGTAATTTGAAGGCTGCGGTCGAAATGCCGCCATTGTCACAGAGATTGTGGCTTACTGAAAAATTGTGTTAACGGCAGTTTGTCTCAGCCAGGCACCTCCGAGATGTTCTGGGAAGTAAAATCCCCATAATTTCCATCCAGAGGGGCTGTTGCTGGCTAAGAGGGATAAGCACTTGGAGAATGTTGGTTTGAAGACCTCACTAGCAAATAGAAACTGCAAGAAGAGTCTGGTTTTTTTAAAAAAAAAAAATTAATAGCTGTGTTCATGGAACGCTTTAGCAGCTGTGCAGGCATAAGCTTGGGAAGTTTGGTTAATGTTCATCTTTTCTTTTTTCTTTTTCTTTTTTTTTTTAATCGTACAAGTTGCACAAACCAATCCCGTTTGGTTCGTTTCGTGTTGCCTGAATCCAAAAAGTGGATTAATTCAGTATGCAGACTGGGTGTAATTGCTTGAATGCAGCCATTGTTTCAGATTTCCTGCAACCTCCTTTGCATTTTAACTGCAAGAAGATGGGATAACAGGGCAAATAAGGAGAGTAATAGAAATAATCTGCAAGAACCATGTAAAAAAATGTCAGGTTCTCTCTTAATAACCTTTATATGGAGTTGGTGAGGATAAAAAAAAACATCAAAAGAGAGAGGGAGAGGGAAAGAGGGAGTGGGGGGGGCAAGGCATCTCTTCTGGTCCAAAATGCATAAAGAAAAGAGGTAAAATGAAGCAAGAAGGAATAGTAGGTTTTACAGCCTGCCTCTGAAAGATGCACAGTGAACTGTCTCAAATTTTAAAAAAAGAAAAATCAAAATTTTGGACTGTCTGAAATTTAAAAAAATATATCAAAATTTTGGACTGTCTCAAAAAAAAAAAAGATCAAAATTGCATGGACAGGAATCCAGACACGACTCATCAGATTTTCAAATAAATCAGTGTTTTTTTATCTTGGCAAATTTAAGTTGAGGGGGAATTCTGGGAGTTATCCACCCATCTTAGAGCATGCTGGCTGGGGAATTCTGGGATTTGAAGTCCACCCATCTTAAAGTTACTAAGGCTGAGAAACACTGAGGGGGAAAAAAATAACCTCCTTCCCAGAAAAACTACAATTCCCAGCCTGCATTTGGAGTTCGATCACCAGGAAAAATTCAGCTGGACAGATTTTGGCAAATTTCCGCCCAGTGACAAAATATTGCTAGAAGCACCATGCAGAATGCATCGAAATATATCCTTGTTATTGCCGAATTCGCTGATGGGCAAAAGTTTTAAGTGGGCAAAAAAGAACTAAGTGGTTTGGTTTTTTTTGTTTTTTTAGCCCTCCCAGAAAAAAAATTGCCTCTCGTTTTAAGAATACAGGTAGTCCTCGACTTATGATCATAACTGAGCCCAAAATTTCTGTAGCTAAGCGAGACGTTTGTTAAGTGACTTTTGTCCCATTTTACAACCTTTCTTGCCTAAGTTGTTAAGTGGATCACTGCAGTTGTTGACTTAATAACATGGTTGTTAAGTGAATCTGGCTTCCCCATTGACTTTGCTTGTCAGGAGGTCACAAAAGGGGATCAAATAACCCCGGGGCAACGGTCATAAGTATGAAAAATGGAGTCACTTTTTTCATTGCTTCCTTCCTTCTTTTCTCCCTCCCTCCCTCCCTCCCTCCCTCTCTCCTTTCTTTCTTTCTTTCTTTCTTTCTTTCTTTCTTTCTTTCTTTCTTTCTTTCTTTCCTTTCTTTCTTTCTTTCTTTCTTTCTTTCTTTCTTTCTTTCTTTCTCTCTCCCTCCCTCCCTCCCTCCCTCCCTTCTTTCTTTCTCCCTCCCTCCCTCCCTTCCCTCCCTCCCTCCCTCCCTCCTTTCTTTCTTTCTTTCTTTCTTTTTTTCTTTCTTTCTTTCTTTCTCCCTCCCTCCTTCCCTCCCTCCCTTTTCTTTTTTCTTTTTCTCCCTCCCTCCTTTCTTTCTCCTTTTGGGGAATTTAATGGACCTGGGGGAGCCAATCTTTGTTGACCACAGTCTGGAAGGCCCCAATAATTATGGAACTGAGGGCCTATGGACTGGTGGTCAGTTACAACCTCTAGGAATGACGGGACAACGGGGGACTTGGCTTTTACCAGAATTGACTATGATGGCTTGTTTTTGTTTTCACAATCGATTGCGCATTGCCCCTTATACCCCAAAGGACAGAGAACTCTGGGTATTAGCCATTGTGAGAGGATGGCCGAATTTACATCTGCTGCCCCTAGAGGTGAGAGCTCTATGGGGCAGGCCATACCCAGTGCGGTTGCTCCAGACTTCCATCCCCCCCGAGAACTGGCTCTGTGGCCGTAGTGAGAGGACGGTGGCAGGCCTGCCTGGGGGGTTTATCCAGCTGAGTGGCAGCGGCTGGACGGAGGCCTGGGACTCCCTCTCTGAATAGATCCTCCTTATGGACTATTATCTATGGACTGCCTGCGATCCGGACTGCTATTTATGCCTTCCTTTAAATATTCTTCCACGGACTTGTGCGCCCTCAGGGGTGCTCCCCCCTCCTGGGTGCGACCCGCCTTGCCAGCCGATTATAACCTCGAGGAAGGGCCCATTTATTGGGACCCTGAGAGTTGGCTGGGCACGGGTAGGGGCCTTCAACGTAGACCTAATAAGAGGCCCCTGATTATTTTTCTTTCAAAATTTTTTAGGGGGTTAGGGAGGCGGGAGGGTTCTTTTGGTTGTTTGGATAAGGGGGGCTATCCAACTACCGCTGTTCTGGCTAGGGCCGATGGAGATCGCAGGGGGGAGGAGCGGGGGTCGGTCACCTCCGGGGCTCCAGGGCTGGTCGTGGGGCTACCTATTCCCACGACATCAGGGAATGGCAGCAGATGTAGGAGCAGAGGGCCGTATCGATCTCAGGGAAGGCCTCTCCGCTGCTTACAAGCGGTGAGGCACTCCGACCCTCTGGCTCTACCCCAAGGTCCCGGGAGTGAGGGTGTGCAGCCCCCTGAGCTCCGGCTGGTGTATTTGAATGCCAGGTCCGTCTCTAATAAGGCTCCTCTCGTTCGTGATCTGGTCGAGGGTGAGCAGGCGGACCTGGCTTGCATCACGGAGACTTGGTTGGGCCCAGAGGGCGGGATTCCTCTGGTTGACCTTTGCCCACCAGGTTTCCGGGTGCTGCACCGGCCTCGGGCTCAGGGTAGGGGTGGGGGTGTGGCTGTTGTTATGAGGGAGACCTTGTGTCCGCGGGAGGCCACTGTTCCTCAGATAGTCGGGTGTGAATCTCTCTTTTTGAGATGCGGCCCTGGTGCGCAGTTGGGCTTGCTGCTGGTGTACCTTTCGCCTAGTCACGCAGCAGCAGCCCTGCCTGAGCTGCTCGATGTCCTCTCTGGGCTGGTGGTTGAGTTCCCGAAACTTATAGTTTTGGGGGACTTCAATCTACCATCGCTGGGAGGATCATCTGAGTTGGCTCGGGAGTTCATGGCTTCCATGACGGCCATGGACCTGACGCAAGTAATTTCGGGACCGACTCATGAGGGAGGCCACACCCTTGACCTAGTTTTTTTATCTGAACGGTGGTTAGATGATCTTGGTGGGGGCTCTCCAATTATTATGCCCCTGTCATGGACCGATCATCATCTCCTGCGGCTGGTCTTCCGTTTTGCCACCCCCCGCCGTGGGTGTTTGGAACCAATTAAATGGTACCGCCCCAGACGCTTAATGGATCCCCAGAGGTTCCAGGCAGCGCTGGGGTCCCCACCTGCCTCCCTTGCTCACAGCTCGGCAGATGCCTTAGTGGAAGCCTGGGAAAGGACGGCCACTGAGGCTCTTGACCGAGTTGTACCCCTGCGGCCCCTGACCCGGTGCAGATCCCGTCGAGCTCCATGGTTCTCTGCGGAGCTTCGGGAGATGAAGCGTCGGAGACGGGGCCTAGAGAGCGGTTGGAGGTCCAGCCGATCCGAATCCGACCGATTGCGACTAAGAGCCTACATTAGGTCTTATCTCGCTGCGATAAGGGAGGCGAGGTCTAACCACTTCGCCACCCTTATCGCGTCCGCAGATAATCGCCCGGCCGCCCTGTTTAGGGTGACTCGCTCCCTCCTAAATCAGGAGGTGAGGGAGGATCCCTTGCAGGGTCGTGCCGAGGAGTTTAACCAACATCTGTCGGACAAAATCGCTCGGATTCGGACCGGTCTGGACTCTGACTGGGCAGAGTCTGACGATCAGGACACTGGCGGTCTTGTCGATATCATCTGGGAGGAGTTTGATTCTGTGACTCCGGATGAAGTGGACAGGATCATGGGGAGGCTGAGCACCACCACGTGTTTATTGGACCCGTGCCCTTCCTGGCTGGTCTATGCAGCCCGGGAGAGGACACGCAGCTGGTTCCAGGCAGTTATATCGGCTTCTCTGAGTGAGGGTTGCTTCCCCGCCATCTTGAAAGAGGCGGTGGTGAGGCCTCTCCTCAAGAAGCCTGCCTTGGACCCAGCTGTATTAAACAACTTTCGTCCTGTCTCCAACCTTCGCTTTCTTGCGAAGGTTGTTGAGAGTGTGGTGGCGCATCAGCTCCCTCTGGTCCTGGATGAAGCGGATTATCTAGACCCGTACCAATCGGGTTTCAGGCCCGGGCACAGCACGGAGATGGCATTGGTCGCGCTGGTGAATGATCTCTGGAGGGCTCGGGACAGGGGATATTCCTCTGTTCTAGTCCTATTAGACCTCTCGGCGGCTTTCGATACCATCGACCATGGTATCTTGCTGCGGCGTCTCAGGGGATTGGGAGTGGGAGGCACAGTTTTACAGTGGTTCTCCTCCTATCTCCGGGGAAGTTCGCAGTCGGTGTTGGCAGGAGGACAGAGGTCGACCGCGAGGTCTCTCATTTGTGGAGTTCCTCAGGGGTCGGTCCTCTCGCCTCTCCTGTTCAACATCTACATGAAACCGCTGGGTGAGATCATTCGTGGCTTTGGAGTTGGGTATCATCAGTACGCTGATGATACCCAACTTTTCCTTTCGACCCCAAACCACCCCAGTGATGCCCTCAACGTGATGTCCCGGTGCCTGGAGGCGGTTCGGGTCTGGATGGGGAGGAACAGACTCCAACTCAACCCCGACAAGACTGAGTGGCTTTGCATACCTTCATCCCGGGTTTATTCGGATGTTCCACCTTTGGCTATGGGGGGTGAACTATTACCCCCCGTAGATAGGGCTCGCAACTTGGGAGTCCTCCTAGATTCACGGCTCACCTTGGAAGACCATATAGGAGCTGTGACTAGGGGGGCCTTCGCCCAGGTTCGCCTGGTGCGCCAGTTGCGGCCCTATCTTAGCCGGGATGATTTGTGCACGGTCACTCATGCGCTCGTGTCCTCTCGTCTAGACTACTGCAACGCTCTCTACATGGGGCTGCCCTTGAGGACCACCCGGAAGCTCCAACTGGTACAGAATGCAGCCGCGAGAGTTGTGTTGGGAGTCTCCCGATACTCCCACGTTACACCGCTGCTCCGTGAGCTGCATTGGTTGCCAGTTGTCTTCCGGGTGAGATTCAAGGTACTGGTAACAGTGTTTAAAGCCCTTCATGGCATGGGGCCGGAGTACCTTGGGGAACATCTGCTGCCGGCATCAAGCTCCCTGCGCCCTGTGCGTTCCCACAGAGAGGGCCTCCTCAGGGTGCCACCGATCAGAGAATGTCGATTGGTGGCCCCCAGGGGGAGATCCTTCTCTGTGGGCGCTCCGGAGCTGTGGAACCAGCTACCGGTAGAGCTCCGGATGGCGCCCGATCTTCGCTCCTTTCATCGCGATCTCAAGACGTTTCTGTTTGTTCAAGCCGGCCTAGCCTGATGGGGATTGGTGGGGTTTTTATTCTTGTGTTTTAATTTTAACTTGGCGTTTTAGAACTTGATTCCAACTGTTTTAATATGGGCAATTATTTAATCTTGTTTTAACGTTTGTATTTAGTATTTTATTCTGCCCTGTGAACCGCCCTGAGTCCTCAGGGAGAAGGGCGGTATATAAATATTATTAAATTAAATTAAAATTAAATTTCTTTCTCTCTCTCTCCCTCCCTCCCGCCCTCCTTTCTTTCTTTCTCTCTCCCTTCCTCCCTCCCTTCTTTCTTTCTCTCTCCCTCCCTCCTTTCTCTTTCTCCCTCCCTCCCTTCTTTCTTTCTTTCTTTCTTTCTTTCTTTCTTTCTTTCTTTCTCCCTCCCTCCCTTTTCTTTCTTTCTTTTTCTCCCTCCCTCCCTCCCTCTCTCCTTTCTTTCTCTTTCTCTCTCCCTCCCTCCCTTTCTTTCTTTCTCTCTCCCTTCCTCCTTCCTTCCTTCCTTCCTTCCTTCCTTCCTTCCTTCCTTCCTTCCTTTCTTTCTTTTTCTTTCTTTCTTTCTTTCTTTCTTTCTTTCTTTCTTTCTTTCTTTCTTTCTTTCTTTCTTCCTTTCTTCCTTTCTTCCTTTCTTCCTTTCTTCCTTTCTTCCTTCCTTTCTCTTCTTCCTCCTCCCCCCCCCCGCCATTTTACTCCTCAGTAGCTTCTTCCTCCCAGGGCCTGAGGAAACCGGAGTCCTTCCTCACTTTTTCTTTCTTCTTTCTCTTCCTCACCCCACCAATCCTGCCATTCCTGCCTTGAGGCCCCTCGTGTCCCCAGAACAGTTTCATCATCATCATCATCATCATCATCATCATCATCACCACCATCATTTATTTATTTAAATTTATTGGCCGTCTGACTCCTGTGGACTCTGGGTGGCGCACCAAACTCAGAAAGATAGAAAAAAAGAGTGAAAGATATTTCTGTATCTTTCCCCGCCCCTGCCCCCCCCCCCCGCAGTGCCATTTTCCCGCCATTTTCTCTCTTTCCCCGCCATCCATCTTGGCTCCTTCCCCTCCTGGACCGCCCTTTGTCTTCCTCCTGATCAGTTCAGATTTAGACTTTTCTCTCAGAAAGGAAAGGAAAGCCCATCTCCTGCCTCAACCATTTTTATTTTCAGAAACAAAACAGAAACATTCTTGGGATTATTTCAGATAAGCCCTTGTGAGGGGAGCTTGACAGGATCCGAAGCAAAAAGACAGGCAGTCAAGAAAAGTAAAATTGTCTTTAAATCGATAAAGGCTCAGATTTTTCTTGACATTTCTCCCTCCAAACTCTAAGCTGTGATAATTTGTGGCTCCTTTCCACCATTTTTACATGTACCTGAACCAGAGGCTTCCATCTCTCTGAGCCACGGTGTTGATTAACCATGGTTGGACAAGGAAACCAGAACTGGGTTCAGGCTGCAAAGCCAACAATTGTGGCTTATAAATCATGGGGACTAGGTTTATAGCTTTTGTCCAAATACAATTCTGTCTGTGTGTCTGTCTGTCCATAGTAACTACAGAGCCCTTCTCATCTATCTATCATTCATCTATCATCTTTCTCTCTCTCTATCATCTCTCTATCTATCTATATCTAAATCTATTATTTCTCATTTCTCAATCATTTAAAACTTGATAAACAAAATAAAAATCTATCATAACTAGCTATTATCTGTCTGTCTGTCATCCATCCATCCATCCATCATCCATCCATCCCATATTTATAAATCTGATTCCTCATCTTTTATTATTTTTACCATTATTATTTCTTTATCATTATATATTTTATTTTATTTACTTATTTGTCAAATTTACTTACTGTCAATCTTACTCTTAGAGTGACTCTATCATTGATCATTAACAATTATCAATCGTCTATCTTGATCTTTTGTCTATATATCATCCATTGTTCGTTGTCTTTTATTATCTATTAAATTAGCTGTTCCTCATTACTATCATTATCTATTATCTACCATTATCAGCTATCTAATATTTGTCTGTTATTTTAGTTTCTTTTGAGTAGCTTACCCCATAGCTATATAAAACTGCAATTATATATATTTTATATGCATATGTAAAGTGCATATTATATGTATGTATGCATATGATGTATATTATTAAGCTAAGATATTTAAATCACACACACACACACACACACACACATATATACTGTATATATATATATATGTGTGTGTGTGTGTGTGTGTGTATACTGTATATATATATATGTGTGTGGATAGATAGATAGATAGATAGATAGATAGATAGATAGATAGATAGATAGATAGATAGATAGATATAGATATAGATATAGATATAGATATAGATATAGATATAGATATAGATATAGATATAGATATAGATATAGATATAGATATAGATATAGATATAGATATAGATATAGATATAGATATAGATATAGATATAGATATAGATATAGATATAGATATAGATAGATATAGATATAGATATAGATATCCCTAATAATTTTAAAACTGTGAATCCCAGGCATATTTTTATGTTAAAGATATAGATATATATTATATATTTTATAGCAAAATAAATAAATAACTTCATTCTGTAATAACAGCTTTTTTTAAAAAAATGTTTAATCACATGTACTTCAGCACTGTTTAAAGAGGTAATACCATCCATTTAAAAGGATGTTTTAATTTTAAGTTCTCTAAATGGAAAATGCTTGGCTTTTTTTCCAGAAGAGTATCTACAGTATTTTAAGCTCTAGAGACCTTCAGATTTCTTCTCCCCACCCGTAACTTTTAAGAGAAGACCACTTTAATATTGAAATTATTGATCACATAAAAGCCCCACTCTTGCTATGAAAACTAATCATGCTGTTTTAAAAAAGCCATTATGTTTATGTTATGAACAGACAAAAATAGTTTTGTACAACTGTACTAGCAAAACAATATAGTGTAACCACTAAATTATTAATTAAACTAATAAAAAGGTAAAATAAAATAAAATAAAAATCAAGGCATTTAAAAAGGCCTATGAGCTTTTCCTACAGCATATTGCTGAATATTTTCATGTCTTTGGTGCTCCAAAAGTTGACAAGATGGTGCAGATTGGAAGAAATCTAAAGAAACAAATGAAAAAGACTTAATTTGGTGGCAACTGGCATTAGTTTCCCACTGAAATATCTAGAATAGCTTTATTCCCAAAATATTATTGAGAGCAGAATAGGATTGCATGGTTAGATTATCACAGATTCTGTATTTTTAGATAATGGCAACTCAATGTGTGCAGGAGAGGTCTACAGTAGGAACTTAAAATGCAATTATTATTATTTTTCAGGTGCTGTTATCTAGAAATGAAGAGGAATTTCACTGACAGTTCTTTGATGCGTAGTACAGCAGGTATTCATCTTTTATTGGGGTGGAATTCAGAATAAAAAAGTTGGAAGGGACCTTGGAGGTCTTCTAGTCCAACCCCCTGCCCAGGCAGGTAACCTTGTACCATTTCAAACAAATGCTTGTCCAATCTCTTCTTAAGAACTTCCAGTGTTGGAGCATTCACAACTTCTGGAGGCAGGTTGTTCCACTGATTATTTGTTCTCACTATCAGGAAATTTCTCCTTAGTTCTAGGTTGCTTCTCTCTTTGATAGAATAGAATAGAATAGAATAGAATAGAATAGAATAGAATAGAATAGAATAGAATAGAATAGAATAGAATAGAATAGAATAGAATAGAATAGAATAGAATAGAATAACAGAGCTGGAAGGCAACCTGTAGGTCATCTAGTCCAACCCCCTGCCTAATCAGGAGTCCCTACACTATTTCTGACAGATGGCAGGCCAGTCTCTTCTTGAAAGCCTCCAGTGGTGAAGCACCGATAACTTCTGAACATTTGTTCCACTGGTTGACTGTTCTCACGGTCAGGAAATTTCTCATAATTTCCAGGTTGAATCTCTCGTTGATCAGTTCCTATCCATTGTTCCTTGTTCTGCCTTCAGGTGCTTTGGAGAATAGCTTGACCCCCACTTCTTTGTGGCAATCCCTGAGATATTGGAACACTGCTATCCTGTCACCCCAGTCCTTCTTTTCATTAATACCCAATTCCAGGAACCGTTTCTTTATAAGTTTTAGCCTCCAATCCCCTAATCATTTTTGTTCAAAAGAGTTATTATAATTGTCAACCAATGACCAGTGAAATGAGTGGAGTGAGCAATATTATTTAAGGCTTTGGGTTGCAGTGCATGCAAAAGGGGATCCCACACCTCCCCTCTTGCATCCTACTCAGTCAGGAGACAGTTCTGTAATACAGATAGTCCTGGATTTATGGCCACAACTGGGATCATTGCTAAGCAAGGTGCTTGTTAAGCAAGTCCGGTCTGATTTTACGACCTTTTTTGCCATGGTTGTAATGGTTTACTGCAGTTGTTAAGCCAATCACTGCAGTTGTTAAGTGAATCACATGGTTGTTAAGCGAATTCAGCTTCCCCACTGACTTTGCTTATAATAATAATAATAAAGTTGGGAGGGATCTTGGAGGTCTTCTAGTCTAACCCCCTGCTCAGGCAGGAAACCCTATACCATTTCAGACAAATGGCTGTCCAGTCTCTTCTTAAAACCTCCAGTGTTGGAGCATTCACAACTTCTGGAGGCAGGTTGTTCCGCTGGTTAATTGTTCTCACTGTCAGGAAGTTCCTCCTTAGTTCCAGGTTGCTTCTCTCATTGATCAGTTTGCATCCATTGCTTCTTTTCCTGCCTTCAGGTGCTTTGGAGAATAGCTTGACTCCCTCTTCTTTGGGGCAGCCCCTGAGATACTGGAAGATTGCTATCATGTCCTCCCTCGTCCTTCTCTTCATTAAACTAGACATACCCAATTGTTGGGTATGTCTTATTGGAAGCTAGCTGGGAAGGTTCACAAATGGGATGCCGCAACTGCCGTAAATACATGCCAGTTGCCAAGCACCCAAATTTTGATCACCTGACCCTGGGGATGTTGCGATAGTTGTAACTGCGAGGATTGGTCGTAAGTTGTTTTTTTCAGTGGCGTAACCATGAAAGGTCACTAAATGAATGGTTGTAAGTTGAGAACTACTTTTATTTCTCCCATTCTTCTCTTCCCATACTTAATTTCCCCTGGGAGAAGGAATCCTGATAAACACATTGCACATGGTTTTTAAATTGTGTTACGGTAAATTTCTCCCCAGTTGCAGGAGCATCAAAAAGTCAAAATGGTGGCTGTGGTTGTATCATTAAAACCCAGACTCTTTTTTTTTTATCTTTGCAACACACATACAAAGGGGGCTGGGACTTCAATCGCCATTTTACCTTTTTAAACACCCTCCCACACACCTCTTAGGGGATGCCCCACCAAAATTTACTCCCCTTACGTGGATGACCGTGTAATCTGGAAAAGCTCAATTCTTATTTTATCATATTTTTCATTGGTGGCATAACAAATGTTTTCTGAGTAGATTTCATGCACTGATCAATATTAATGACAAACTAACCATAATTGTTTGGTTATTAGAATGTGCCAGAAAGCAAAAGGGAAGGTCTTAAAAAAATGCAGAGCCTTAGGCATTATAACAAACCTTTATGAAAAATTCACAGAGGATTCCCCTCCCCCCCCACTCCATTTCTTCCACCCTACCATTATCTCCCCCCTCCTCTCATTTTTCTCTTGTGCAAAGACTATCAGACACATTTGTAGACAAGGGATCACGGTCTTTGTGCAATCCCTAAAAAACAACTTCACTTTGTGCGGGTTGATCGATGGGAGGAAGGCATTTTCAGCGCAAATTCCCAGGATACCTTGAGGGGAATAACAACAATTACAGCTACGACAGTACCAGCAATAAAACAACGTAATAAACCCAAATGGGCAACAATCCACTAATAAAACGTGACCAAACTGTAAATCAGCAATGAGAATAATTATGGAGGGCGTTGAAAATGCCTAGGCAGATAAGAAAGAGGTTTTTGCCTGGTGCCAAAAAACGATAAGCAGAATGGACACCCTCTCAGTAGACATTAATAACACTGATAGTATTGAATTGGTAGCATGGGAAGTATAGAGTTCCACTGAGCAAGGATGCTTTAGTCATCTTTGGTCAAGGTAATGATAAATTAGGCAGATACATATAAGCAAATCAATTTGTTTGGATACCAAAGGTTTCAATGAGATGCTACAAGGAGTTCCGTTCAAATCCTTTGTATCTCCTGAACGGATGAGATTCCAAATGTGGAGCAATTCTCCAAACAGGGATCTACGCCTTTCCGATGAACGAGCTGCAGGGTGCCCCTGTCACACCACTGCCACGTTCAAGCAAATTGCATATTGGGATGCCAGGCTGTGAGCTTCTGAATAGACAGGTAGTCCTCAACTTACGACCATGACTGAGCCCCAAATTTCTGTTGCTAAGCAAGACCGTTGTTAAATGAATTTTGTCATCTCGTTATGCGACCTCGCTTGCCACAGTTCTTAAGGAAATCACTGCAGTTGTTAAGTTGGTAAACATCGTTGTTAAGCGAATCTGGCTTCCCCGTGGGCTTTGCTTGTCAGAAGGTCACCAAACGGGATGACATGACCCTGGGACAGTACAACCGTCATAAATATGAGTCAGTTGCCAAGCGTCTGGATTGCAATCAGGTGAGGATGCTGGAATGTTCATAAGTGTGAAAAATGGTCGTAAGTCACTTTTTTCAGTGCCATTGTAACTTTGAACCAAAGGTGCTTTTTCAGGAGGCAACCCGACTTTCTTGTTTTTCTTTGAAGACATTTCGCTTCTCCTCCAAGAAGCTTCTTCAGCTCTGACTGGAGGGTGGAGGATGGAAATCCCATGCACCACCTGCCCCACCACATACATCGGACAGACCAACAGAAGAATAAGTGCACGCATTGAAGAGCACAAAAACTCACTCAGAAAAGGAGAACAAACTTCATCCCTGGTCCAACACTTTGAAGCCACGGGACATGAAATTGATTTTAAAAAAACCAAAACTATCGCCAAAATTGAACATTTTAACAACAGAATAATCAGAGAAGCCATTGAGATAGAAAAACGCCCCCACAGCATAAACAAACGAGATGATACCTCTCGCCTACCAACCATTTGGAAACCCGCCTTGACTGACAGACGAGTCCCAACCACCAAGAAAGATAGACCCAAACTCATGATAACACCACATGACATCACCACCACACAACCATTCAAAAAGCAAATCCGAACCCACAATGATAACGAGGCACAACCACAAAACAGAAACCTAACTACAGCTGCAACATCAGTCACTTTAAACCCCTCCAAACCACACAATAAGCAAACTGACACCCACTATAAAAACATGGCACCACCACAAACACGAAGCCGAACAAAAGCAGCACAACTCACCAGCTCAGGTCTAAGGCTGGCAGCTGAGACCAGCCCATCCACTCAAAACACACCCCCACCCAATCAGAACACACCCACCATTCAAAACACACTCCCACCCAATCAGAACACACTTACTCCCCCACCCAATCAGAGCACACCTCCACCCACAGAACACACCCCCTCTGGCAGTTTAAAAAAGAGGAACAAACAGCCACATGCTTCTCCCAGAAGAAGGAAGCAGAAGCCACCAGCCTGATGATGACGGATGGGATTCCGTCGAAACGTCGCCCCTATACCTTTAGTTCTACGCGGGGAAAAACCCGAATAACCAAAGATCCATATATATATATATATATATATATATATATATATATATATATATATATATATATATATATATATATATATATATATATATATATATATATATCCTTGCAGACAGCTGGTCTTTTGCCTTCTTTTAGAGAGCCATTGAGGCCACCTGGGGGTTTACCTGTGTCCTTAGGGTCCACCTGAGTGGTGCCAATGGGTGTGGAGCCTTCTTGGACCTGCTGAAAGGGCTGTGTGTTGTGGCGCTGTGCTTTCTGCAGGAGGTTTTCTGCCCTGTGTCCCTTCACTGTTGAACACCATTCCCCACCATCCAGTCAGAGCTGAAGAAGCTTCTTGGATGAGAAGCGAAATGTCTTCAGAGTTGGGAAAAGCTACAATACTGTGAGTTAAGGTGGGTGGAGGAGCAAAGTAGCTAAGCCCTTGCTGATTGGAGCCTCTTTGCTTTTAAAAAACAAGGATGTCCAATTGCCTCTTGAAAAAGCTTTGGGACAACCCTGACCTGAAGGACTGAGAATCTCCATAGACATTTAACTATGAACACTAAATGAACTGTTGTATGTCAAGGACTTCCTGTATAGACTATTGCACCAAAAGCATTAGCCATTTAATAATTAGAGAGACGCGGTGGCTCAGTGGGTTAGGACGCTGAGCTTGTCGATCAGAAGAACGGCAGTTTGGCGGGTCGAATCCCGAGTGCCGCGTAGCAGAGTGAGCGCCTGTTACTCATCCCAGCTTCTGCCAACCTAGCAGTTCAAAAGCACGTAGAAATGCAAGTAGAAAAACAGGGACCGCTACGGTGGGAAGGTAACAGCGTTCCGTGCGCCTTTGGCGTCTAGTTATGCCGTCCACATGACCACGGAGACGTCCTCGGACAAGCGCTGACTCTTCGGCTTTGAAACGGAGATGAGCACCGGCCCCTAGAGTTAGAAACGAGTAGCACGCATGTGTGGGGGAACCTTTACCTTTACCTATTTAATAATTGTGTTTTTATGTTGCCACTTCAAACCTTAGGCTGTCTTCCAGTTCCTCTTTTCAATCAGAAAAAAAGGACCAAACAACCTCTCACATCAAACCCGCTTAAAAATGACCTAAGCAGTAACAATTCAGCTGATCAATTCAATTTCTCGGCCATGCTCGCAGGTGAGTGAGTGGTAGACTGCGCATTTCTGGAAATACACCTTTGTTGCAAAAAAAAATAAAATTCTAGCCTTGGGTTAAAATTTCCCTTGCATTTAAATTATAACTCTTGTAACTTTACACTTTTTTTTGCTTTTTTAACTGTTAAGATTCCAGCTCTGTGTGTTTACAGGAAGGAATATTCTTTAATGTGCTTCTGTATTAATGCAAAAAAAGAAAAAAATATCCTTTTCTTTATCCTTGAAAAGCCATCTATAGACATTTCTGCCAGAATTAATTATTGGAATAATAATTAGTTCTATTCTTATTGAGAGATGGGGGGAAGGGGAAAAGTGAAAAGTTTTCACCTTGCATTTGCCTCATGTCTCTACAATTGCATATTTGAAAAATGTAAATGTATAATAGGACAACCATAAATATCACTGCTAACCCAGCTTTTTCCAAAAGGACATTTACTCACATCCCATCCATGCCTTGAATTAAAATTAGAACTGAAAGATTATACGAGTATCATCTTATAAAATAGGTTATTTAGAGGGCTGAGTCTATCATGAGTTATTAGCCATCTTTACAGGCAGGGTTATTTTTCTTTCCAATTTCCAGAAGCTGGGGGTAAACAATGTGAAATACAGAATAACAGAGTTGGAAGGGACCTTGGAGGTCTTCTAGTTCAATCCTCTGCTTGAGCAGAAGACCCTATACTGGGGGTCCCCAACCCCAGGTCTGTGGACTGTCACCAGTCTGTAGCGTGCCAGAAACGAGGCCACCCAAACAAGCAAGTAAAACCACATCCAGGGGTGCAAGCAGCACATGTAACCACACCCGCTGCGGTCCGTGGAAAAACGTCTCTCCATGGAACTAGTCCCTGGTGGCCAAAAAGATGGGGTTAATTGCCCTACACCAGGGGTGTCAAACTCAATTTCATTGAGGGCCGCATCAGCACTGCGGTTGCCCTCAAGGGGCCGGGTGGGCATGGCCAGGGTGGGCGTGGCCTGCTGGGTGGGCGTGGCTAGATTGCATATGGCCTACTGGGTGGGCGTGGCCAGCTCTACATCGTTCCCATCAAGGGTGCCTATGGGGGCCTGGGCAGGAGTGGGACAGATCTGAGGGTCTCTGGCAGAAGGAGGGTCACTGGGCCAGGGCCAAGGCAGTGGGGGCCGTTCCCTCACTGTTTCCAGGATGGCTTCGTGGGCCACATGAAACCACTTCGCGGGCCGGATCCAGCCCCCGGGCCTTGTGTTTGACATGTCTGCCCCACACCTTTAAAAGTTAGGCCATCCTTTCCCATCCAGATACCCTCCAGATCAGGGGTCTTCAAACCTGGCCCTTGTATAACTTGTGGACTTCAACTCCCAGAATTCCTCAGCCAGGCATGCCTGAAGTCCACAAGTCATACAAGGGCCAAATTTGAAAACCCCTGCTCCAGATGGTTTATCTCTTTGGATTGGGAATTCTCATGGTTACAGTCACATCTTCTCTGAAGCTCTTCAGATTGGAGACAGCTGCATTAAAGGAATCACTTATGGATAAACCTGCCAAAAATATAGACGGCAGACAAGGCTTTCTGGAAATAGAATAAAGCATAAAGCAGAGGCACCAGCAATAGATCCTGTTGTGTATGTAAATAGTTGCAAACAGGGAAGATTGCAAATTGCAAAAGTAGTGGGGTTTGAGCGGGAGATTCTGTTGCAATCATTGGTTGCCATAAACAAGAAGCGGGAAAATAGTCTCCAACGATTGGTTACAGTTCAAACAGTTCCACTATAAAAAGGTTGCAACATTTGACAGTTGACAGTTGACTTTGTGTATTCAATAAACTCATTCCTTGTTAAACCACTCTGAGTCCTCGTCTATCAGAACCAAACGACGAAGGTGGGATAGACAGAAGACCAGAGAATTGGCGGAATTGTCGCGCAAAGGCGGCAAATTCGAATACGTGTCAAAGTCAACCGAGCGGCCGCGGCAGAATAAGAAAAATTCTCCGAATGGCGCAGATTGGGTCATTGAAGGAATTCGACCCAAACTTCCCCGAAGATTGGGAAGAATACGTCGGACAGGTCGAAGGGTTCCTGCTAGTGAACGGAATCACAGACGACCGGAAAAAAGCGGCAGCATTACTGATGATTTGCGGCACACCGGTCTATCGAGTCGCTGTCGGTCTGTGTCAACCGCAACCGGTCTCAAGCGTGCCGTATGCCGATCTCCTAGCCAAACTAAAGGTCCACTTTACACCTAGGAGATCCGAACTATTCTGGCGGCGCATCTTCGAGAAAAGAAACCAGAGGCCGGGAGAATCCATACAAAAATTTGTCGCTGCCGTCAGGGAAGCCGCAGTACGATGTAAATACGATAATCTTGAAATAAGAATTCGTGACCGTGTAGTACTGGGCTTGAGGGACGAGCAGCTACAAAACAGAATTATATCCAAACCCACTGGCGATCTGCAGGAGGTGATCGATGAACTTTTAACGTACGAATCAACCGGGTATCGCGACCCCCCCCGCAGTAGCATGGCAGCATCGTCCGAGATCAACCAAGAGGGCTATGTGGACTACGGGGAGGCGGACCAGCAGTGGGAAGAAGATATCGCTGAAGTCTCCAGGCGATTCGGAAAATTGGCGCCAAGACCACCCAGAAGCGAAGGGCCCGAACCTAACCGCCGTCAACAACCCGCAACTCCGCAAAGACAAGCGACAGGGCCACAACGACCACGGAGGGACACCGCAACCAGACCGCGCGACAACGAACCCCAAAACCGGTGTGGCAGCTGCGGCGGCAACCATCCCCGCGCATCTTGCCGATTCCGTACCGCAAAGTGCAGGGCGTGTGGGAAGACCGGCCACATCCAGGCCATCTGCAGGAGCCGTGCTCGTGACAACCGCCTTCACGAAGTAGAGGTGTGGCCCGAAGGTAAGGTAACCCCTAACGTTAGTGGCAAGGAGACCCCTAAACCCTGGGTAAAAATTCCTAATTTAGGGGAGGTGGCGCGAGTCAACCGCAGGAGAATTGGGAAAAATGGCAATTTTCCAGAAGGAAAATTAAAAATCATAGTCCATCTGCAAGGGGTTCCTTGCAGAATGGAAATTGACTCAGGGGCTTCAGTGTCAATAATTTCCAGTGAAACCCTTGATAGGATTGAACAAATAAGTGGAAGAAAAATTCCACTTAGTTCAACAAAAATTCAATTAACTGATTTCCAAAAAAGCCCAATTAAAATAAAAGGGAAAATTAGTCTTCGCGTAGAATTTAAGGGATTTAAGGGGATTTTAGATTTAATAGTAACTGAGGGTCATAGGACTAGCCTAATTGGCATTAACTGTCACCCGGACAGACTTATGCCAAGCGCTGAATTGGACATGCCAAATAGAACATTTAAAGTGGGGGAATTAATCTGGGCCAGGAACTATACCCAAGGGGACAAATGGATTCCAGGGGTGGTTACTGAAATCTTGGGTCCCTTGTCGTACATTATTGAGGGGGAAGGGAATAGGATCATTAAAAGACATCTAGATCAGCTGAGGAAGAGATCTAGCGGATGCTTGCCAGAAGATGGGGACCAAAATATATTGGGGGGAAACAGTACATCCAGGTTCAGTAATAACATCATGCCAGAGAGTGAGGGAGAGGAAAGGCAAAATAATTCACCCCCTGGTACTCAACAACAACCATTTAGTCAATTTGACTGGGTAGCACCCCTGCGAGGTAGGCCAGTGACCACTAATCTTCAAGCACAAACAAATACACAAATCAGCAACAGGGAAACATCAGAGTCGGGTAGCCAAGAGCCCAGGTCCAACAGAGACAATCAGCCAAGCATAAATTCAGGAAAAGGGGTCCCTTGCAGCCAGAGCAATAGATACCCTTCTAGAATCCATAAGCCACCAAAATATCTAAAGGATTTTGTTCAGAAATAACAACAACTGGGGGGTAAGGGGTGTTGTGTATGTAAATAGTTGCAAACAGGGAAGATTGCAAATTGCAAAAGTAGTGGGGTTTGAGCGGGAGATTCTGTTGCAATCATTGGTTGCCATAAACAAGAAGCGGGAAAATAGTCTCCAACGATTGGTTACAGTTCAAACAGTTCCACTATAAAAAGGTTGCAACATTTGACAGTTGACAGTTGACTTTGTGTATTCAATAAACTCATTCCTTGTTAAACCACTCTGAGTCCTCGTCTATCAGAACCAAACAGATCCATTCCCTTAAAGCAATGTTTTGCAACCTCAGCAGCTTTAAGATGTATGGACTTCAACTCCCAGAATTCCCTAGCTCTACTGAATGGGGAATTCCGGGAGCTGGAAGTCCACATATCTTCAAGTTAACGAAATCAAGAAATACTGCCTCAAAACTCAGGTAATCAAAAATTCAGAAGTGGAGCACTAAGTCACAAGGAATGGTAACAGTGCACATATAACACAGTCCACATTTTCTTTCTTCATATTGGATCAGGACCTTGATTCAAACTGATCATTCTGTGTCCAAGAGATCATTGTCGATTTCAGGAAAGGCAGGCACAGCCACATTTCTCTGTCCATTAATGATTCACCTATGGAGAGGGTTACCAGCATCAAATTCCTGAGTGTGCAGCTAACGAGTAGGCTGGCTTGGTCGCTCAACAGCGAGACCCTGGTGAAGCGGGCACAGCGGAGCCTGCATTTTCTACGTTGCGTGAGAAAAGCACATCTTCCTTCCCCTGTCCTGACCACTTTCTACAGGGGGACGATCGAGAGCAGCCTGTCGTACAGCATCACAGTCTGGTTTGGAAGCATCCCTGCTTCGGACAGGAAGGCGGTGCAGAGAGTGGTGAAAAGATCCTTGGCAGTCCCCTCCCTCCCATCCAGGACATGGCACAGAAGTGCTGCTTGAGCAGGGTCCGCAAGATTGTCTGGGACACGACACACCCTCTTCACGACCTGTTTTCCTTGTTCCCTTCTGGGCGGAGGGGGCTTCGTGGCATCCGTAGCAGAACATCCAGATTCAGCCATAGTTTCATTCCACACAGCATTAACCTTGTGAACTCTCAAGCTTCCTCCTTCCGTTATATCCATATGGTGTAGTAACAACAACTTGCACCTAAACATCAGCAAGACGAAAGAGATGGTGTTAGACTTCCGGAGAAAAAAGGAGGAACCTGCCCCACTTTACATCGGGGAGGACTGTGTGGAGAGAGTTTCCTCCTTTAAATTCCTGGGAGTCTACCTCTGTGAAGATCTGACCTGGAAAGTTAACACAACCCAGGTGGCTAGAAAGGCCCAACAGAGGCTTTACTTTCTTAGGGTCTTGTGGAAGAACAGGGTAGAACAACAGCTAATGACCCTCTTTTACTGGTCTACTATAGAGAGCGTCCTCTCATATGGTATTGTGGTTTGGTATGCTGGTCTGACAGCCGCGGATAGGAAAGTATTACAGAGGGTAGTGAGCACAGCACAAGACATCGTGGGCTGTTCCCTGACACCACTGGATGACCTCGCCGGGGCTCGCTGCCTTGGAAGAGTGAGGAAGATTCTCAGGGATGACTCACACCCTGGACGGTATCTCTTTACTCTCCTACCATCCGGTAGGAGATATAGGAGTATAGCCAGCCGTACCAACAGGCTGAAAAACAGCTTTTATCCGTGGGCTGTTAGGCATTTAAATGGGACATAATCTTATGCAGAATTGACTTGGGAGGCCGGTGTGTGGTGTTGTTGGTTCACATGGTGTGGTGGGATGGAGGGTTGTTGTCACTGTGTGTTGGGGGGAGAGAGCACGGGGGGAGGCTCAGCTAATCTCAATGTACACATGTTGTACTTTGACAATAAAGGTTTATTATTTATTTATTTATTTATTTATTTATTTATTTATTTATATTCAAGATGGACAGGGTTTAATATTCATATGTATATGTAGGGCTGTAGGTCTATACATATGTTGTAGGTAGTATGTTTTAAGTGTGTGTCATGGATGTGTTTCACTTTGAGAGCGGGCAACTAAATTTCATTTTTGATGTGTGTCGTTGTGCCCACAGTAAAAAAAAAAATGACAATAAAGGTTATCTTATCTTACCTGATCTTATCTTATCCTTTGACTTTTTTCAAGATTTCGGATGGGAAACTGAGCAGCCAGAACCGATCCAACTGCAGAAAACAGTAGGCTTCGAGTATGTAGGTCCCACATCTTTATATTCCTGAAATCAAATGTATTTCCTGGTTATGGAAATCAATACTGCATGGCTACAGGTAGCCCTTGACTTACAACCGTTCATTTAGTGACCATTCAAAGTCACAATGGCACTGGAAAAAAATCTATGACCTATGACCATTTCTCATGCTTACAACCATTGCAGCATCCTTGTGGTCATGTGATCAAAATTCAGCCCCTTGGCAACCGACTCATATTTATGACGGCTGCAGACTCCCAGGATCACGTGACGGCCTTTTGCGACCCTTTGACAAGCAAAATCAATAGGGGAAGCCAGGTTCCCTTTGATTCGTTTTAAAAACTGCAGCGATTCACTCAGCAGCCGTGGCAAGAAAAGATTATAAAATGGGGGCAAATCTCACTTAAGGGCTGTCTTGCATAGCAACGGAAGCGTTGGGCTCCATGGTGGACGTAAGTCAAGGACTGCTTGTATACTGTATGTAGGTTTTAATCTTCTCCGTTCACGGTAATGACTAAACCCTTTTCTCCACAGCCCAGCAGAGCTTGCTGTGCCATCTTCTTTGTCAGGGCAAAAACACACATCGAAGCCGACAGTGCCTCATGCAGGAAGCAACTTGAATAACTGGAGGTGGGTGACGACAGTCTCCAAAAGGAGTGTCAGTGCACAGTTGATGCCATCATTTGTGAGTTCCTGCAACCGCATACCTTTCTGTCCGATCCGCCTTTCGCGGCTCTGCCGATCGCTTTTAATTCTCAGATCAGCCCTTTTGCCAGAAATGAAAGGGAGGGGAGAAAAAAAAAAGCCTTACAAACTGGGTAGGAGGGAGAGCATTTGACCCCAGCGCACACATCACCACCCAGCCCGTAGCGATTCTACCCTCCTGCCCCTTGGATTCTATTTTTATGCCAGCTTGTTCCATGTGCTCCCACTAGCGCCACCCCGCCCCTCCCAGCCCTTATGTCAACGCCGCTCACAATGGATGTTTTTGCATTGACAACAGATGGAAACGTAGCCATCTTTTTCCCTTTCGCTTTTAGACTTAGATGATGCTGGGAGGGGTGGGGGGATGTGAACGAGAGTCCAGCTAGACATAACAACACTAAATGTAGTGTGAGAATCAAGGTGACTGAGCCCAGAGCTGATAGTGTATTGGCAGGCTGGAGAGCTGGAGGGGAAACCCGGGCTTCAAGCTAATTGGGGAATGTGATTTATGACCGTTAATTGGAGGAGGGAATTGTGCTTTCATACTATATGCCCAGGGGAGGGGAATTGAGTTTTTGGGCTTCGATTATGGAAGTGCCGATATTCTGCTACTCAAATAAAAGATCCTTAAGGTAAACGATGCCTCAAAGTTCTTTTGAAGAGTTTCATCTGTCGGAACCACAACACCACACCTATCTTAATAAAGAAAAGGGAGGATTGTAATATATCTGGGGATTCAGCAAAGAGTACCCAAAGGATGCCGGGAGCCCTTTTACAAACCATAATACAGGTAGTCCTCAACTTACGACCGCAACCGAGCCCCAAATTTCTGTGAGAAATTTGTTAAGCGAGGTCGAAAGACAGATCGATAATAGATGGTCTTATTTCACTCCAGGCAGGAGGAAAGTACTAATGCTTGGAAAAGAAATGACTTCCCAGCATTTGGCAACGGAACGGAGAGCAAAAAGCTTTCACAACTGCACGACCACCCCGGTTATTGGATGAAGCCTGGAGCCACGTACCAGAAACCAGCTGCCCTGCCACAGGCATCGGAGAGAAGCAGAGCAGAAGCGGCAGAAGACTGGGATCCAGCTGTTTCCCAGTGGCCTGTGGTACCCACAGCCAGGTTCAGAAACCTGCGGACTCAAGATCCCTCCTACACATTTAAGCACAGCCCTTCCCAACAAATCACCCTCAAGGAAAAAGCTGACCATTTGCAAAAGAACAAAACGATTCAGGTAAAAAAAAATAAAAAATCACGCGTGCCTATATTTTTTAGAAGGATGTTGGGGAAATCTCCTTCCAAGCCTACTTATTTTCCAAACTGAAAAACAGTCGCTTGAGGCACTTGGTGACTTATATAGATAGTCCTCGACTTACAACAGTTCACTTAATGCCCCTTCACAGTTACAACGGCAATGAAAAAAAAGTGACTAAGGGCCATGTTTCACACTTATCACCGCTGCAGCCTCCCCTAAATCGTGTGATCAAAATTTAGGCGCTTGGCCACTGGCGTGCACTTACGACGGTTGCAGTGCCCTGGGGGGGGGGTGTCATATAAATCAACTTTTGTAATCTTCTGACAAGCAGAGTCACTTAACAACCGTGTTCCTAACTTAACCACTGCAATAATTCACTTAACGACCGCGGCCAGAAAGATTGTAAAATGGGGCAAAAACTCAAAAAATAAGCAGAAAGTTTGGGCTCCATCGTGGTCGTAAGTCAAGGACTAACTGTAAACAGCCACATTCTCACTTAAACTCAGATATGATGCAATCATCTTTGGCTTATCTGTCTTCTTCTTCTTTTTTTTTTTTTGTCCCTGTATCAAAGAAAAAGCCGGCGGGCTGCTCTAAAGCGAAGGAAAAAGAGAATTCTCTCCGAATTTTATCTGCTGTCATTGAAAGCATGAAGCACTGGAGTCAATATTCTAATAAAACTCCACTGTTATTTGAAGTGCTGGGTGAGTATTCCATAGTTAGTAGGATTGTGGGGGCGTTTTTCCAAATCAGAATATTGGTCTTACCTTCCCAAAGAAGCCAATTACTTTTAAAAAACAGTTCAGCCAACCTCTTCAGCCTATCACTTTTCCCTTGGCAACAGGGATTTATTTACCACGGTTACAGCATCCCGGAGTGGTGGGATCGCCGTACATAGCCGTCCCACCCAGCTGACTTCCGACGAGCAAAGTCAACGGGGGCACCCGGGTCTGCTTAACAATGGCAGGATCCACTTAACAATGGCAGTGATTCGCTTAACAACCATGGCAAAAAAAAAGGTCACAAAATCAGGTGCAACTTGCTTAGCAATGGGGATTCTGCTCCCAGTGGTGGCCGTTAAGTCGAGGACCACCGGCACACTCTCAGCTGCTTGCTTACAGAAATAGCAGCATGTCTTCCAAATCCCCATTTCTGTCAATATATGTTTATCTCCTAGGAGGTAGTCAGCTGTAGTAAAGCTTAGAGGCTCCTTGTACAGCTTTCACTCAGCCCGTTGCCCAGGGCAGGCCCACAGCTGTGCTAAATCTGGGCCTCTTATCATGGCTATCATTTCTAAACCACCATGTCTCTTCTTACAAAAGCCACCGAACGGGGTTTGTCTTCGCCCTGAAAAGCTTTCAGACCAATAATTACACTGCATTCTTTAGGTGTTCTGGATTCTGCGGTTACCCCCGGACAATTTGAGTCAAAAACTTTCCTTTTGAGAGATGGAAAAGAAACCGTGACATGCGTGTTTTATGAGATTGTAAGTGTATATATACATATATGTATATATATTTGTGTAATCTTTAATCAAGGATGTACCTAGATATGCTGAATCCATGACAACTTACACCAGGGATCCTCAAACGTGGCCACTTGAAGACTTGTGGACTTCAACTCCCAGAATTCCCCAGCCTGCATGGCTGGCTGGGGTATTCTGGGAGTTGAAGTCCACATGTCTTCAAGTGGCCACGTTTGAGGATCCCTGCCATAATCTAATACATAAATACAAGTAGTCCTCAACTTACAACCTTAGTGACCATTTAAAGTTACAATGGCACTAAAACAAGTGACTTATGTCCATTTTTCACACTTATGACCTTTGCAGCACCCCCCCCCTCCCATGGTCATGTGATCAAAATTCAGGCTCATATTTATGACGGTTTCAGTGTCCTGGGGTCACGTGATCCCCTTTTGCGACCTTCTGACAAGCAAAGTCAATGGGGAAGCCAGATTCACTTAACAACCACAATAATTTGCTTAACAATTGTGGCAAGAAAGGTCATAAAACAGAGCAAAACTCACTTACCAACTGTCTCGCTTAGCAGCGGAAATGTTGGACTCAGTTGGAGTCGCAAGTCGAAGACTACCTGTATAATCAACGCATCCAGGTTCTGAAAGATTCTTCTGCCCAAGTGATCCTTCATAAAGATTTGATTAATTCTATAGAGATCCTAATTTTTGATGATTGTGAATAATACCTTTATTTTGCAACTGGTCAGTTTTATCACTGCGATAAAAGTGACCCATACATCTTTTAAAAGGTATATTAAAAGTGATCCGGTACATTATAAATTATAGGGACGCGGTGGCTCAGTGGGTTAGGACGCTGAGCTTGTCGATCAGAAGGTCGGCAGTTTGGCGGGTCGAATCCCGAGTGCCGCGTAGCAGAGTGAGCGCCTGTTACTCGTCCCAGCTCCTGCCAGCCTAGCAGTTCGAAAGCACGTAAAAATGCAAGTAGGAAAATAGGGACCACTCCGGTGGGAAGGTAACAGCGCTCCGTGCGCCTTTGGCATCTAGTCATGCCGGCCACATGACCACGGAGACGTCCTCGGACAAGCGCCGGCTCTTCGGCTTTGAAACGGAGATAAGCACCGGCTCCTAGAGTCGGAAACGACTAGCACGCATGTGCGGGGGAACCTTTACCTTTACCTTTTTACATTATAAATTGGCAAGAGATGTTTGGTGGTGCTATTTCTACACGAAAGGAGTAAGGGGGGGGGAGAAACAGAAATGACTTTTTATTCTTCTTTGAAAAAAAAGGATCGTGAGTTACCCAGATTAATCAGAGGTCGAGTCCACAGGTGCATGGGAAATTACGATGCAAAACGCAAGGTGTTCAAATGTGTTTCTGTGAGGCCAGCCACAGCCGCCGAACAGCAAAATTTCCAGGATTTCGTCAAGGCCGCTGACGGGGAGATGTGCCGATTTGTGAAAACCAGCAATGAAATTTAAATATCTCCGATGCAGAATTTCAGAAATCTTTGAAGAAACGTGTCACTTATTTTCATGCGTCTTCGCTGGAGGTTGTAACACAAAAGGGAAGTCATTCTACAAGTCCTTTTTCCTTTGCCATCGCTCGGGTGAAAACATTGACAAGAACTGCTGTCATAAAAAAAAAATAAACTAGTTTCAGTTTGTTTCTAATATTTTAATACGGGTGGATTATTTTTCCTCCACTACCAATTTAACAATTTAAATTGGTAGAAATCTCCTTACATGGGAAGAGTAGGCAGTCTGCAGAAATATGTTCAAAATTGGATGGAGACCAAGTATTATTGCCTCATGTCTCCAGACCAAGTAAACGAGGCGGAACAGAATGCTTATATTCATACCTATTTATTTTCCTTTAAATCTTCCGTCCAGATTTTGCTTTAACCCAACAGAAAGACATCATTCAGTGGGCCCTGTTTATACAGGTAGTCCTTGACTTAAGACCACAACTGAGCCCTAAATTTATGTTGCTAAGTGAGGCATTTGTTAAGTGAGCTTTGTCCAATTTTACAACAGTTTCTTGCTACAGTTGAGAGAATCACTGCAGTTGTAAAGTTAGTAACACAGCTGTTAAATGAATCTGGACTCCACATTGACTTTAGAATAGAAAAGAACTGGAAGGGACCTGGGGGGGGGGTCTTCTAGTCCATCCCCCTGCACAAGCAGGAGAACCTATACCATCTCAGACAAGTGACTGTCTAGTCCACAGGTCTGCAACCCGCGGCTCTGGAGCCGCATGCGGCTCTTTCAGCCGTCTCCTGCGGCTCCCAGTCCTCTGCCATGTGCAGTTCCCCCCCCCCAAAAAAAAAGTGGGACTAAAAAAGTTCAACCAATCAATTCAAATATGCAGGGTAGGTGCATATCTCGCCTTGGCTCCAATCTTCAGTCGAGCATGTACGCGCATGCGCACAGATTTTTTATCGCTCCCAGTTTTTCCTTTTGTGAGGGAACCGGTTCCGAGTGGCTCTTTCACTGTTTCAGGTTCCTGACCCCTGGTCTAGCCTCTTCTTAAAAACCTCCATTGATGGAGCGACCATGTTTTCTGGTGGCAAGCTGCTGCACTGGTTAATTGTCCTCACTGTTAGGATGTTTCTCCTTAATTCCAGGTTGTTTCTCTCTTTGAAGAGTTTCCAACCATTGTTTCTCATCCTTCCCTCTGGTGCTTTGGAGAATAACGTGACACCCTCCCCCTCTTCTTTGTGGCAGCCCCTCAAATACTGGAACGCTGCTATCGTGTCACCCCTGTTTCTTCTTTTCTTTAGACCAGCCAAACCTAAGTCCCGCAGCCTTTCTTCGTATGTTTTAGTCTCCAGGCCTTGGATCATCTTAGTTGCTCTTCTCTGCACTTTTTCCAAGGTCCCAACATCTTTTTTGTAGCGTGGTGACCAAAATTGGCTGCAGCGTTCCAGGTGTGGCCTCACTAGGGTTTTGTAAAGCGGTACTAAATCTTTTGCGTGATCTTGATTCTATGCCTCTGTTCCTACAACCCAGGATTTTATTGGCTGCCGCTGCACACATCTGGCTCAAGGTCAAGTAATAATAATAATAATAATAATAATAATAATAATAATAATAATAATAATAATAATAATAATAATAATAATAATAATAAGAAGAAGAAGAAGAAGAAGAAGAAGAAGAAGAAGAAGAAGAAGAAGAAGAGGAAGAAGAAGAAGAAGAAGAAGAAGAAGAAGAAGAAGTTGGAAGGGACCTTGGAGGTCATCTAGTCCAACCCCCTGCTCAGGCAGGAAACCCTATACCATTTCAGATAAATGGCTGTCCAGTCTCTTCTTAAAAACTTCCAGTGTTGGAGCATTCCCAGCTTCTGGAGGCAGGTGGTTCCACTGATTAATTGTGATTGTCAGGAGTTTGCAAAAGCTGATGACATGACCCCAGGACTCTGCAACCGTCATAAAAATGAGTTACCAAACATCAACCTTTTGATCATGCGACCATGGAGATGCTGCAACCGTCATAAGTGTGAAAAATGGCCATAAGGCGTTTTTTCCAGTGCTGTTGTAACTTTGAATGGTCATTAAACAAACTGTTATAAGTCGAGGACTACCTGTACTTAGGCATCCCTGGGCTGTTTAGAGGTCCCACCTACCTCTCCAAATGTTGAAAAGTTCATTCAGTTTTGGGGCTTACACTCACCCCCTCAGCACTGAAAATGAACGGAAATATAATTTCTGACGATGACTTATTTTTTTTTTCCTCACTATGGGACAACTGTAAATAAATGCTGGATGGATCTAGTGAGCGCTCTGCCAATGACTAGCCAATGCATTCTGCGATAAAGTTAGTCCTCGATTTATGACTGTCACTGAGTCCACAGTTACATGGATATAAATCGTGGCAGCCGTTAAGCAGATCGCCACATGACATGATCTTATGACCTTTTTTTTGCAGTGGTTCTTAAGCACATCCATTTTCTTCAAAGGGAGCTTTTGCCAGAAATGGGAAGGAAATGGGGGAATTTGGCAAAAACACAACAAAAAGTGTGGTCACGACTGTGGGATGCCGCAAATGGTCGTCCATGTCAGCCAGTTGCCAAGCACCCAAAACACGATGGCGTGACTGCGTGTGTATGTGTGTGGCCATTCACTTTCTGACAAGCAAAGTCAATGAGGAAGCCATATTCACTTAAAAAACAGGTGACTTCACTTATCAACGGCAGCGACTCGCTTAACAACCACGGCAAGAAAGGTCGTAAAATGGGTCAAGTCTCACTTAACAAATGTCTCGCTTAGAAACATAAATTTTGGGCTCAATTATGGCCATAATTTGAGGACTGCCTGTAACCCTGGGGATGTCCATCGTACAAATGGTCACTCAGCGACCCGTCATTAAGCAAGGATACCTGTAGCATTGAAGGGAATGTAGTAAACATCTTGTAAAGGTTCGTGCTCTTTTTTAAAAAAAAATTACAAATTTTAAGCACTTGCTTGGCGATTACAGATCACAGTTCCTCTTATATTCTTTAGGATTTGTGTGCCATCTGCTACTACTGACTTAATCTTAGTATTAAAACCCCTCCTTATCTACCCAGATTCTGGGACTGCCAGAGGTGAAACAAGAGTGGGAGATGGGGATATTAATAAAACTGTGCATTACAAAATCTCCTGTACAGCTATTAATAGTACTGTGACCATATTTTCTTTCAGGCCAAACCTGAAAAGGGGGAGGGCAAATCTGAAAGAGGTTGACTGGAGATAGAAAAAAAAAATATTTATTTATTTATTAATTTATTAATTTAATTTGTATACCGCCCTTCTCCCGAAGGACTCAGGGCGGTGAACAGGGCAATACATATTAAAAAACAAGATACAAAAATTAAAAGCAATTAAACAACAATGCCCATGAATAAATTAGTACACATTAAAAAGTTAAAACAGATGTATAAAACCCTGCTCCCAGCAAGAGCAGAGGGAGGCCTCTGAGGCCCAGAAGAGACCTCCGGAAGCACGTGGCCGCTGCCCACAGCCACCATTCTGGGCCTCGGAGGCCTGGAGAAGGCCTCCGAGTCCCAAATCGGATCTCCAGAGGCATGCAGAAGCCTATGATGATGTCTATAATTAAACTTTACAAAGAAAAAACTCAAGAGCAAGAGCAAGGACGCCTTTAGAAAAATGCACAGTCTAAAGCCAAATGGTACGTGCAAAATTGTTTAAAAGGACAATTCCATTCCCGCGTTTTTCCCACGAATGTGAAAGGCTACGCATTAAGTCAGGGGTGTCAAACTCAATTTCACTGAGGGCCGCACCAGCATTGCGATTACCCTTGAGGGGCCGGGTGGGTGTGGCCAGGGTGGGCGTGGCCTAATGGTTGGGCGTGGCCGCAGTGGGCATGGCCTACTGGGTGGGCACGGCCAGCTCTACATCGTTGGCATCAAGGGTGCCTATGGGGGCCTAGGCAGGAGTGGGACAGATCTGAGGGTCTCCGGCAGAAGGAGATGGGACCGGGGCAAGTGCCGAGGCATGGTCCACTGGAGGAGCCTCACTCTTCCTCTCCGGCCATGCGGGGCGGGGGAGAGGCTGGACGGTGATGCGGAGGTCAAATGCCCAGCCTAGCCCTCAAGCACCCGCAGCACCAAGCCCACCCCCACTTCCCCAAGAGGGTGTCCAGCTGCTGTGCTTGCTCTCCTTAGCCAGGTTGCTCACGATGGGTATGAGGGCAACGGTCAAGAGGGAGGCCCAGTTCCTCTCCCTGTGAGGAGACCTGGCTTTCTTTCCAAAGCTTCCTTAGCAACAGGATGGGAGACCACCCAGGTTAGGCCAGGAGGAGGGGGCAAGGGGATGGTGGAAGGGCAGCAGGGAAGGACTAAGGCTGGACTTCCCTCAGACCCTCCCTCTCCCTTCCTTCCTTCCTTCCTTCCTTCCTTCCTTCCTTCCTTCCTTCCTTCCTTCCTTCCTTCCTTCCTTCCTTCCTAAGAACAGAGTGATGGGGAAATGTTTGAGATGAGGGAGGGAGAAAAACAGGCAAGAAATGCAGCTGGGGAAGTGTCATCATCCTTCATGAGGAATGAAGAAATGTACCATCGCCTGGAAGTGGCCAGCACATGACCCTCTTCCTCACAGTGCCGAGAGGCTGAGCCGGGTGGCACAAATCTGAAGAGAAGCACAACGTTGCTCAGCCCCTAGCCTGCCCGAAGTAGGCAGGGCCATGTGCTGGCCACTACCAGGCGATGGTTCATTTCTTCATTCCTTACAGAAGGTGGTATCTCCCTAGCGTGCACCCAGGGGCAGTGCCGACATGGCAGGGGCCGGTCCCTGTTTCCAGATGGCCTTGTGGAGCTAAGACTGAATGTATTTCAGCATAGATGACCACCACAAAATTGGCTCCTGGCCGGCCTGGGCCAGAGCCAAGGCAACGGGGGGCCGTTCCCTCCCTGTTTCCAGGATGGCTTCGTGGGCCACATGAAACCACTTCGCGGGCCGGATCCGGCCCCCGGGGCCTTGTGTTTGACATGTCTGCATTAAGTGGTTAATTTAATTTAATTTAATTTAATAATTTGATTTCTATACCGCCCTTCTCCCGAAGGACTCAGGGCGGTGAACAGGGCAATACACAATAAAAATCAGATACAAAAATTAAAAAACCATTAAAAACCAATTAAACATCATGCCCATAATCAATACATATTAAGTTAAAAACTAATTTTAAAAAACCCAACCCCACCCCGTCAGACCAGGCCAGCTTTTTCGAAAAAGAATGTTTTAAGATCGCGCCGGAAGGAGCGAAGGTCGGGGGCCGTCCGGAGCTCAACCGGTAAGCTGTTCCAAAGGTCTGGCGCGCCCACAGAGAACGCTCTGCCCCTGGGGGTCACCAATCGGCATTCTTTGATCGGCGGCACCCTGAGGAGGCCCTCTCTGTGGGAGCGCACTGGACGGAGGGACGTTGACGCCGGTCGCAGGTGTTGCCGTAGGTAATCCGGACCCATGCCATGAAGGGCTTTGTACGTCATAACTAACACCTTGAACCTCACCCGGAGAGCAACCGGTAGCCAATGCAGCTCGCGGAGCAAAGGTGTAACATGGGAGTATCGGGAAACTCCCAAGACAACTCGCGCGGCTGCATTCTGCACCAGCTGGAGTCTCCGGGTGGACCTCAAGGGCAGCCCCATGTAGAGAGCATTACAGTAGTCTAGACGAGAGGTCACGAGCGCATGAGTGACTGTGCGCAAGGCATCCCGGTCTAGATAGGGCCGCAACTGGCGCACCAGGCGAACCTGGGCAAAGGCCCCCCTAGTCACAGCTCCAATATGCTCTTCCAAAGAGAGCTGTGAATCTAGAAGGACCCCCAAGTTGCGAGCCCTATCTACGGGGGGGTAATAGCTCACCCCCCATGGCCAATGATGGGATAATCGGAATTTCCCGGGATGCCGGCACGAACAGCCACTCAGTCTTGTCAGGGTTGAGTCGAAGCCTGTTCCTCCCCATCCAGACCCGGACCGCCTCCAGGCAACGGGACAAAATACAGGACAAAATTGAGGTTTTGGAAAATAGATAAAATCCGAAAGACAAGCTTTCTGAAATCAAGGACTGCCCTTTATAATAAATGGTCACTGTGATAAGCAGTCAAAATGAAGTTTTTAAAATCACATACCACATGTATTGCAACTTTACTACTGAAAAGAGCTGGCAATTATCCAAGAAAACCATATTTTTTTCCCCAGTGCAAAAGTGACATTCCTCAAAGAGAGCACCAAGGATTGTTAAGAGAATTACAGCATCCACTGGAGTAATATATAGGTTATCACAGAACCATTTCATAAATTCCCTTTTTTGGGGGGTAGCGTTTTGTAAAATAAAATTGCTAGGTTGCTTCTTCCTAACACTTCTACCAAGAATTCAATTTAATATACAGTAAATGTGCTGCCTTTAGAGTCTGCGTGGCTGCTTATTTCAAAGCGATCGTAACCAAAAGAATCCCGCTGTGCTCTTGAATGAATTAAGTACTGCTCAAATCAATAATAATTCAATATTATTAACCATTCTCTTTCATCTTATGGGAACTGAATGTGAGATTTTGCTCAAATAACAGAAAAATGACGGCAAGCTTTGCTGACAATGACTTGCTTTATTATAATACAATCTTGGCAAATCAGAAAATTCAGATTTTTAAGCCGCTGGAAATAGTTGCTCAACAAACACAGGGGTGGCGGTTAATATTTTAAAAACAGGAGGCACTCTGACAAAAATACAGAAACCACAGTAATGGAAAATACAGCTTTTTGTTACACGTAGAATTATTTACATCTATTTATATTTATATATATTTATAGATTTAGACTACTTGAACCTGAACCAGTAATTTTTGCTTTTTAAAAAAAAAAAGGAAAAAAAAAATATTATCCACATTTGAAATAGCAGATTTCTTAAAATTCCTCAGTATGAGCAATTTATACGATCCAGTTTATATGCATTTTTACCAGAAACTTGATCTCTAAGGATGACTTGCATTTCCTTCAACCGAAGATCCGAGTTTCATCGGGATCTCAGGGAATCATTTGCGTTTGGTCACAACTCCAGTACAGGTAGTCCTCGACTTACAGCAGTTCATTTAGTGACTGAAGTTACAACAGCACTGAAAAAAAAAGTGTGTTGTGACTGTTTTTCACACGTACAACCACTGCGTCATCCTCACGGTCACACGATCAAAATTTGGACGCTTGGCAACTGATTCGTATTTACGACGGTTGTGTGATCCCCTTTTGCAACCTTCTGACAAGCAGAGTCAATGGGGAAACCAGAACAGAACAACAGAGTTGGACGGGACCTCAGAGGTCATCTAGCCCAACCCCACTCTCCCTGCTCAAGCAGGAGACCCTAGAACATTTCAGACAAATGATTACCCAGCCTCTAACTTAACAACTGCAAGGATTCACTTAACCACTGGGTCAAGAAAGGTCCTAAAATGGGGCGACCACTTGCTTAATGGAAGTCTTGCTTAGCGACCTAAACTTGGGGCTCAATCGTGGTCGTAAGTCAAGGACTACCTGTTGTTGCGTTCACACCACTTGGGAATTACGAAAGGGGATCCGTTGAGGTATGTGAAGGCGCAACTCTGCGCATGGCTTTGAACATCTGGAGACAGGAAGCACGAAACAGCTGGACTTCCTGACTCTACCTTATTATTATTATTATTATTTTTCTAAACATCGAGGCTGTTTTGGTGACTATCACAAGAAAAAAGGGCTGGATGCAAAGTTTTATCTTTCTCCATTCTTTTAGAAAAGAGGATTTTTTTTTAACACCCAAAATACACTTTCTTGAAAACACACCCACCCACAAGCAGACAACGGATTTCATGCATCTTTTTACAGGGGGAGAACATGTTTACCTAGGTTTTATTCTATCCATGCAGCAAAGACCTGCAGAATCAACTCTGAAATGTCATTTCCTGGATTTTTCCACTGGTTTTTTTAATCAAACCGTACTCGCTTCTTTTAAAAAAAAAGGACTTTAAAAGAACGTTTTAAAAAATACAAAATGGAAGCATCGATCTACGTTTTCCCATATAAATTTCCAGAGGCGCGAGAGGGAAGCACTTTTGACGTCAGGATTACATCCAAATCCTAGAAACTGTTATACATACAAAAGGCGGTCGTTGCCACAGAATCTTATGGGAATTCTTAAAAAATTTCGGAGCGTCCCGAAGAAACTTCATATACAGCACCAAAATCCACTCACCAAACTTGATTTTCCGATTTCCAGGGGGGGGGGAGGGAGAAAAGAGAAGGACTTATGCATACCGACAAACCACTTTTCTAGTGAAACACTAAAGCGAACAATTGTAAACATTACAGAAACGGATTTTTTTTTCCTTAGAACCACAGACGTGTAGAGAAATGCAAATACGTTTTTTTACAACACTGCACATTTTACACTGGCTGATGAAGCGTTTGACTGAATGTTCACTGTTGATCCCGTGGTGTAATACGTGTTTATCGCTTTTTTTTAAAAAAGGCACCGTTTGGTTAAGAAAGAAAGCATTCTGCAATTATTCGTTTATTTCACGTTCTTCCTCATTTCCTCCTCCTTGTCATTCAGACTTTGCTCTTCCAATATTCCTGGCCTTCTAAAAGAGCAGTTTCCAAAACGCCCCAAGTCGTTTATAGTTGTCGTCAACATTGATCATTTATAACAAATTTAGAGACTAAGCTGCGGGCATTGAGTTCAAGAAGCAAAAAGCGCACAGGTAACCCCCAGTTTGTGACTGCTTAGTGACCCTTCTGAGTTAAAATGGCACTAAAAAGGTAATGGGAAAGGTTCCCCCGCACATGCGTGCTAGTCGTTTCCGACTCTAGGGGCCGGTGCTCATCTCCGTTTCAAAGCCGAAGAGCCAGCGCTTGTCCGAGGACGTCTCCGTGGTCATGTGGACGGCATGACTAGACGCCAAAGGCACACGGAACGCTGTTACCTTCCCACCGTAGTGGTCCCTATTTTTCTACTTGCATTTTTACGTGCTTTCGAACTGCTAGGTTGGCAGAAGCTGGGACGAGTAACAGGCGCTCACTCTGTTACGCGGCACTCGGGATTCGACCCGCCAAACTGCCGACCTTCTGATCGACAAGCTCAGCGTCCTAACCCACTGAGCCACCGCGTCCCTTAAAACGGCATTGGGGGGGGGGAAGCGAGTTATTATCATTTTTCACCCTTGCGACCGTTGCAGCATCCCCAGGGTCAGGTGATCAAATTTTGGATGCTTGGCAACTGACCGGTGTTTATGACGGTTGCCAATGTCATGTGATCCCCTTTTGGGAGCTTCTGATCAGCAAAGTCAACAGGGAAGCCACTTAACAACCGTGTTACTAACTATCCTTGGGGATTGTTTTTTATTCTCTTTTTGTAACTGCTCCAAATTCCTTTGAGATTTTTAAAAGACGAGGCGTATGAATACCATGTCAACTGAGGAAAATCCAGTCCCATATTCAGTATCCCAGACTGAGGAAGGATACTTTAAAGTAGTGGGTTTCACACACACACACACACACACACCAATCTTGGCCACTTGACAATGGGTGGACTTCAATTCCCAGAATTCCCCAAATAGCCTGCTTTAAGATGAGTAGTCCACCCATCTTAATGTTTCCAGGTTTGAAAAACACTAAATTAAACCCTACTGTGAATCTTGCTCACTTCTCTTAAAGTCCCTACAGGTCTCTCAATAGACATATCTGTAAAAAAAAACTTTTTAACATTAAATTTTTAACGAATTACTTTGGACTATTGGAAAAGAATGCCCGTTTCACTACTGGCACACGCTGATTTAAGAAAGAATAAAAAAGGGTTGTGTATGGGTGTGTGAGAGAGACAGAGGGACAGAAAGGGAAGAAGAGAGAGAAAGAGAAAAAGACAGAGAAAAAGGGAAAGAAAAAGAGAGGGAGAAAGAGAGAGGCAGAGAAAAAGTAATTAAGAGAGAGAAGGAGAAAGAGAGGAAAGAAAGAGAAAAAGCGAGAGAAGAGAAAGAAAAAGAGAGCGAGAGAGACAAAAAGAGAAGAAAGAAAGAAAGAAAGAAAGAAAGAAAGAAAGAAAGAAAGAAGGAAAGAAAGAAAGAAAGAAAAAGAAAGAAGGAAGGAAGGAAAGAAGGAAGGAAGGAAGGAAGGAAGGAAGGAAGGAAGGAAGGAAAGAAAGAAAGAAAGAAAGAAAGAAAGAAAGAAAGAAAGAAAGAAAGAAAGAAAGAAAGAGAGAATCCTTGATTTGCCTCTGAGTAGGCATCCATATGTATCCCATGTTGGATATTGGATTCAGACAACCGACAAGGCAAAACTTGTGCAGGGTCCAGTGTACTTTTATAGTCTGCACATCAGTTCCCCAGAATAGTTCCTTGACTTCAGCCCTGCAAATAAGCTGAGCCACTAAGGATGCTGTATTTATCCGGCCAGCATAATTTGCAAAAATAAATAAAATAAAATAAAATAAAACGAGGCTCTCGGGTTTAAAAAACAAGCTGGTTCCAAAACTCCCCCCCCCCCAAAAAAAAAAAATTCAAATATTCAACGGTAAGCTATAAAAACCAGAGCTGAAGCCTTTTTTAAAAAAATAAAATTAAAAAAAAAGATTATTCGAGTTGCCAAAGAAACAGGGAGGTAGATATTGAGGATAAAAGCGGATTTCGTTCTTTCGGAAGCATTCGGCATTCGCGCGAAAAGGTTTGAGGCCGCCCGAGCCAGAACTTGGCAGTTCTTATTGCAGAATCAGAGAGCTGTATTTTGTTTGAAGTGACTTTAAACACACTTTTTCTTCTTCTTCTTCTTCTTTTTTTGCCTCAAAGCACCCGCAAATTTCCGACCAGAAGATCTTGATTGTGAAATATTACAAAAGGGTAGGAATCGGGGTGGGGTTAGGGTGATCTTTCGGTGCGTATTTTGCAAAAAAGGGCAAGAAGACAGATAGCATCACCCCAACTATTGCCAACATGTAACCCCAGCCCAGCTGGCAACTTCCTGCATAGTAAATGCTCGAATCCTCGCAATGTGTCCTGACGGCCGAAGAGCCGAGTCCAAACGGATACACCAGCAGGCCGAATCCCATGATGAACACTAGGAACAGAAGAAGAAGAAGAGGAGAAGGAGAAAGAATTAACATTTCAAAGCGTAAAATACTTGGGGAAGTCCATATCTCTATCTTTATATTTAAATAAATATATTTATATTTAAATAAATAAATAAATAAATAAATCTATATATCTCTATCTATTATATCCACATATCTGTATCTCTCTATTTATCTTTGTCTATATTATATCTATATCCATATCCATATCTAGATATCTATATTATATCTAAATATCAGTGTATAGATATCTCTATCTATTATATCTACGGTATATAAAAAGGTAAAGGTTCCCCCGCACATGCGTGCTAGCCGTTTCCGACTCTAGGGGCCGGTGCTCATCTCCGTTTCAAAGCCAAAGAGCCAGCGCTTGTCCGAGGACGTCTCCGTGGTCATGTGGCCGGAATGACTAGACGCCAAAGGCGCACGGAACACTGTTACCTTCCTACCGTAGTGGTCCCTATTTTTCTACTTGCATTTTTACGTGCTTTCGAACTGCTAGGTTGGCAGAAGCTGGGACGAGTAACAGGCACTCACTCTGTTACGCGGCACTCGGGATTTAACCCGCCAAACTGCCGACCTTCTGAATGACAAGCTCAGCGTCCTTACCCACTGAGCCACCGCGTCCCTATTATATCTACAGTATATATCTATTTATCTGAGGAATTCTGGGAGTTGAAGTCCACATGTCATAAAAGGGCCAAGTTTGAAGACCCCTGATCTATATCTATAGCAGATCTATATCTATATATCTATATATCTATATATCTATATCAATATCTATATATCTATATATCTCTATTATATCTATATATCTGTATCTATTTATCTAAATCTATAGTATATCTATATCTATATATCTATATATCTATTATATCTATATATCTGTATCTATTTATCTATATCTATAGTATATCTATATCCATATCTATTTATCTCTATATATCTATATCAATATCTATATATCTCTATCTATATATCTCTATCTATATATCCCTATCAATATCTAAATATCTATCTATTATATCTATATCTATATCTATATCTATCTATCTATCTATCTATCTATCTATCTATCTATCTATCTATCTATCTATGACAGCTAAAGAGCTTGAAATAGCTATACTAGTCTCCCTTTAACTCTTTGTCAGTCACAAAATTTTGAATTTACATTGTTCACACTAGTGACGTCTGCCTGCAAAAGATGCTCCTAGACTGGAGCGAAATGCAGAACAGACTGCTTTATATTTGGTAGACCGGGTGTTCCACCCAACACACACACACACAGACACAGACACACACACACACACACACACACACACACACACACATTCCCAGCATTTAGCTAGAGCCCTCCGGGCTTCTGTTTAAACTGCTCTTCCCGAAAGCTGGAATAAATGATGGCAGTGGCGTTTTTTTTCAAGGACTCCGGTGACCCCTGTCCCTTCCTTAACTTGTTCATTTGTTTCTGCAGCCACTTCATTTGTCTCCCCAACACACACACACACACACACACACACACAATCGGGACACACGTACCCTCGCCCCCTTCTGCCTCCCAGCTGCCATAAATCCCTTCCTGGAGTCCTCCACCAGGAAATTCATTGTCAGCTGCGAGATGGTTTATAGCTAAGACCATAAGCATCACTTTAAGAGAAGGTCACCGTTTATTTCTACTTTCTATTCTCCCAGGCATGAAGGTGGGAAAGAGAAAGTGTCACTTCCACCACCCCCACCACCCCGGGGCGGTACTTTACGGGCTCCTGAGGAGTTGTACAAGTTGTTGAGGAGGTTGTCATTCCCACGACATTCAGGACCTTCTTTGGGGAAGATTGATGTCCTGGGGGGTGGGGTGTCCCCAGTGCTCTCTGAGCTGGGTGGTTTCCTCCCCCCCCCCGCAGAGGTTTCATGACCCAGCGAGGTAATATCATCAGTGCTAGAAGCACGGAGGAGGAGGAGGAGGAGGAGGAGGAGGAGGAGGAGGAGGAGGAGGAGGAGGAGGAGGAGGAAGAGAATTGTGGTGTTCTTGGTGCTGTCTCAGCTTGGTAGATTTCTTGCAGATGTTTCATGACCCAACTAGGTAACATCATTAGTGCAAGAAGGGAACAGGCTTGTGGAGAGGAGGAGGAGGAGGAGGAGGAGGAGGAGGAGGAGGAGGAGGAGGAGGAGGAGGAGGAGGAGGAGGAAATGGACTGTGGGGCCCTTGGTGCTCTCTGAGCTTGGTGGTTTCCTTGCAGATGTTTCTCTACCCAACTAGGTAACATCATCAATGCTAGAAGAGAGGAGGAGGAGGAGGAGGAGGAGGAGGAGGAGGAGGAGGAGGAGGAGGAGGAGGAGGAGGAGGAGGAGGAGGAAATGAACTGTGGGGTCCTTGGTGCTCTCTGAGCTTGGTGATTTTCTTGCAGATGTTTCTCTACCCAACTAGGTAACATCATCAATGCTAGAAGGGAGGAGGAGGAGGAGGAGGAGGAGGAGGAGGAGGAGGAGGAGGAGGAGGAAGAGGAGGAAGAGGAGGAGAACTGTAGGGTCCTTGGTATTCTCTGAGCTTCGTTGTTTTCTTGCAGATGTTTCATTACCCAGCTAGGATTTTTGCAGAGGCAACTTGGATTCAAGCCAACATTTTACAAAATTGCAGAAAGTAGGGCATTTCAGAGGGAGGAAGGGAGAGGATGAGAAGGAAGGAAGGAAGGAAGGAAGGAAGGAAGGGAGGGAGGGAGGGAGGGAGGGAGGGAGGAAGGAAGGAAGGAAGGAAGGAAGGAAGGAAGGAAGGAAGGAAGGAAGGAAAGCTTGTTGCTGATTTTAAAAGGATCTTTGTTCCTGTAATTCAGTCTGGAGTTTTCTAGATGGCAGTAGAATCCCAAAATCCATAATCTCTGTGATTGAGAAATTATTTATTACTTTTTCGTTTTTTTCCTGAGTATCTCTATCAAGGAAACATAATACTGTGCAACTCCGCTTCTCCTTCACCAAGCAGGAAAGGTTGGACATGTGGCTGTAAGTAACGTTAAACTCTGGGACTGCAAAATGACAAAGGAAGATTTATTTCTACCAAGAGTTGAGATGCTGAATGTGCACATCTGCGTTTCTCAATCTCGGCACATTTAGGGTGAGCAGATTTCAACTCATCCATCCATCTCAAAGCATACCAGCTGGGGAATTCTGGGAGTTAAATCTACCCCAGAGACATCCGTAGGAGAATCAAAGAAGTCAACATGGCAGCCGCAACTGTGCAGTTGAAGGAAGGAAGGAAGGAAGGAAGGAAGGAAGGAAGGAAGGAAGGAAGGAAGGAAGGAAGGAAGGAAGGAAGGAAGGAAGGAAGGGAGGGAGGGTCATGAAACATCTGCAAGGAAACAACTGAGCTCAGAAAGCACCAAGGATCCCACAGTCGTTATTGTTCTCCTCCTCCTCCTCCTCCTCCTCCTCCTCCTCCTCCTCCTCCTCCTCCTCCTCCCCACAAATGCCTCTTCCTTCTAGCACTGATGATGTTCCCTAGTTGGGTCATGAAACATCTGCAAGAAAACCACCCAGTTGAGGGAGCACCAAGGACACCACAGCCGCCCTCCTCCTCCTCCTCCTCCTCCTCCTTACAAAATCCCCTCCCTTCTAGCCCTGATGATGTTACCTAGTTGGGTGATGAAACGTCTGCAAGCTCAGAGAGCACCAAGGACCCCACAGCTCTCCTCCTCCTCGTCCTTCCCTTCCTCTTCTTCACTCCCTTTTGTTCGCCTCCTCCTCTCCATAAACTACTCCTTCCTTCTAGCACTGACGATGTTCCCTAGTTGGGGTCATCAGACATTTGCAAGAAAGCCAGCCTTGGAGAGCACCAAGGACCTCACAGTCATCCTCCTCCTCCTCCTCCTCCTCCTCCTCCCCCCTTCTCTTTCTCCACAAACCTCACTCCCTTCTAGCACTGATGATGTTCCCCAGTTGGGGTCATCAGACATTTGCCTCACCGAGGAGCCCACAGGTCAACCCTGAGCTGCTGAAAATTCCTGTTTATCGAAAACTCCCATCCCCATTTTCGCCCCTCCGCGCTGAGCCAACAAAAACGGCAGGCCACGACGACGTGCCTGGAATTTGGAGAAGGTCCCGACCTTAAAATCTGCAAGACAGGAGAGCTTTCAATCTCACAGACTTTCTCCCTCTGACTGTCAGAGCCTGGAGCGATGCTATTAAAAGAGAGCTTGTTTCCCACCCCCCCAATAAACACACACACACACACACACACACACACACACACACAAAGAGTCCTCTCCTTGCCACGCCAATGCCCTCCGGTCCGACGTGACTGATGCCATTTCCCACCCTTTGAGACAGGAAATGTGTGACAACCACAACTCAAATTCTAAAAGGACCTTGTCTCCTGAAAAAAACAACAACACACACACACACACACACACACACACACAACACACCCATATACTCAAAAGACTAAGAATTCCTTCCACAAATTCCCATCCCTCCCGGGCTGGGGGCTCAGACTAGAATACTAGAATACAGAATAACAGCGCTGGAAGGGACCTTGGAGGTCTTCTAGTCCACACCCCCCCCTGCCCCAGCAAGAAACCCTAGGCCTAGACCAGGGGTAGGCAACCTCGGCTCTTTTATGACTCGTGGACTTCAACTCCCAGAATTCCTGAGCCAGCCATGCTGAGGGGAAAGGGAGAGGTTTCCATGCTGAGCCATGCTGGCTCAGGAATTCTGGGAGTTGAAGTCCACGAGTCATAAAAGAGCCAAGGTTGCGTACTCCTGGTCTAGGCCTAGGCCGCTTTATGACTCGTGGACTTCAACTCCCAGAATTCCTGAGCCAGCCATGCTGAGGGGAAAGGGAGAGGTTTCCATACTGAGCCGTGCTGGCTCAGGAATTCTGAGAGTTGAAGTCCACGAGTCCTAAAAGAGCCAAGGTTGCGTACTCCTGGTCTAGGCCTAGGCCGCTTTATGACACATGGACTTCAACTCCCAGAATTCCTGAGCCAGCCATGCTGAGGAGAAAGGGAGAGGTTTCCATGCTGAGCCATGCTGGCTCAGGAATTCTGGGAGTTGAAGTCCACGAGTCATAAAAGAGCCAAGGTTGCGTACTCCTGGTCTAGGCCTAGGCCGCTTTATGACTCGTAGACTTCAACTCCCAGAATTCCTGAGCCAGCCATGCTGAGGGGAAAGGGAGAGGTTTCCATGCTGAGCCGTGCTGGCTCAGGAATTCTGGGAGTTGAAGTCCACAAGTCATAAAAGAGCCAAGGTTGCCTACCCTGGCCTAGACCATTTCAGACAGATGGCTGTCCAGTCTCTTCTTAAAAACCTCCAGTGATGGAGCACCCACAACATCTGAAAAGTAAGCTGTTCCTCTGATTAATTGCTCTCACTGTCAGAATAGGAATGGAATGGAATGGAATAGAATAATAACAGAACAGAACGGATTGGAATGGAATGGAATAATGAAAGAATAGAATAGAATAGAATAGAATAGAATAGAATAGAATAGAATAGAATAGAATAGAATAGAATAGAATAGAATAGAATAGAATAGAATAGAATAACAGAGTTGGAAGGGACGTTGGAGGCCATCTAGTCCAACCCCCTGCTCAGGCAGGAAACCCTACACCCGTGGTGGCGAACCTATGGCACGCGTGCCACAAGCGGCACACAGAGCCCTCTCCGTGGGCACGCACGCCATCGCCCCAGTCCTAGGCCTTCAGCTGGGTTTTATAAAACCTTTTCGCTTTAGGCCTCTGCCGCCATGGGCAAAAAAAAAAAAAGGTTCAATCAATTTCAACTTCTCGCAGGAAAAAAAAAAGATCTCGCAAAGTTGGAACTGATTGAACTTTTTAGTCCCACCCAGTCTGCCGTTACCACCGCAGCCACGCCCACCCAATGGGCCACGCCCACCCAATAGGCCACGCCCACCTGGCCCCTGACGATACATAAGTGGGTTTGGGGTTGCAATTTGGGCATTCGGTCTCTAAAAGGTTTGCCGTCACTGCCCTACACCATTTCAGACAAATGGCTGTCCAGTCTCTTCTTGAAAACCTCCAGTGTTGGAGCATTCACAACTTCTGGAGGCAAGGAGTTCCACTGGTTAATTTTTTTATTTATTTTTTATTTTAATTCCATTTATATCCCACCCTTCTCCGAAGACTCAGGGCGGCTTACAAGCTTAGCAGTAGCCTTCATTCTATGTATATGCCTGCTTATTAGGGCTTTCACACACACACACACCCAAGCGGCATTATTACAAAGTCAGCTTATTGCCCCCAACAATCTGGGTCCTCATTTGACCTTCCTCGGAAGGATGGAAGGCTGAGTCAACCTTGAGCCTGGTGGGACTCGAACCTGCAATAATTGCAGGCAGCTGGTGTTACTTAGGGAGGCATTAGCCCACTGCTCCACCAAGGCTCTTAATTGTTCTGACTGTCAGGAAGTTTCTCCTTAGTTCTCTAGGTTGCTTCTCTCCTTGCTGAGTTTCCATCCGTTGCTTCTTGTCCTGCCTTCAGGAGCTTTGGAGAAGAGCTTGACTCCCTCTTCTTTGGGGCAGCCCCTGAGATACAGGCAGTCCTCAATGTACGACCACAATTGAGCTCAAGGTTTCATTTTGGCACCGTTCTTGCCACAGTTGTTAACTCAATCATTATTATTACTGTCCCAACCTGTCTATCTCCTTGTGGGACATTGGTGCCCTGGGACACAGGCAGTCCTCGACTTAACAGCCACAATTGAGCCCAGAATTTCTATTGCTCAGTGAGGCATTTGTTAGGTGAATTTTGCCCCATTCTATGACCTTCCTTGCCACCGCTGTTAAGTGAAACACTGAAGTTACTAAGTTAGGAACACGGTTGTGAAGTGAATCCGGCTTCCCCATTGGCATTGCTTGGCAGAGGGTCGCAAAAGGGGATCCCCTGACACACACACACACACACACACACACGGGACACTGCAACTGTCATAAGTACGAGTCAGTTGCCAAGCGTCCGAATTTTGATCACATGATCATGGGGATGCTGCAACTGTCGTGAACAACGGTCCTAAGTCTCTTGCTTTAGAGCTGTTGCAACTGTTGTGATTCAGGGTCAGCCTGTGGGTTCGGCAGTTGGGTCGGACGACTCAGAGGAGGAGGGGGGTGTTGGAGAGGTTGCTGAGGGGGTTGGAGAGCTTGCTGATGAGAGCCCTCAGCCAGGCCCCTCCCACCTGGTCACCACGCAGACCCAGCTGTGTGAGCCTGACAGCGTGGATGAAGATGACCCACAGCTGGCCCTGTTCAAGGACGCCCGACGCAGGAGGCAGTCAATCAGGAGTAAACAGAGGAAGGCAATGGGGCACCTCGGAAGGAGGCAGAGAGAAGCCACGCCTTGAACTGTTTAAAAGGGGAATGCGTGGGAGGGCTGGTTTGCTGAAGGCAACCGTTTGAATAGCTCCTGTTTCATGGTTCGTGTTTTGGTTTTGCTCTGTTTGCTCTGTTTTGTGTCAATAAATTTGGCAGGCTTAGTTCCAGCCTCTTGCCTTTTTGTAAAGGGGTTGTCCCTGCCTTTTCTGCAGGGCCGGTAGTAGGCTGGTACAGAACAGTAACTTTCAGCAGTCACTAAATGTATAGTTTTGAGTCGAAGGCCACCTGTGCTTCTTCTCCTGCCCTGGGGGTGCTTTGGGGAATGGGTGGTCCCCCTCTTTTTGGGGGCAGCCTCTCAAACATCAGAAGATGCTATCATGGCCTTCTCTTCCCCAGACTAGACATCTGACCAGGATGCATAAAGTCTCCTGCCTTGGACAGGGGATTGACTAGAAGACCTCCGAGGTCCCTGCCATCCTTATAATTTTATGTTTTGTGTTCTAAGATGGGTGGGCTGTTCTTCCATTGAAAACCATCCAAATGCTGGCCGTTCGAGACCTATCCATCCCACACATCGAAGCTCAGCCAGAAGAGAGGAGGAAAAATGACAGCCTGTTACTCAAGGCTAGTGGTGTACAACTGTGCTGTTCTCTTTTTCACGCTTTCAATCAGCTGTTGAACTTCTCTAACCATTATGCTAAATCAGGGGTGTCCAATCTTGGCACCTTTCTGACCTGTGGACTTCCACTCCCAGAATTCCCCAGCCAGCCTGCTTTAAGAGGGGTGAACTTCCACTCCCAGAATCCCCCAGCCAGCCTGCTTTACGAGGGGTGGACTTCCACTCCCAGAATTCCCCAGCCAACATGCTTTAAGAGGGGTGGACTTACACTCCCAGAATCCCCCAGCCATCCTGCTTTAAGAGGGGTGGGCTTCCACTCCCAGAATTCCCCAGCCAGCCTGCTTTAAGAGGGGTGGACTTCCACTCCCAGAATCCCCCAGCCATCCTGCTTTAAGAGGGGTGGACTTCCACTCCCAGAATCCCCCAGCCTGCATACTTTAAGAGGGGTGGACTTCCACTCCCAGAATCCCCCAGCCTGCATACTTTAAGAGGGGTGGACTTCCACTCCCAGAATCCCCCAGCCATCCTGCTTTAAGAGGTGTGGGCTTCCACTCCCAGAATCCCCCAGCCATCCTGCTTTAAGAGCGGTGGACTTCCAGAATTCTCTTGAGCCCAGTGAGGCAAAATGGAAGCCCAAAATTTCCCTTGCTAAGTAAGGCAGTTATTAAGTGAACTGTGCCCCATTTTAAGAGCTTTTTTTCATGGTTGTTAAGTGAATCGGGGCAGTTGTTAGGCGAATCACAAGGTTGTTAAGTGAGTCAGGCTTCCCCTATTGCCTTTGCTGGTCATAAGCTCCCCAGGACCGAGGAAATGAGACACGATCCTGGGATGCTACAGTCATTGCTAATACATGCCAGTTGCCAAGCACCCGAAGTTTGCTCATGAGATGTTGCAATGGTCACACGTGTGAGAATTGGTTATGAATCAATTTTTTTCCGTGCCATTGTAACATTGAAAGGTCATCGCACGCATAGTTTTAAGCTGAGGACCACCTACCCATGCAAACATGCTACACAGCAGCAGTACTGATGTTACCTTAGTCGGTTCATGAAATGTCTACAAGGAAAAAAAACAAGCTCAGACAGCCCCAGGGACCCTACAGTCCTCCTCCTGGGAATTATAGTCCCGCCTTAGGCATGAAAGCCCACTGGCTGACTTTACACCAATCACCAGGAGACGGTGAGTTCTAGTCCTGCCTTAAGTAGGAAAGCCCGCTGGGTGACTTTGGACCAATCACCAGGACACGGTGAGTTCTAGTCCCACCTTCATGCATGAAAGTTGGCTGGATGACTTTGGGCCAATTACCAGGAGATGGTGAGTTCTAGTCCCGCCTTAGGTAGGAAAGCCAGCTAGGTGACTTTGGGCCAATCACCAGGAGACGGTGAGTTCTAGTCCCGCCTTAGGCATGAAAGCCCACTGGCTGACTTTGGGCCAATCACCAGGAGACGGTGAGTTCTAGTCCCGCCTTAAGTAGGAAAGCCCGCTGGGTGACTTTGGGCCAATCACCAGGACACGGTGAGTTCTAGTCCTGCCTTCATGCATGAAAGTTGGCTGGATGTCTTTGGGCCAATTACCAGGAGATGGTGAGTTCTAGTCCCGCCTTAGGTAGGAAAGCCGGCTGGGTGACTTTGGGCCAATCACCTGGAGACGGTGAGTTCTAGTCCCGCCTTAGGTAGGAAAGCCCGCTAGGTGACTTTGGGCCAATCACCGGGAGACGGTGAGTTCTAGTCCCGCCTTAGGTAGGAAAGCCGGCTGGGTGACTTTGAGCCAATCACCAGGACACGGTGAGTTCTACTCCCGCCTTCATGAATGAAAGTTGGCTGGATGACTTTGGGCCAATTACCAGGAGATGGTGAGCACTCAGCCTCAAGCGTCTCCTTATCTCTCTGCCTGTCCTACCTTGCAGGATTCTGGTGTAACTCAAAGAGTCAGGAGACCCAACCCTGCACGGTGAGCCTCCTTGCTGGAAAGATGAGCACCGCTATCAGCAAGAATTCCTCCTCCATGTTGGCACTGACATTCAAAACAAGCTCAGCCCCCAAACCGTCTCCTTTTCCTTTTCCAGGATGGCTCCTTTCCTCCCTCCGATTTAAGGGGCGGGGTGGGGGAAAGAAAATCTGGCCACCCAACCTCACCCCAGTCATAAAACATGTGGGTACCACAAAGAGGGACCCTTTTTGGACTCCTCTGCTTCTCAAATTCAGCTTCTTACATGGCTCCCCTGGATTCTCTTGCGCAGCCCAGCAAAACCTCCAAGAGACCACATCATGTCCCCTCAGATCCGCCGGACCCAGAGCCAGACGGGCTTCTTGACCTGCCTGACGTGCCGATTCAACCACCAAACACGGCTTGCATCCTAAACAGCCCAGGAAGCAGAGAAGAAGAGCCGCGTCGGCGCCGCGCCAGCGTGGCGAAGCCCGAATCTCAATTCAGCACAGAAGGACGCGCGGCCCAAACGATGGGAATGGGCGTGGAGGGAGGGCGCCCGAACAATACTCCTTTGTGCTGACTGGTTTCTATCAAAAAAGGGGGAGGGGTGCAAAACCCCACTGGGGTGACCCCAACCCACTTCCCACGCCACCTGGCTGATTTCAGCAAAGAGGCTGGCTCGCTTTGGGGTTGAAGCCGGCAGCCAAGGAGAAGGGGTGGGGGAGTGGGGGGGGGGCAAAAAAAACAGATTTATACAGGTAGGCCTTGAGTTGCAAGCATTCATTTAGTGACTGTCTGAAGTTTACAAGAGCAATGGGGGGAGAAAAAAATCACACTTAACAACCGTTGCAGCATCTTCATGGTCACCTGATCAGAATTTGGAGGCTTGGCAACTGGCTTGTCCTTACGATGGTTGCGGGGTGCCTTGGTGGAGCAGTGGGCTGATGCCTCCTTAAGTAACACCAGCTGCCTGCAATTAGTGCAGGTTCGAGTCCCACCAGGCTCAAGGTCGACTCAGCCTTCCATCCTTCCGAGGTAGGTAAAATGAGGACCCAGATTGTTGGGGGCAATTAAGCTGACTTTGTAATAATGCCGCTTGGGGTGTGTGTGAAAGCCCTAATAAGCAGGCATATACATAGAATGAAGGCTATTGCTAAGCACGTTGATTTGTGGTTCTTAGATTGTAAGCCGCCCTGAGTCTTCGGAGAAGGGCGGGATATAAATGGGATTAAAAAAAAAAATCCCCGTTTGGGACCTTCTGAGAAGCAAATTCAAGAGGGAAAGTCAGATTCTTTTTAACAAGCAGGTTGCTAATTTAACAGCCGTAGGGATTCACTTAATGACTGTGTCAGGAAAGCTCATATAATGGGGAAAAACTCACTTAACAACTGTCTTGCTTAGCAGTGGAAATTTTATTTATTTATTTGTTTTATTTATTTATTTAGATTTATATACTGCCCTTTCCCGAAGGACTCAGGGCGGTTTACAGGGCATTTAAAAGACAGTCAATACAAACGTTAAATTAAAAGAGATTAAATAGAACCCTGAGAAAATTAAAACCCAGTTAAAATTAAAGTTAAAAATATTCTCAGCCTGGGCCAGAGAGCTCAAAGAGCCAAGTCTTCGGGTCCCGGCGGAAAGAACGGAGGGTGGGGGCAGTCCTAAGCTCCGCAGGCAGCTGGTTCCACAGGGCAGGCGCGCCCACTGAGAAGGCCCTATCCCTGGGTGTCGTCTGCCGGCAATCTCTTACCGGTGGCACCCTGAGAAGACCCTCCCTGTGGGAGCGCACTGGACGAAGGGAACTTGATGCCGGCAGCAGGTGTTCCCTCAGATATCCCGGACCCAGGCCATGTAGGGCTTTATAGGTCATCACCAGCACCTTGAATCTCACCCGGAGGGCAACTGGAAGCCAATGCAGCTCGCGGAGTAGAGGTGTTACATGGGAGTATCGGGAGACCCCCATCATGACTCACGCGGCGGCATTCTGCACCAGTTGAAGCCTCCAAGTGGTCCTCAAGGGCAGCCCCATGTAGAGAGCGTTGCAGTAGTCTAAATTTTGGGCTCCATTGTGGCCGTAAATTGCGGACTACCTGCAGTACTAAAATGGTTGGAAAAGAGCTAGCAGAACTACTGCATTATTTTTTTTAACTGTTCTGAATAAAGAAACACAAGCTACTGGCTTAGCTTTTTCTCTGGCCCTTTTGCCAGCTAAAATTATCACAGCTGAACAGCCATTTTCTAGGTTTTAAACAGTTGGGGTGTTGTTGTTTTTTTGCCAACTCTTCCTCCAGATGCCGAGAGCTTAAAATTTTCTGGATGCAAAACAGACCCTCTTCATCCTTTTCCCAACTCTCAAACCTTAATGACTGCAGGAAAGGAGAAAAAAGATACGTAAAAAATTGAAGCATTTAAATCCAATTTTAACTTACTACCTGAAAAGGAAATAGCTCTAAAATTAGACAGCAGCATTTATTAATGGATCTGAGAGTGGCTTACGGTGGTATTATGGCACAGGTTGTAATAAAGTGCAAAAAAAAAAAAAACACCACCCAGAATGCTGCAAAAAACCACTAGAGAGATAAACTTCCTGATGGCAACTCAAAAGGAAGGAAGGAAGGAAAGAAGGAGGGAAGGAAGGAAGGAAGGAAGGAAGGAAGGAAGGAAGGAAGAAAAAGAAAAAAGAAAGAAAGAGAGAAGAGAAAGAGAAAGAAGGAGGGAGGGAGGGAGGAAAAAGAAAGAAAGAAAGAGAAAGAAAAAAGAAAGAGAGAAAAGAAAGAGAAAGAAAGAGAGAAGAGGGAGGAAGCAAGGAAGGAAGGAAGAAAAAGAAGAAAGAAAGAAAGAGAGAAGAGAAAGAGAAAGAAGAGGGAGGGAGGAAGAAAAAAGAAAGAGAAAGAAAAAAAGAAAGAGAGAGAAAAGAAAGAGAAAGAAGAGGGAGGGAGGGAGGAAGGAAAGGAAGAAAGAAAGAAAGAAAGAAAGAAAGAAAGAAAGAAAGAAAGAAAGAAAGAAAAGAGAAAAGAGGAGGGAGGTAAGGAGGAAGAAAGGAAGGAAGAAGAAAGAAAGAAAAGAAAAAAGAAAAAGAAAGAAAGAAGAGAGAAAAAGAAAGAAAAGAAAAAAAGAGAAAAAGAAAGAGAAATCCATGGAGGTTTGCGTGGGTGTGGGTGTGTCAAAATCCGCAGGCTTGTGTTGTGATTGAAACTCCCATCTGTTTCGTTAGCGTAGGCATCTTGCAAATTTGGACATCACCTGCTCGCTCTTTCCGTACATCTCTGGGCGTGCCAAATAAATATGACTGCGTATCATCCGACCCATCCACTGCGATAATTAAGTTCGCAGGTGATACGACCGTGGTGGGTCTTATTACAGGTGGGGATGAGACAGCATACAGGGCGGAGGTACAAAAACTATCTGTATGGTGTAGTAACAACTTGCACCTGAACATCGGCAAGACGAAAGAGATGGTGCTAGACTTCCGGAGAAAAAAGGAGGAACCAGCCCCACTTTACATCGGGGGGGGGGGCTGTGTGGAGAGAGTCTCCTCCTTTAAATTCCTGGGAGTCTGCGAAGATCCTACCTGGAAAGTTAACACAACCCAGGTGGCCAGAAAGGCCCAACAGAGACTTCACTTTCTTAGGGTCTTGCGGAAGAACAGGGTAGAACAACGGCTAATGACCCTCTTTTACCGGTCTACTATAGAGAGCGTCCACTCGTATGGCATTGTGGTTTGGTATGCTGGTCTGACAGCCGCGGATAGGAAAGCATTACAGAGGGTGGTGAGCACAGCACAAGACATTGTGGGCTGTCCCCTGACACCACTGGATGACCTCGCCAGGGCCCACTGCCTTGGAAGAGTGAGGAAGATTCTCAGGGACGACTCACACCCTGCACGGTATCTCTTTACTCTCCTACCGTCGGGTAGGAGATACAGGAGTATAACCAGCAGTACTAACAGGCTGAAGAACAGCTTCTATGCATGGGCTGTCAGGCTCTTGAACGGGAAATAATTTTATAAACTTTAGGCATGATTGACTTGCGAGGCCGGTGCATTGTGCAATTAGCTCACAGGGTGTAATAAGATGGAGGGTTTGTTGTCACTGTGAGTTGGGGGTGGGGGCAGGAAGGGAGGCTCAGCCAATGTCAATGTATACATGGTTGTACTTTGACAATAAAAGGTTCATTCAAATACACCACCGGAGAATTTGAACCTGGGACTCCTTAAACTGCCCCTCGGGTTTTTTAAACAGGGGGTCCCCAAAATGTGGCCAGCAGCCCACTAGCGAGCCATGAGGGGTTTGCAACTGGAGGACGGAAACGGCCAGCGAGCACGCACGCGCACACACATGCGTGCAGCCAGCTTGGTAGGCCTGTGTGCAGGCTGCTGGGACGTAGCCCTTGTTAGATGTTTTTGTGCCAGCCATGGCAGTTCCCCCAAAAGGTCATCAGATGGGAGCAAAGATGCCTCTTTTGCTCCCACTGGTGGGTCAGGGGTCTCCGGCCCCTGCAGCCCCATTGGAGAGAGTTAATGGCCCTCCGGCCCCCTTACTCTCATTGGTAAGGGAGGGGCTGAGGACCCCCATAAAAACCTCTGCACAGGGGCTGCTCTTTGGCTCTTGTTCTATCTCCCTTTGGGACTGATCCATGGGCTCAATCCAGGCACGGGTGCCTCCATGCCAGGGAACTCTTTCTCTCTGCTTTATATTTTATTTTATTTTTTATTTTAATTCCATTTATATCCCGCCCTTCTCCGAAGACTCAGGGCGGCTTACAAGCTTAGCAGTAGCCTTCATTCTATGTATATGCCTGCTTATTAGGGCTTTCACACACACCCCAAGCGGCATTATTACAAAGTCAGCTTAATTGCCCCCAACAATCTGGGTCCTCATTTTACCTACCTGGGAAGGATGGAAGGCTGAGTCAACCTTGAGCCTGGTGGGACTCGAACCTGCACTCATTGCAGGCAGCTGGTGTTACTTAAGGAGGCATTAGCCCACTGCTCCACCAAGGCTCTTTTATCTAAATATCTAAATAAAGCTTCACCTGATTGCATCCCTGCGTGCTGCCTTTTCCTTGGAAGCACCTCAACGAACCATCGGTCTCGTGAGGCCATCTCACAGCCCTCCCCTCTGGCCCACCCACCCCAGCAGTCCGTAAAGTTGGGGGACTCAGTTTTAAGCCCCAAACCACAGCAGTTCTCAGACCTACAGGCCGCCCTTGACTTACAAACGTTCGTTTAGTGACCGTTCAAACTTATAACGGCCCTGGGGAAAAAGAGGACTATGACCGTTTTTCACATCCCCCTGATCAAAACTCAGATGTTTGGCAACTGCTTCATATTTATGATGGTGGTGGCCGTGTCCCAGGATCATGTAATCCACTTTTGAGACCTTCTGACAAGCAAAAGCAATGGGGGAAGCCAGATTCACTTAACGATCGGATTGTTAAGTTGGCAAATGCAGCGGTTCACTTAACAACTGTGGAAAGGAAAGTCGTAAAATGGGGCAAAACTCACTTAAAAATTGTTTCCCTGAATAGAATAGAATAGAATAGAATAGAATAGAATAGAATAGAATAGAATAGAATAGAATAGAATAGAATAGAATAGAATAGAATAGAATAGAATAGAATAGAATAGAGAAAAATATGGAATAGGATAGGATAGGATAGAAGAAGAGAAGAGAAGGGAAGGGAAGAGAAGAGAAGAGAAGAGGATGGAATAGAATATTAGAATAGAACAGAACAATACAGAACAGAACAGAACAGAACAGAACAGAACAGAATAGAATAGAATAGAATAGAATAGAATAGAATAGAATAGAATAGAATAGAATAGAAAATATGGAATAGAATAGAATAGAATAGAATAGAATAGAATAGAATAGAATAGAATAGAATAGAATAGAATAGAATAGAATAGAATAGAATAATAGAATAGAATAATAATAGAATAGAATAGAATAGAATAGAATAGAATAGAATAGAATAGAATAGAATAGAATAGAATAGAATAGAATAGAATAGGAAATATGGAATAGAATAGAATAGAATAGAATAGAATAGAATAGAATAGAATAGAATAGAATAGAATAGAAAATATGGAATAGAATAGAATAGAATAGAATAGAATAGAATAGAATAGAATAGAATAGAATAATAGAATAGAATAATAATAGAATAGAATAGAATAGAATAGAATAGAATAGAATAGAATAGAATAGAATAGAATAGAATAGAATAGAATAATAGAATAGAATAATAATAGAATAGAATAGAATAGAATAGAATAGAATAGAATAGAATAGAATAGAATAGAATAGAATAGAATAGAATAGAATAGAATAGGAAATATGGAATAGAATAGAATAGAATAGAATAGAATAGAATAGAATAGAATAGAATAGAATAGAATAGAAAATATGGAATAGAATAGAATAGAATAGAATAGAATAGAATAGAATAGAATAGAATAGAATAGAATAGAATAGAATAGAATAGAATAGAAAATATGGAATAGAATAGAATAGAATAGAATAGAATAGAATAGAATAGAATAGAATAGAATAGAATAGAATAGAATAGAATAGAATAGAAAATATGGAATAGAATAGAATAGAATAGAATAGAATAGAATAGAATAGAATAGAATAGAATAGAATAGAATAGGAAATATGGAATAGAATGGAAGAGAAGAGAAGAGAAGAGAAGAGAAGAGAAGAGAAGAGAAGAGAAGAGAAGAGAAGAGAAGAGAGGAGAGGAGAAGAGAGGAGAGGAGAGGAGAGGAGAGGAGAAGAGAAGAGAAGAGAAGAGAAGAGGAATAGATAACCTTTATTGTCATTTTTTACTGTGGGACAATGACACACATCAAAAATGAAATTTAGTTGCTTGCTCTCAAAGTATACGCATGCATAGCACACATTTAAACATACTATAAAGAACATATGTATATGTTGGAATAGCAGAGTTGGAAGGAACCTTGGAAGTCAACTAATCCTCCAGTCATGACGCACCCAGAAATTCTGGTGGCCGGCTGTTCCACTGGTTAATTGTTCTCACTGTCAGGAAGTTTCTCCTTAGTTCCAGGTTGCTTCTCTCTTTGATCAGTTTCCAACCGTTGTGTCTTGTCCTTCTCTCTGGGGCTTTGGAGAATAATTTGACCCCCCTCTTCCTTGTGGCAGTCCCTCAAATACTGGAACACTGCTATCATACTGCCCCTTATCCTTCTCGTCATGAAACGAGACATACCCAATTCCAGCAGCCGTTCTTTATATGTTTTAGCCTCCAGTCCCCTGATCATCTTTGTTGCTCTTCTTTGCACTCTTTCTAGAGCAGACATGTCAAACACAAGGCCCGGGGGCCGGATCCGGCCCACGAAATGGTTTCATGCGGCCCACGAAGCCATCCTGGAAACAGTGAGGGAACGGCCCCCACTGCCTTGGCCCTGGCCCAGAGACCCTCCTCCTGCCAGAGACCCTCAGATCTGTCCCACTCCTGCCCAGGCCCCCATAGGCACCCTTGATGCCAACGATGTAGAGCTGGCCACGCCCACCCAGTAGGCCATACGCACTCTAGCCACGCCCACCCAGTAGGCCACGCCCACCCAGGCCACGCCCACCCAGCCCCCTGAGGGCAACCACAATGCTGATGCGGCCCTCCATGAAATTGAGTTTGACACCCCTGGTCTAGAGCCTCAACATCTTTTTTTTTTTACATCCTGGCGACCAAAACTGGACACAGTATAAATTTTGGGCTAAATCGGCGTCGTAACTTGAGGACTACCTGTAGTCCTCAGGCCTGGGGAAGAGGGGTTAGTGAGTTTGTGTGTTTGTGTGTCTGCGCGCTTTTCCCAATGTCTTTTCACATTGCCAGCGTTTCTTCCTGGAGCCGCATCCATCCATCTGCACGCATGGCGGCCTGATGGACTAAATGGGCTTCTTCCAACTTCTCCGCAAAGCACCCCCACCTCTCTAATAATATTCCTTTTATTTTTAAAAGTGAGCCGATCCATAACACAACCCCGGGTGTGTGTCCGAGGGGAACATACTCAGCGAAGGTTGAAGGTCAGGGGTCAGCAACCTGAAACAGTGAAAGAGCCACTCGGAACCGGTTCCCTCACAAAAGGAAAAACTGGGAGCTGCAAAAAATGTGTGTGTATGCGCGTACATGCGCGCATGTGCAGAACAGAGTTTGACTGAAGAGTGCAGCCAAGGCGAGATATGCACCTACCCTGCATATTTGAATTGATTGGTTGAACTTTTTTAGTCCCACTTTTTTTTTTTTTGGACTGCACACGGCAGAGGACTGGGAGCCGCGGGAGACGACTGAAAGAGCCGCATGTGGCTCCGGAGCCGTGGGTTGCAGACCTGTGGTCTAGCCACAGTCGTTCCTGTCTCCCCCCCCCCCCCGCCACCAGCCCAGACCCAAAATTTGCTGACTCCATCAGATGCCGGCAGAACGAAGAGGCCTCTGGGTATTGTGTGTAATTTGGAGCACGGCTCGCTGCCTCTGTTGTGAAGGACAAAAGTCTTTTTGGAAAGGAGAGGATTTTTTTTTGAGAGTTTGGAAAAAAAATTCAGAGAAGAGTAACTAAGACGATCCAAGGCCTCGAGATTAAAACGTACGAAGAACGGCTGCGGGATTTGGGTTTGGCTAGCTAGTCTAAAGAAAAGAAGAAACAGCGGGGACATGAGAGCAGCGTTCCGGTATTTGGGGGGCTGCCACAAAGAAGAGGGGGTCACGTTATTCACCAAAGCACGAGAAACAATGGTTGGAAACTGACCAAAGAGAGAAGCAACCTGGAATTAAGGAGAAACTTCCTGACAGTGAGAACAGTTAACCAGTGGAACAGCTTGCCACTAGAAATCGTGGGCACTCTATCACTGGAGTTTTTGAAGAAGAGGCTAGACAGTCACTTGTCTGAGATGGTATAGGTTCTCCTGCTTAAGCAGGGGGCTGGACTAGAAGACCTCCAAGGTCCCTTCCAGTTCTATTCTATTCTATTCTATTCTATTCTATTCTATTCTATTCTATTCTATTCTATTCTATTCTATTCTATTCTATTCTATTCTATTTCTATTTCTATTCTATTTCTATTTCTATTCATTGTTCTATTCTATTCTATTCTATTCTATTTCTATTTCTATTTCTATTTCTGTTTCTATTTCTATTTCTATTCTATTCTATTTCTATTTCTATTTCTATTCTATTCATTGTTCTATTCTATTTCTATTTCTATTTCTATTTCTATTCTATTCTATTCTATTCTATTCTATTCTATTCTATTCTATTCTATTCTATTCTATTCTATTCTATTCTATTCTAGATGCAGTATTCCAAGTGTGGCCTTACCAAGGCCTTGTAAAGTGGCATTAACACTTCACGTGATCTTGATTCTCTCCCTCTGTTAATGATTGTGATTTTGCATTCATCTTCCTTCTATAGTTTCTTGGGGGAAAAATTTAACCAAAGAAAGTGGAGGATTGAGCAGGAAGAAAGAATCTGAGAGCGCCAATTTGGTGTCAAGATTTAGGCACCAGGCTAGAAATTTAGAAGACTATGAATTCAAGTCTTGCCTTATGCATGAAAGCTGGTTGGATGACTTTGGGCCAATCACTAGGGGATGGAGAGTTCTAGTCCCGCCTTAGGCATGAAAGCCAGCTTGAAGATTTGGGGCCAATCACCAGGAGACGGTGAGTTCTAGTCCCGCCTTTAGGCATGAAAGTGGGCTGGGTGACTTTGGGCCAATCTCCAGGAGGCAGTGAGTTCTAGTCTCACCTTAGACATGAAAGCTGCTGGGTGACTTCGAGCCAGTCCCTCTCTCGCAGCCCAACCCACCTCACAGGGTTGTTGTGGTGGGGAAAGTAGGAGGAAGGAAGGTGTGTTGGATACGTTTGCCATCTTGAGTTATTGTATTAAATAATTAAACCTTTATTGTCAAAGTACAACATGTGTACATTGAGATTAACTGAGCCTCCCCCCGTGCTCTCTCCCCCCAACACACAGTGACAACAAACCCTCCATCCTACCACACCATGTGAACCAACTACACCACACACATACATAATACATAATAAAGGCAGGATACAAATAAATAATTATCTTGGCTAGTTTTTCTAGATCGTGCTGTTCAATTTTATTACTGGTGGCCCATTCATTTCAAGATGTCTAGATTACCCTTCGGTTTTAAATACATGTTTGGGGCAACTGGCACCCAAGCCAGGGGGACCTGCAAAAATCTGCTCAGGAAGATTTGATCCCAGAAGGGAGACGTAACTGGGGCGGCCAGCTCAGTAGTAGGTTTCCCGTTCAACCCAGCCCCCTGGGTTATGGCGCAGAAGCAGCTTGCGGATTTCGTCGTAGACGAAAATGAACACCGAGAACGGGAGCGCGCACAGCCACCACGTCACCCGAAGCGGATACATCCGCAGAGCCACTTCCATTCCTGGGCAGTAGGAGAGAAAGGCCGCCAAGGCGGTCTCTTCAATCAGGCCGAAGACCATGATCTTGTTCCTCATGCCCTGTTGGAAAAAAGAGAGCTTCCTGGTCTTGCAGATAACCAGGTCAGCCCACTGCACGATCACGATGCTGATGAAGAAGGCCGTGTGGCAGGTGTACTCCACCACTTTGCGCTGCTGGTACGTCCACTCCTGGCCGTAGCTGTCCTCCAGGTCGTTCACGGTGTGGTCATCCCACTCCAGGCGGATGCCCAGCAAGGTGTATGGCAGGAACCCGTTCTCGGCCATGATCACGAAGTAGGTGAAGAAGCCAGCCAGCGCTTGCATCATGCCGATCTGCCCGTACGCAATGCTGATCAGGCGCTCGTTCACCAGCTTGTCCGTCTTGGAATTCCGCGGCCGCCTCTTCATAATGTCACTCTCGGCTTTCTCGTAGGCCAGGGAGATGGCGGGCACCATGTCGGTGCCCAGGTCGATGCACAAGATGGTGATGGTGCCCAGGGGCAAGGGGATGTTGAAGATGATAAAGAAAAGGAAAGGGGAGACCTCCGGGATGTTGCTGGTCAACGTGTATGCGATGGACTTTTTCAGGTTGTCGAAGATCAGGCGGCCTTCCTCCACGCCGGTCACAATGGAGGCGAAGTTGTCATCCAGGAGGATCATGTCAGCAGCCTGCTTGGATACATCGGAGCCTGTGATGCCCATGGCAATGCCAATGTCAGCTTTCTTGAGGGCTGGGGAGTCGTTCACCCCATCTCCGGTCACGGCTACAATGGCCCCCTGCCTCTGACACCCTTCCACGATGATCAGCTTCTGCTGCGGAGACGTGCGAGCAAAGACGATCTCGGAATGACTCGAGAGGATCTTGTCCAGCTGCTGGGAGGTCATATCCTTAAGTTCGGAACCATGAATGACACAGGCCTCGGCTTCCCGGGGATCAACCTGGCTGACTGGGATCTTCAGGCGATCCGCAATGTCTTCGACAGTCTCGCTGCCTTCCGAAATGATCCCTACCCCCTTGGCGATAGCTTTGGCTGTGATCGGGTGGTCGCCCGTCACCATGATCACTTTAATCCCAGCACTGCGGCACTTGCCAACAGCATCTGGCACAGCAGCACGAGGTGGGTCAATCATGGAGATGAGGCCCACGAAGCAGAGCTTGGTGGTGGGAAAGTTAGGCTTGTCCACGTCGAACTTAAAGCCACGTGGGAACTGCTTGTCGGGGAGGTACGAGTGGCAGAAGCCGAGCACTCTCTCGCCTAAGCCACCCAGATAGTTGTAGGTGTTCAGAAAATCTTCCTGCATCTTTTTGTCCAGGTTCACCTCTTTTCCTTGCAACAGGATGGTGGAGCAACATTCCAAGATCCGCTCCGGAGCTCCCTTCATCACCAAGAGGTGACCTTTGGACTTGTCTGCAGCTTCGTGGATGGAGAGCTGGTATTTGTTGGTGGAATTGAAGGGGATCTCCGCGACTTTGGGATTCCTCTCCCGCATCTCCCTGACGGACCCCCAGGACAGCTCAATACATTTCAGGAGGGCCGACTCGGAGGCGTCTCCAGTCGTCTCCTTCTTAGCAATGGGGATGTTCTCCTGGTCTGCTTTGAAGTCTGCTCTGTTGCACAGGCCGGCAATGTGGGCCAGCGCTAGCCAGGTGGGCGAGCGCGTGTTAAAGATAGCCCCGGCGTAAATCTCGGTGGTGTTGGCTTCGTAGATCTCACTGTCGAACCACATGTGGGCGACAGTCATGCGGTTCTGGGTGAGCGTTCCTGTCTTATCTGAGCAGATCGTTGAGGTGGAGCCCAGAGTCTCCACGGCTTCTAGGTTTTTCACCAGGCAGTTCTTGCACGCCATCCGTTGGGCAGTGAGGGTCAAGCAGACGGTGACGGTGGCTAGCAGACCTTCAGGTACGTTCGCCACAATGATGCCGATCAGGAAAATCACAGCCTCCAGCCATTCGTAGCCAAGAACCATGGCCAGGATGAAGAACGTCACTCCTAGGAAAACGGCGACTCCGGTGATGATGTGGATAAAATGGGCTATTTCTTTTGCAATTGGCGTAGTTTGCTCGGTCAAGCCAGAAGCCAATGAGGCAATGCGACCCATCACGGTGTCATCCCCCGTCAAGATAACGATGCCCCGAGCTGTGCCTTCAACACAATTAGTGGAGAAGAAGCAGATGTTCCGAGTCTCCAGCGGGTTGTCACTGGTACACTCAGCTGCGCGACTTTGCGGTTCTGACTCGCCGGTCAGAGAGGAATTGTCAACTTTGCAACCCATGGCCGAGATGATCCTTAAATCCGCGGGAATCCGGTCTCCCCCTTTGACCTCCACCAGATCTCCCAGGACTACCACCTCAGCGTTGATAAGCAGTTTTTCACCATCCCGGATCACCAGCGCTTGTTGGGGAACCATGTGCTTGAAGGATTCCATGATTTGGGAACTTTTGGCTTCCTGAAAGTAAGAGAAACATCCGGTCACGATAACGACGCCGGTTAGCACGGCGCCCAGATACAGGTTGTCCTTTTGCGCTTGTTTATCCATCATGGTTTGCACCCCGTAGGCCAGAAAGCAAAGAATGGCGCCGATCCAGAGCAGGATAGAAAATCCGCCAAAAAGTTGCCTGCAAAATTTGACCCATTTCGGTGTGGTGCGTGGGGGAGTGAGTGTGTTTGGGCCGTTTTTTTCCAAAATCTGGGCGGCCTGCGCCCTGGTCAATCCTTTGGAGAGATCCACCTCGTACTTACGGCTGAGCTCCTCAAGAGACAATTTGTGATCGTCAAGGTACACCTCTTTCTTCAGTTCTTCCAATTCTTCCTTCGCCTTGGGTTTCTTCTTCTTGACGCGGGATTCCTTCTTACTCATGGTGAAGGTCGGATCCTCCAACTCTTCGCGTTCCCTCTCTAAGAGGAGTGCAGTGCAGTTCCTGGGGGACGGAAGTGGCAGAAGGAGGGAAGGAGGAACCCCTCTCCAGACAAGGAAGCAGAAGAATGAAAGATTTGGAAATAAAGGTTCCCCAAGGAAAACCAAAACGAGGCAATGTCTTTAGCAACCCTCCAAAGCTTAATGTCCCGAGAACTTAACTCCATCAGTAGCCACCAAGGACAAATCCATGGTCCTGCAGTTGGGTAACCCAACAATGTCCGTCTCCTAGCAACCCAAGAGTAACTGCCTCCTTTGGTGAGGTCACAACTCCTAGCAACTGACAGAATAACAAAATAATAGACCTGGAAGGAACTTTGGAGGTCTTCTGGTCCAGGGCTTTTCAACCAGTGGTACGGGTACCACCTGGGGTACATGGGCACCTGGCAGGTGGTACGCGACCATCCTAGAAAAGTGGTAGCGGGGGAGGGGAATGAGCTGAACCGGTGGCAGCACCGCACAAGCCTGAGCAAGAGACGGCTGGAGCTGCAGGGCTGTTGGGGCTCAGTGGAAGCGCCAGGATCAGTGTCAGGCTCCAGCTGGAGCTCAGCACTAATCCTGACACTTCTGAGCCCAGAAGAAGCGCCGATCAGCTGGAATGTTGCAGCATCTCCAGGGTCTTGTGATTTACCTTCAGATGCTTGGCAACCGATTCATATTTATGATGGTCACAGTGTCCCAGGGTCATGTGAAGTGACCAAAACCTGCTGCAACCACCCAGCAGATGCGGGGGGGGGAATAAAAACCAAACACCCCCCATCCCCCAACCCTGCTGCCAATCCTCAACAGAAATGCTCACAACAATGAAAACCTCGGACAGGAGGAAGAGCGCCGCCGGGCTGGCATGCAGGCAGGTGTCTTGCTCGGCTGTGGCAGCACTTTTTTCAGTGCCATGGTAACTTCGAACAGTCACTGAGCAAACTGTTGTAAGTTGAGGACTACCTGTACTTCATCACTTTTTTCCAGAGCATGGAAACCTCTCCCTTTCTCCTCAGCACGGCTGGCTCAGGAATTCTGGGAGTTGAAGTCCACAAGTCATAAAGCGGCCTAGGCCAGAGGTAGGCAACCTTGGCCCTTTTATGACTCGTGGACTTCAAACTCCCAGAATTCCTGAGCCAGCATGGCTCAGTATGGAAACCTCTCCCTTTCTCCTCAGCAGGGCTGGCTCAGGAATTCTGGGAGTTGAAGTCCACAAGTCATAAAGCGGCCTAGGCCAGAGGTAGGCAACCTTGGCCCTTTTATGACTCGTGGACTTCAAACTCCCAGAATTCCTGAGCCAGCATGGCTCAGTATGGAAACCTCTCCCTTTCTCCTCAGCACGGCTGGCTCAGGAATTCTGGGAGTTGAAGTCCACAAGTCATAAAGCGGCCTAGGCCAGAGGTAGGCAACCTTGGCCCTTTTATGACTCGTGGACTTCAAACTCCCAGAATTCCTGAGCCAGCATGGCTCAGTATGGAAACCTCTCCCTTTCTCCTCAGCACGGCTGGCTCAGGAATTCTGGGAGTTGAAGTCCACGAGTCATAAAGCGGCCTAGGCCAGAGGTAGGCAACCTTGGCCCTTTTATGACTCGTGGACTTCAAACTCCCAGAATTCCTGAGCCAGCATGGCTCAGTATGGAAACCTCTCCCTTTCTCCTCAGCACGGCTGGCTCAGGAATTCTGGGAGTTGAAGTCCACGAGTCATAAAAGGGCCAAGGTTGCCTACCTCTGGCCTAGGCCGCTTTATGACTTGTGGACTTCAACTCCCAGAATTCCTGAGCCAGCCATGCTGAGGAGAAAGGGAGAGGTTTCCATGCTCTGGAAAAAGTCCACGAATCATAAAAGAGCCAAGGTTGCCTACCCCTGGGCTAGTCTAAAGAAAAGAAGAAATAGGGGAGACAGGATAGCAGTATTCCAGTATTTGGGGGGCTGCCCCAAAGAAGAGGTGGGGGTCAATTATTCTCCAAAGCACCAGAGGGCAGGACAAAGAAACAACGGTTGGAAACTAACCAAAGAGAGAAGCAACCTGGAATTAAGGAGAAACTTCCTAACGGTGAGGACAATTAACCAGTGGAACTGCCTGCCTCCAGAAATCATGGATGCTCCATCAATGGAGGTTTTTGAGAAGAGACTGGACAGTCACTTGTGTCTGAGATGGTATAGGTTCTCCTGCTTGAGCAGGGGGTTGGACTAGATGACCTCCAGGGTTGTTAAGTAAATCCGTCTGCCCCATTGACTTTGCTTGTCAGAAGGTCACAAAAGGGGATCACGTGATCACGGGACACCGCAGCAGTCATAAAGTCCATGCAAGTTGCTAAACCTCTGCATTTTGATCCACGAGGATGCTGCAAAAGTCCTGAGTGCGAAAAGGTCGTTTCAGTGCCGTCGTGACTTTGAATGGGCGGTAAATCCATTCGGAGGAGGATTTTTTAAAAACTTCTTTTTGACATGATAATCAGAAAGGAATTACAGGAAGGGGTTGGGATTCGGCTTGTTAGAAAACAGACCAGGATGGGGCCAATCCTAGGAAAAGAAATATGCCGTGTGAAAAGGGGGTGCAGGTCACACAGGGCAGTGGTGAAAACGAATCCAGGAAAAAGGGTCCCCCCTTCCCATGGACCCCCATAAGAGAGAGAGAGAAGGGCAGCTCCAATCTAAAGCCTACCCACGTGTTCATCAATTGCAGTGGTAGATGGCAATGGAGAATTCTGGGAGTTGAACTCCGTCCATTTAAAAGCCTGCTGGCCAGGGATTCTGGGAGTGGAAGTCCACCCATCTTAAAGCATGGCTGTCTGGGGAATTCTGGGAGTGGAAGCCCACCCCTCTTAAGGTATGCAGGCTGGGGAATTCTGGGAGAGGAAGTCCACCCACTTTAAAGAATGTTGGCTGGGGAATTCTGGGAGTTGAAGTCCACCTCTCTTAAAGCATGCTGGCTGGAGAATTCTGGGAGCTGAAGTCCACCCCTCTTAAAGCAGGCTGGCTGGGGGATTCTGGTAGCGGACGTCCACCCCTCTTAAAGCAGGCTGGCTGGGGAATTCTGGGAACAGAAGTCCACCCCTCTTAAATCAGGCTGGCTGGGGGATTCTGGGAGTGGAAGCCCACCCCTCTTAAAGCATCCTGGCTGGGGAATTCTGGGAGTGGAAGCCCACCCATCTTAAAGCAGGCTGGCTGAGGAATGCTGGGAGTGGAAGCCCACCCCTCTTAAAGCATCCTGGCTGGGGAATTCTGGAAGTCCACCCCTCTTAAAGCAGGCTGGCTGGGGGATTCTGGGAGTGGAAGCCCACCCCTCTTAAAGCATCCTGGCTGGGGAATTCTTGGAGTGGTAGTCCACCCCTCTTAAAGCAGGATGGCTGGGGGATTCTGGGAGTGGAAGCCCACCCCTCTTAAAGCATGGTTGGCTGGGGAATTCTGGGAGTGGAAGTCCACCCATCTTCCAGTTGCCGACTTTGCAAAAACCCCGCTGAGAGCTTGCTTGCCTTTAGATGCTGGCGTGTATGTGAGCCAATGCTGGGGGCCAGTGGCACAATCCAGCCTGGATGGTCTGCCCTTCCTGTCCCCGTCCCCCCCCCCCCAGGACCTGGCAATCGATCTGAAGGTCAATGCCTGCCTCTCGCTCTCTCCAGAGTGCTTGCGCCATCGGTTGGCACGTCTCTCCCAAGCTCAACCGCAGCCACTTAGCAACAATTGACTGCCATCTGCTCGTTCTGCTTATCTCTCCCTTTGCGAAGGGAAATTAATAAATCCATGCAAGCAGAGCGCTGCGTTATTCTGCTCGCTCGCTCTGCGAGACACCTCCTTTGATTAAAGCTAAACGAGATTGGAAACGGGTCCTTGGCGCGCTCTGAGCTTGGTGGGTTTTCTCACGGACCTTCTCTTAGCCAAACCACGGTGACATCGGCAACCCTGAATGCAAACGAAAAGCGGTCCGGAGTTTCTTTCGGTGCCTTGTGGTCTCAGCTGAAATCACAGGATTTTATCCAACTGTAGGGGTTAAGCATAGAGACTTTGGGGCACTGATGAGGTTACCTGGTTGGGTCATGAAACGTCGGCAAGAAATCGACCGAGCTCAAGAGAGCATCAAGAACCTCACAATCCTCCTCCTCCTCCTCCTTCCTCCCTCTTTCTCCACAAATCCCACTCCCTTCTAGCACTGGTGATGTTACCTAGTTGGGTATTGAAACGCCTGCAAGAAAACCACCCAGCTCAGAGAGCAACAAGGACTACACAGTCCATTTCCTCCTCCTCCTCCTCCTCCTCCTCCTCCTCCTCCTCCTCCTCCTCCTCCTCCTCCTCCTCCTCCTCCTCTCCACAAGCCTGTTCCCTTCTTGCACTAATGATGTTACCTAGTTGGGTCATGAAACATCTGCAAGAAATCTACCAAGCTGAGACAGCACCACCACAATTCTCTTCCTCCTCCTCCTCCTCCTCCTCCTCCTCCTCCTCCTCCTCCTCCTCCTCCCTTCTAACATTGATGAGGTTACCTAGTTGGGTAGAGAAACATCTACAAGGAAACCACCAAACTCAGAGAGCACCAAGGGCCCCACAGTCCATTTCCTCCTCCTCCTCCTCCTCCTCCTCCTCCTCCTCCTCCTCCTCCTCCTCCTCCTCCTCCTCCTCCTCCTCTCTTCTAGCATTGATGATGTTACCTAGTTGGGTAGAGAAACATCTGCAAGGAAACCACCAAGCTCAGAGAGCACCAAGGGCCCCACAGTCCATTTCCTCCTCCTCCTCCTCCTCCCACACTCCCTTCTAGCACTGATGATGTTGCCTAGATGGGCCATGAAAGGTCTGCGAGAAAAGGAAGGATTTGAAGTCCAGGATCACCTCTACCATTAAAAAAAAACAATAAGCAGTGCCTTAAAATTATTTTACAACCACTCTTCATTTCAAAAATCAGAGAGGCCACCAATCAGCCCCAAAGACAGATCAGCCGCGAGGAGGTTGGCTTGGTGGTGTGTGTGAAAAGAGCCCTCTGATTTATGATGACTGCTGCTACCGGTGCTTGGTTTCATTTTTTTACTGTTTTTAAGTCTACAGGATGGGTGCTTTATTGTGCTTTTATTGTGCAGCTGGTGCCCATATGGCTCCTGCTAACGATATTCTATGCCCAGGGGTGGGTGTACATAATATGCATATGTATGTGTATATATATATATATAGAGAGAGAGAGAGATACATTGAGATAGATGATAGATAGATAGATAGATAGATAGATGATAGATAGATAGATGATAGATAGATAGATAGATAGATAGATAGATAGATAGATAGATAGATAGATATAGATGTAGATATAGATATAATAGATGATATATAGATAGATATATAGATATATAGATCACACACACACACACACACACACACACACACACACACACAATGCTCATTAAAGAGGTGGAGGGAGGGGAAAACAGAAGCCTAAGGAAAATCGGGTTCTTGCCTCCTTTTAAAGACTTTCCTTCTGAAGATTTAATCCCAACATGGGAAGTCCACACCTCTTAAAGCATGGCTGGCTGGGGGATTCTGGGAGTGGAAGCCCACCCCTCTTAAAGCAGGCTGGCTGGGGAATTCTGGGAGTAGAAGCCCACCCCTCTTAAAGCAGGCTGGCTGGGGGATTCTGGGAGTGGAGGTCCACCCCTCTTAATGCAGGCTGGCTGGGGGATAATAATAATAATAATAATAATAATAATAATAATAATAATAATAATAAGAAGAAGAAGAAGAAGAAGAAGAAGAAGAAGAAGAAGAAGAAGAAGAAGAAGAAGAAGAAGAAGAAGAAGAAGAAGAAGTAGTTGGAAGGGACCTTGGAGGTCATCTAGTCCAACCCCCTGCTCAGGCAGGAAACCCTATACCATTTCAGACAAATGGCTGTCCAGTCTCTTCTTAAAGACTTCCAGTGTTGGAGCATTCACCACTTCTGGAGGCAGGTGGTTCCACTGGTTAATTGTTCTAACTGTCAGGAAGTTTCTCCTTAGTTCTGGGAGTGGAAGTCCAGCCCTCTTTAAGCTCTTCAGGCTAAGAAAGCCTCCTCTCCTCCAGCTGCCAAGCCAGAAATTGAATCTTCCTATCGGCTTGTCAACAAAATAGCTCAATTAAATCTCCCACCCAAGCAGCCAGCCCACTTCCAGCTTTGCAGATCCCTCCCTGCTGCCTTTTTTAGCTAATGACCTCCTGCAAAGATGATAAAAAACCAAATCTCCAGAGCACGTCCTTGAAACAACAACTGTTGTTGAGAATGTGATTTGCAAAACAGGGCCATGGGGAGGGGTCTCTGTGTGTGTGTGTGTGTGTGTGTGTGTGTTGCAGAAACACCTGTGCTTCCTTCTCTTCTCCAAACCAGCTGATTATTTCTTTCCAAGCACATTTAGCCACCCTTCTAAGTTCCAAAAAAAAAATGACTTATGACCCTTTTTCACACTTACGATCATTGTGGCCTTCCCCAGGGTCACATCAAACCACGGACGCTTGGCCACCGATTCATATTTACGACGGTTGCAAACTCCTGGAGTCACGCAATCCCCTTCTGGAGACCTTCTGACCAACCCAGTCAATGGGGGGGGGGGAAAGCCGGATTCACTTAACAACCGTCTGACTCACTTAACGACTGCAGGGATTCACTGAACGACGGTGGCAGAGAGGGGTCGTAAAACAGGGCGAAACTCACCTAGCAAACGTCTCGCTTGGCAACACGAATCGCGGGCTCCCTCGTGGCCGTAAATCGAGGACCCCCTATAAGACGCATTCAAGAAATATTGGACCTATGTGTTGTTTTTTTAAAAAAAAATAATTTTGCAATGTTTTAAATGTCGTTCATTTCACGGGTGGCTTCTTCTTGTCTTTTCTTTTTTTTTAATCGTACGTGACCCTGAGTCCCCTTAGTGGGAGGGACAGCTCTATAAATGTGTTGAATAAATCAAAATTAAAAAGCACAGGATCACATTTCTGCTCTGTGGTTGGAGAGAGAGCTGAAAGCTTCCAGAGGGCACCAGGTTGGCGAACGGGCCTGTTTAGCAATTGGGTCCACGGTGCGCAGTTGCCGGGCAAGAAACAAAAGCCCCTTTATTCTGCAAAAAAGAAAGAAAGAGAGAGAGAGAGAGAGAGAGAGAGAGAAAGAAAGAAAGAAAGAAAGAAAGAAAGAAAGAAAGAAAGAAAGAAAGAAAGAAAGAAAGAAAGAAAGAAAGAAAGAAAAAACCGCCATCCGTCACAGCTGGAGTGAAAAAGCTTCTTTTGTTCTGAAGAAGCAATTCCTGCTTTTGAATAATAGATGCAGAGAGACCAAAAAACAAGAAACGAAGAATTCAGGGTCCTTGGAGGTCTCTGAGCTTGGTGGTTTTCCTGCAGACATTTCATGACCCAACTAGGTAACATCATCTGTGCTAGAAGGGAGGGGGGTTTGAGGGGGGAAGGAGGAGGAGGAGGAGGGAGGAGGAGGAGGAGGAGGAGGAGGAGGAGGGCAGCTGTGGGGCCCTTGGTGCTCTCTGAGTTTGCTGTTTTCCTTGCCTTTCCTTGCAGACGTTTCATTACCACACTAGGTAATGTCATCAGTGCCACTTTTGAAGACGCCTCAATCGGCTGGGTTGATTCAGTGGGGCTCAATTCCCAGAAAATATTTGGAACTGGCCAGAAGTCCGCCAAATTTTGCTTGGTAGAATCTGGAGTTCAGCTGGTTTCGAAGAATTTCTAAGAAACCCTGCTGCCTCCTAGCCCTGATGATGTTACTTACTTGGGTCATCAAAGGTCTGCAAGGAAACCAGCAAGCTTCAGAGACCAACAAGGACCCCACAGTCCTCCTCCTCCTCCTCTAGTACTGATGATGTTACCTAGTTGGGTCATGAAGTGTCCTCAAGAAAATCCCCAAGCTCAGAGAGCACCAAGGTTTCCACTGTCCTCCTCCTCCGCCTCCTCCTCCTCCTCCTCCTCCTCCTCCTCCTCCTCCTCTTCCTCCTCCTCCTCTTCCTCCGCCTCCTCCTCCCCCTCCTCCTCCTCCTCCTCCTCCTCTCCTTCTCTTCCCACAAACCCCTCTTCCTTCTAGCCCTGATGATGTTACCTGCTTGGGTCATGAAATGTCTGCAAGAAAATCACCAAGTTCAGAGAGCACCAAGGACCCCCACAGTCGTCGTCGTCGTCGTCATCCCTCCTCCTCCTCCTCCTCCTCCTCCTCCTCCTCCTCCTCACACTTCATTCCCTTCTAGAACTGATGATGTTACCTAGCTGGGTCATGAAACGTCTGCAAGAAACAACCACTAAGCTCAGAGAGCACCAAGGACCCCACGATCCTCCTCCTCCTCCTCCTCCTCCTCCTCCTCATCTCTACAAGCACCCTCCCTTGTAGCCCTGATGATGTTACCTAGTTGGGTCATGTAACATCTGCAAGAAGACCCCCAAGCTCAGAGAGCACCAAGGACCCCCACAGTCCTCCTCCTCCTCCTCCTCCTCCTCCTCCTCCTCCCTCACACTTCATTCCCTTCTAGCACTGATGATGTTACCTAGCAGGGTCATGTAACGTCTGCAAGAAGACCCCCCCCAAGCTCAGAGAGCACCGAGGCCCGCACATCTCAAGCCAGAGCTACCGATATTCCCTTCTATTAACGTCGTTTCCTGCTTGACTGGCGGCCCAGCATTAAGGTGGGTGTTAAAATCTCTGTTTATCTGATTGCTGGATTTTCCAGGTACAGTGGAGCCTTCTCCCCCCCCCCACCAGCCCCGCTTTCCATTACACACACACACACACACACACAAACACACATGCTCTTCCCTGCCCTGACATAAAGTCCAACCGAGCTACCCTGGGAGAAAGCAGCTTCGGCTGGGAAGCGGGATTCACACCCACCCCCCACAGCCGCGCACCGAGGGTCCCCGACGGGCTGTATTTCAACCGATGAATCGCCCGGCAACAGCCAGAACATCTGCTAACTCTCTTTGCAACCATACCTCTGGATCATTCAATAAAAGGAAAACAGAAGCAGGGGGTGGGGTGGGGTGGGGGTGGAAAGGGAAGGGGAGAAGGAAACAGACCCCCCCCTCCCCTCGCTTCCCGTGACTCATAACTCATTCCCGAAAGTAATTATAGTTTTTATATCCCTATCAGAAGGCAACAGACTTTTTTATTGGCTCGCCAGCTCTTCCGCCAAGGTCACCGGGAAAAGAGCTGC
>NC_139512.1:356042383-356064008 GCF_947247035.1 Vipera ursinii | reverse complement strand
CGGATTCAAATCTCAGCAGATCTGGTGGGCTGTTTTGCACCGACACCCCGTCAAACATGACCCAGCCTAGAGCCAGTTTGGTCTAGTAGTTAGGGCGCCAGGCTAGAAAGTGGCCAAGTCTCACCTTAGCCATGAAAATAAGTTGGGTGAATTTGGCCAATCACCGGGAGACGGTGAGTTCTAGTCCGCTTTAGGAACGAAAGCCAGTTGGGTGACTTTGGACTAATCACCGGGAGGAGGTGAATTCTAGTCTCATCCTAGGCACGAGAGCCAGTTGGGTGACTTGGGTCAATAACTAGGAGAAGCTGAGTTCTAATCCTGCCTGACGCACGAAAGATGGCTGGGTGACTTTAGGCCAATCAGCAAGAGACGGTGAGTTCTAGCCTCAACTTAGCCATGAAGGCGAATCAAGGGACTTTGGGCCATTCACCAGGAGACGGTGAATTCTAGTCCCGCCATTTCATGCAAGCCAGCCTGGTGACTTGGGACCAGTCCCTCCTTCTCAGCCCAGCCCAACCTCACAGGGCTGTTGTGGTTGGGAAAAAAGGGAGGAGGAAGATGAGTTCGATATGGTCAGTGCCTTGAGTTCAAAATACGAAAGGGAAGATGCAACTCACAAACACCGCATTTGAAGGTTAAAATTAGAATTAGCTTTACACGAATTAGCATGGCACACACTTCCTCGAAGAACATAAGACCACCAAGCCGCCTCTGACTCCGTTCTTACACAAAAGAACAACCCACTCCACCCCACCCCCATTTGTTATTCACTGCAGTTCACCACAAAAGGCCAGCTGCTTGGAAGATGCACCCTCCAGATGTGCTGGGAGGGACAGGCGGCCCGCACGTCAATCCTGACACATCTGGAATGGCTCAGGAGAGGGTTGTTCAATGAATCTGGCTTGCCCCATGGACTTTGCTTGTCAGAAGATCACCAAGGGGAGAGTCACGTGACTCCGGGAGCGCTGCGACCGTCATAAATATGAATCAGTTGCTAAACAACCTGCCTCCAGAAAGCGGTGAATGCTCCAACACTGGAGGTGTTTAAGAAGAGACTGGACAGCCATTCGTCTGAAATGGTATAGGGTTTCCTGCCTCAGCAGTGGGTTGGACTAGATGACCTCCAAGGTCCCTTCCAACTCTGTTATTAACACTGGAGATTTTTAAGAAGAAACTGGACAACGCTTTGTCTGAAATGGTATAGGGTCTCCTGCCTGAGCAGGGGGTTGGACTAGATGACCTCCAAGGTGCCTTCCAATTTCTTCTTCTTCTTCTTCTTCTTCTTCTTCTTCTTCTTCTTCTTCTTCTTCTTCTTCTTCTTCTTCTTCTTCTTCTTCTTCTTCTTCTTCTTCTCCTTCTTCTTCCATCGGAAGTGTGATCACGTGAGTTTGGGGATGCTGCAGCCGTAATACATGTGAATTCCTTGCTGTTCAGTGAATCCCTGCATTTGTTAAATTAGACACCCTGGTTGTTAAATGAAAGTTCCCCCGTGGACTTTGCCGGTCATAAGATTGCAAAAGCGGTGGAAAAAGAAGATATAAATGAAGCAAAAAAAAAGGAATTGATTGTAAATTTGATAACAGCAGCTAGATCAGCGATGGCTAAATATGGGAGACAGAACTGGCTTAGCCCAGGGGTAGGCAACCTTGGCTCTTTTATGACTCGTGGACTTCAACTCCCAGAATTCCTGAGCCAGCATGGCTCAGTATGGAAACCTCTCCCTTTCTCCTCAGCAGGGCTGGCTCAGGAATTCTGGGAGTTGAAGTCCACATATCATAAAGCGGCCTAGGCCTAGACCAGGAGTACGCAACCTTGGCTCTTTTATGACTCGTGGACTTCAACTCCCAGAATTCCTGAGCCAGCACAGCTCAGCATGGAAACCTCTCTTCTTTCCCCTCAGCATGGCTGGCTCAGGAATTCTGGGAGTTGAAGTCCACGAGTCATGAAGGGCCTATAATTCCCCATGCTGGCTCGGGAATTCTGGGAGTTGAAGTCTATTGCCCTAATTCAGGGGTAGGCAACCTTGGCTCTTTTACGACTGGTGGACTTCAGCCAGCATGACTCAGCATGGAAACCTCTCCCTTTCCCCTCAGCGTGACTGGCTGAGGAATTCTGGGAGTTGAAGTCCACGAGTCATAAAAGAGCCAAGGTTGCCTACCCCTGGGTTAGTCAAAGAGATGAGGGGTATAATGAAATGTGGAATATGGCAACAAATGTTAAATGAACAACAGAAATTATTTTTTTTAAAAGGGATGATTAAAGTAAATAATTATAATGAAATATGGGAAGATTTTATAAAAACAGGGGTGGTGGAAGGCAAAGAGAATCAACCTATACTGTTTTGAAGGGCGATAAGGGCAGAGTTGAAATATATTGTATATTGTTAGTTGTTATACGAGAAGAAATATAGGTAATAAAAATGGTCTCCAAGGGGGTGACTGTAATATTTGTATAAATTGGAATATTTGTATTTTTTTAATATTGTTTTTTTTATTTAGACTTATATGTATGACGTTTGCGTTATTTGGATTTGAACAATTTATTTATTAAAAAATAAATAAATAAAAATAGAAGGGGGAAAAAAAAGATTGCAAAAGCGGATTTCGTGGGCACAGCGACCGTCACAAATAGGAGTCAGTTGCCAAGCGTCCGAATTTGGATCACGTGATCCTGTGTGTGTGTGTGTGTGTGTGTGTGTGTGATGCAAAAGCCGTAACTGTGAAAAACAGACTCGTCACTCACTTTTCCCAGCGCCGTTGTAACTTTGAACGGTCACTAAATGAATGCAGGGGTTAAGCCGAGAACGAGCTGTAATTTTTCAAAAAAAAAAAAAAGGTGTGGGGAGAAAAAAAAGAAAGGAAGGTGTTTTTGTTTTTTTTGTCAATAGGAAACCAGGCGCCTTTTTTCAGAAACTGCTTAATTAATTCATTAACTAATTTTAGCTCCCCCCGCCCCCCCGTTTGCAATTTCAGAACAAATTCCGGCCAGAAAATTATTTTGGGAAGAAAACAGGAAGAAAAATGCTTCCGTTTTGTCTCCCTCCTGGCCAGATGTCTGAGGAAAGAAAGGGGGAGGGACACACACACACACACACACACACACACCGCAACCTCTCCCTTTGAAAAGCCCCAAAGACACTGTGCACAACAAGCACAAAATTATACAGGCAAGTCCTCGACTTACAACAGTTCATTTAGTGACGGTTCGAAGTTACAACGCCACTGAAAAAAGGCACTTCGGACCATTTGTCACACTTAACGACGGTTGTAGCATATTCCCCCCCCCAAGGGTTGCGCAATTTACATTCAGATGCTTGGCAACTGACTTGTACTTAAGACGGTTTGCAGTGTCCCGGGGTCACGTGATCCCCTTTTTCGACCTCCTGACAAGCAAAGCCAGTGGGGGAAAGCAGATTCGCTTAACAACCGGGTTACTAATTTAACAACGGCAGTGATTCCCTTAACGACGGTGGCGAGAAAGGTCGTAAAATGGGGCAAAAACTCACTGAACCAATTTCTGACTTAACCACGGGAATTTAGCGCTCGACTGTGGTGGTAAGTTGAGGACTAGCTGCACGCAGACACTCCTTGACGTCTAATCCTCTGCGAGCCCAAAGTTTCCGTTGATAAGCGAGACGGTTGTTAAGTGAGTTTTGCCCCGTTTTACGACCTTCCTTGCTGCAGTTGTGGAGTGAGCCACTGCAGTTGTTAAATTAGTAACAACTAATTGTTAAGTGAATCCGGCTTCCCCCATTGAATTTGCTGGTCAGACGGTCGCAAAAGGGGATCACGTGACCTTGCAAACCGTCATAAATACAAGTTAGTTTCCGAGCATCTGAATTTTGGTCACGCGACCACGGGGACGCTGCAACGGATGTCCCCTTTTTTCCAGTGCCGTTGTAACTTTGAACGGTCTCTAAGTGAACAGCTGCAAGTCGTACGTCAGTGCCGTCATAACTTTGAACAGTCACTAACTGAATGGTCATAAGCCAAGGACTACCTGTATTCCTCTTCAAACGGCTCTGCCACACCATCCATCAATTTTCAAACATTGCACGAAAAAGGAAAAAGTCCCCCAGAGTACGAGAATTTAATTAAAAGGAAAAAAAAACAACAACAACCCGAGGATGGTGTAATTGTTAATTAACCTTTCACAGGGATCTCAAGTGTAAATTTCCCTGGGGATCCTTCGGGATCTTTGATTATTTCCAGCGGGCCTTGTTTTTTTTTAAATAAAAGAGGACGGCTGGCTTTTTTTCCAGCTCCCAAAGCCAATTAAAGTCAATATTAAGAAGACAATTAGAAAATGCAGGCAGTGCCCTGACTTGAAAAGGCCAGTTTTGGTAATAAAATAAAATAAATAATAATAAACTTGGAAGGGACCTTGGAGGTCATCTAGTCCAACCCCCTGCTCAGGCAGGAAACCCTAGACCATTTCAGACAAACGGCTGTCCAGTCTCTTCTTAAAAACGTCCAGTGTTGGAGCATTCACCGCTTCTGGAGGCAGGTGGTTCCACTGGTTAATTGTTCCAACTGTCAGGAAGTTTCTCCTTAGTTCCAGGTTGCTTCTCTCCTTGATCAGTTTCCATCCGTTGCTTCTTCTCCAGCCTTCGGGCGCTTTGGAGGATAGCTTGACTCCCTCTTCTTTGGGGCAGCCCCTGAGAGATTGGAAGACTGATATCATGTCCCCCCTGGTCCTTCTCTTCATTAAACTAGACATATCCAATTCCAGCAACCCTTCCTTGTATGTTTTAGCCTCCAGTCCCCCAATCATCTTTGTTGCTCTTCTCTGCACTCTTTCTAGAGTCTCGACATCTTTTTTACATCGTGGTGACCAAAACTGGATGCAGTATTCCAGGTGTGGCCTTTACCAAGGCCTTGTAAAGTGGTATTAACACTTCACGTGATCTTGATTCTCTCCCTCTGTCAAAGCAGCCTAGAACTGTGTTGGCTTTTTTGGCAGCGGCAGCACACGGCTGGCTCCTATCTAAGGGATGGCCCACTTGTGATGGTTTCTCACAGCATTCCCAGGGTCATGTGATCAAAATCCAGATGTTGGGGAACTGGTTCGTATTTATGACGGCCGCAGTGTCCCAGGGGGTCATGTGATCCCCTTTTGCGACTGTCTGACGAGCAAAGTCAATGGGGAAGCCAGATTCACTTAACAACCGGGTTACTGATTTAACAACTTCAGTGATTCACTTAACAACTGCGGCCAGAAAGATCGTAAAATGGAGCAAAGCCCACTTAACAAACGTCTCACTTCACGACAGGAACCTTGGGTGTCAATTGGGGTCATAAGTCGAGGACTCCCTTGTATTGTGCTAACTGCAGTGATCTGCTTAACGACGGTGGCAAAAATCGTTTTAAAATGGGGCAAAACTCATTTAACAACTGCCTTGTTGGCACAGTGGTTAAGAGTGCAGTAATGCAGGCAATCTCTGCCCACAGCGACGAGTTCAATCCTAACCAGCTTAAGATTGTCTCAGCCTTCCATCCTTCCAAGGTCAGTAAATGAGGACCCAGACTGTTGGGGACAAAATGCTGACATACTTAAACCCCTCAGAGTGTGCTATGAAGCCCTGTGAAGCAGTAAAAAAGTCTAAGTGCTGCTGCCTTGTTTAGGAATTGGAAATTTGGAGCTCCGTTGTCGTTGTAAATTGAGGACTTCCTGTAGCTTGCTTTGAGATGTGATGCTACGAAGAGTTGCCTGAGCAGGGGGTTGGACTAGAAGACCTCCAAGGTCCCTTCCAACTTTGCTATTCTATTCTATTCTATTTTGTTCTGTTCTGTTCTGTCCTGTCCTGTCCTGTTCTATTCTATTCTATCCTGTTCCATATTTTCTCTATTCTATTCTATTTTATTCTGTTCTGTTCTGTTCTGTTCTGTCCTGTTCTATTCTATTCTATTCTGTTCCATATTTTCTCCTATTCTATTCTATTCTATTCCATTCCATTCCATTCTATATTTTCTATTCTATTCTATCCTATCCTATCCTGTTCCATATTTTCTCTATTCTGTTCTATTCTATTCTATTCTATTCTATTCTATTCTATTCTATTCTATTCTATTCTATTCTATTCTATTCTATTCTATTCTATTCTACTTTATTCTATTCTATTCCATATTTTCTATTCTACTTTATTCTATTCTATTCTATTCTTTTCTTTTTTATTCTATTCTATTCTATTCTATTCTATTCTATTCTATTCTATTCTATTCTATTCGTTCCATATTTTCTCTTCTCTTCTCTTCCCATCTCTTCTCTTCGAATATTAATTGATTGGCTAAACAAAGGGATTTCCTACCCCGTGATCCAAAGTAATAACAACCATGTTACCAACTTAACAACTGCCGTGATTCGCTTAACGACTGTGGCCGTAAGACGAGGACTGCCTGTATCTATGGCAGCTCTCAGTCACCCAGCCAGCAAGGCTCCTTCCAACAAGCATTGCATAGCAGGCAGGAACCACTGACGCAAGCGAAGCCCAGGGTTATGGAGCTACACACAATGGCCTGCTGACATGTTGTGACAGCTGCTGCCTGGTCCTGCGCACAGGAAACACAACAATGAAATCGCCTCGGATGGGAATCCTTGCACGTCAGTCACAAAGGCAGGCATCCCAACCTTGCTGAGGACTGCACTGAACGAGACGTGTCAGATCCTAAGTAATCCACCCCACGTCAAAAAACACAGGATGTACAGGCCGTCCTCAACTTATAACCATTCATTTAGCGACCCTTCAAAATTACAACGGAGCTGAAAAAAAGTGACTTATGGCCATTTTCCCCACTTACGACCGTCGCAGCCTCCCCATGCTCAGGCGATCAAAATTCAGACGCTTGGCAACTGACTCGCATTTACGACGGTTGCAGCACCCCAGAGTCACGTGATCCCCTTTTGCGAACTTCTGACAAGCAAAGTCCACGGGGGGGGGGGGGGGGGAGCAGCCCAGATTCACTTAACGACCTGGCTACTAATTTCATAACTGCAGCGATTCACTTAAGAACCGTGCTACTAACATAATAATCGGGGCAATTGACTTAACTCCTGTGGCAAGAAAGGTTGTAAAACGTGACAAAGCTCACGGAACAACGGTCTCACTTAACAATGGAAACGTTGGGCTGAATTGCGATCGTAAACCAAGGACTTCCTGTACAATCGTTAAGGGGAAACTACCATCGTATCTTGAGGACTAGCTGCAAGAGAAGCCCCCTCCTGAGTGGAGTCAAGAGGAATTCTCTGCAGGATGGAAAATTGATCAGCAACCGAGGGAGATATTGATAAAAGAGAATCGATCAGATGGGCCTAATTGAGTTAATGAGCTATTTTATGTCTTCCTACCAACCCAGCCACCCACTGGGTCCAATATTTCTGCTTTTTAGTTTGTCCTGGATTAATTATAATAATGATGATGATGATAATAAAGTTGGAAGGGACCTTGGAGGTCATCTAGTCCAACCCCCTGCTCAGGCAGGAAACCCTATCCCATTTCAGACAAATGGCTGTCCAGTCTCTTCCTAAAAACTTCCAGTGTTGGAGCATTCACAGTTTCTGGAGGCAAGGAGTTCCACTGGTTAATTGTTCTAATTGCCAGGAAATTTCTCCTTAGTTCTAGGTTGTTTCTCTCTCTGATTAGTTTCCACCTAATTATTAGGTGCCTCTTTTTAATCAACAGCAACAGAGGTCGTCCTTTTACATGAATTTACAAGAGTTCATTTAGTGACCATTCAAACTTATAACGGTATTGAACACTGAACCCTTAACGGCCGTTGCAGCATCCCCGCGGTCACGTGATCAAAATTTCAGACGCTTCTTATATCTTTTTCTTATCTTTTTTCTTCTTTTTTCTCTTTTTGTTTTAAGATATGAGCAATGTAAAAGTGTTGCGATGGCCTGTGCGAGGAAAAAGACTTAAATACTTAAGCGTAATTCATTTGGAAAAAATCTTAAACCACTAAAAGAAGGTTTTGAATATTGTGGGGAAAACAAATTTAAATAAGAATTTTGTAAACGGGATCTATGACAAGACAATTTATTTATTTTATTTATTTATTTGATTTATATACCGCCCTTCTCCCGAAGGACTCAGGGCGGTGTACAGGGCAATAAAAATAAGAATACAGGATACAAGATTTAAAATTAAATGATTGTGCCCAATGCAGTAAGTTAGTTAAAAACAATGTTAAAACCCCAAACCCATCAGACCAGGCCGGCTTGTTCGAATAGATAAGTTTTTAGATGACCCGGAAGGCAACTGGAAGCCAATGCAGCTCACGGAGCAGAGGTGTAACATGGGAGTATCGGGAGACCCCCAAAAGAACTCAAGCGGCTGCATTCTGTACTAGCTGAAGCTTCTGAGTGGTCCTCAAGGGCAGCCCCATGTAGAGAGCATTGCAGTAGTCTAAATGAGAGGTCACAAGTGCATGAGTGACTGTACGTAAGGCATCCAGGTCCAGATAGGGTCGCAACTGGTGCACCAGACGAACCTGGGCGAAGGCCCCTCTAGTCACAGCTCCTATATGATCTTCTAAGGAGAGCTGTGAATCTAAGAGGACACCCAAATTGCGAGCCTTATCTACGGGGGGTAGTAACTCACCCCCCATAGTAAGAGATAGAATAATCTGAATTTCCTGAGATGCCAGCACGTACAGCCACTCAGTCTTGTCAGGGTTGAGTCGAAGCCTGTTCCTCCCCATCCAGACCCGGAGCGCTTCCAGGCAACGGGACATCACGTCGAGGGCATCACTGGGGTGGTTTGGGGTCGAGATGAAAAGCTGGGTATCATCAGCATACTGATGATACCCCACTCCAAAACCACGGATGATCTCACCTAGCAGCTTCATCAAGATGAACAGTTAGAAAAGAAGCTTTACGTTGATGTGGCTATTATTTGCAGGAATGTTAGAAAAATGTCCATATTTAATTATTTATCCAAATAATAACAATTGCATTAATTCAAGACTGGCAAAAGAAAATATTGGAAGAGAAAATCAAGCAAAGCTATTATGTGGACTATAGAATTATAGAAACTTAATTGTTATTGATTGTTTTTTAAATATAAACTCAGACAACTTGCTGTTTACCAAATATTAAGGTTGATTATGTTAAAAAATCAATACAACATATTTTAAAAAAACAAAACAAAATTCGGACGTTCGGCAACTGACTCCTATTTATGACGGTCGCAGCATCCTGGGGTCACGTCGCGCCCTTTTGGGACCCTCCTGACAAGCAAAGTCCATGGGGAAGCTAGATTCACTTAACAACCGTGTTACTAACTTAACAACTGCAGTGTTTCGCTTAACAACTATGGCCAGGGAGGTCATAAACTGGGGCAAAACTCACTTAACAACTGTCTCACTAGGCCACAGAAACCGGGGTCATAAGTTGAGGACTACCTGCAACTCTGTAGGTCTGTTAGCATAACCGTGTTACTCATTTAAAGACTGCAGTGATTCACTTAACAGCCGTGGCCAGGAAAGTGGTAAAATGCAACGAAACGCATTGGGCAACTGTCTCGCTTAGTGACTGAAATTTTGGGCTCAACTGTGGCTGTACGTTGAGGATGATCTGTTATCTTAAACTCCCCTTGAAGGCATGCTGCAAAGCTCTGAAATTTATCATATTTTAGTATTGTCAATTCCATCAACCCCAGGGGGAGTGGGGTGTCAAAAAAGTCAAGATGGTGGCTTAGGAATTGACTAGAGCTGGAAGGGACCCTGGAGGTCTTCTAGTCCAGCCCCTATGGGGCTCACCATCTTGACTTTTCCGACACAGCCACGACCACCGATGGCCCTGAATAGCGTCCATTCTCCTTGACATAATCGTTTATTTAAAATGGAACAGCCACAGGGAGAAAAATCTATCCGTCTCTGGGGTCATCAGGAGTCAAAGACAATTAATTGGCACGCAATCCATCACACAAAGGATTGAACAGCTCAGTCGTAAATTGCCCCTTTGAGCAAAAAACCCCCCCACAAAAAGCAAGTTTTGAGCAAAAGCTGGTGGACCTCCGTTTATTCCATCCACGTTCTGCCTCCATGTTATGCAGCGAAGGCCTGCTTCCAAATGTGAAGCACTCCCAGTGTAAAATAGACACACAGGCGTGTATGCATCGATACACACACACGCACACATATGCAGAGAGAGAGAGAGAGGTACAGTAAGGAGAGTGATGGATGGATGAATACAGAAATAAGATACATACAGTACTAATATAGACACATAGAAGGATTGATATCAAGCTATAATCCATCTATCCCTCTCCATATTTATCTACCTACCTACCTACCCACCTACCTATCATCTATCTATCTCTATCTCTATTTATCTATCTATCATCTCTATCTATATCTCTATCTACCTACCTGTCATCCATCCATCTATCTATCTATCTATCTATCTATCTATCTATCTATCTATCTATCTATCTGTATCTATCTATCTATCTATCTATCTATCTATCTATCTATCAATCATCTATCTACCTACCTACCTACCTACCATGTATCTATCTATCTATCTATCTATCTATCTATCTATCTATCTATCTATCTATCTATCTGTCTGTCTATCTGTCTATCTATCATCTATCTATCTATCTATCTATCTATCTATCTATCTATCTATCTATCTATCTAACATCTATCTCTATCTATCTATCTATGAACAGCTGCAGGACTTGGGTCTGACTAGTCTAAAGAAAATAAGAAATAGGGGTGACAAGATAGCAGTATTCCAGTATTTGAGGGGCTGCCACAAAGAAGAGGGGGTCAAATTATTCTCCAAAGCACCAGGAGAAGAAGCAACAGATGGAAACTAATCAAGGAGAAAAGCAACCTGGAATTAAGGAGAAACTTCCTGACAGTGAGCCAACATGTTTTAACATGGCTGGACTTCGACACCCAGAATTCCTCAGCCAGCATGCTTTAAGATGGGTGTGCCTCAACTGGCGTAGGGAATTCTGGGAGCTGAAGTCCATACCTCTTAAAGTGACCATGTTTGAAAAACACAAATCAAGAGTTAGAACTGAGCGAAGATCCCTCAAACAAACCAGGATTGTGGTTCACTTACCCGCCGCTGTCTGAATGTACCCAGCCAGGGTGCAGAGCCGTCTCTCACACTGCCCGCTGGGAAGAAAAAGGATGATGACCGCCAGCAGGGCGCTGAAAGCCAAAAGGGCACAACCGCCCACACACAACACTGCACTGGTCTGAAAATAAAACAGGTAGAGCTTTTGTCAGACTGTCCTATGAATGCAAATCCCCAGAGAGATCTCATCATCCCAGCTCTGCAGATATTTCTCAGGAGCCAAAGATTTAAGTCAGCAAGGGGAGCTATGGCCCTTTTCTGGCTTGTGGACTTCAATTCCCAGAATTCCTGAGCCAACATGGGGAACTATGACCCTTTTAGGATTTGTTGACTTCAACTCCCAGAATTTCAGAGCCAACATGGGGAACAATGGCCCTTTTATGGCTTGTGGACTTCAATTCCCAGAATTCCTGAGCCAACATGGGGAACTATGGCCCTTAAATGGCTTGTGGACTTCAACTCCCAGCATTCTTGAGCCAACATGGGGAACTATGACCCTTTTAGGATTTGTGGACTTCAACTCCCAGAATTTCAGAGCCAACATGGGGAACAATGGCCCTTTTATGGCTTGTGGACTTCAACTCCCAGAATTCCTGAGCCAGCGTGGGGAACCATGGCCCTTTTATGGCTTGTGGACTTCAACTCCCAGAATTCCTGAGCCAGCGTGGGGAACTATGGCCACAAAACCCAGATTTACAATCCAGATTCCAAACACCAACCTCTGTCCCCACCCTTGAAGTCACATGACTGTATTTTGGGTGCCTTTACAACCATTTGCAGCCTCCTCCGGTCACATAACCACAATTTACAATGCTTCTGTGAGAAATAGGTGTTTACTTCCGAGTTCTGGCAGGAAAAAAAAATCCCCATAACGAACAATAAGTTCGTGTAATGACTGTGACATTCACTTAAGGACCGCAGCATTTGTTTTACGACCACCCTATTCCCTTAACAATTGCCACAAAAAGGGGTCGTAAAATCAGGTGTGGCCACATGGCTGACCGGCTTTATGACCGTCATAGCTTTCGGCCGAAATTGTGTGCTCAGTTATGATTGTTAAGACAAGGAGTGTCTGTCTGTTTTAAGTGAGTCCTGCTCAATTCTGTGATCTTTTTTTTTTGTCCTGGTTGTTAAGCAAATTGCTGCCGTTGTTAAGCGAATCACACGGTCGTTAAGCGAATCCAGCTTCCCGCATTGAAGCTGCTTGTCAGAAGCTGAGGGGGAAGGCCGCAAATGACAGTGACCTGACCCCAGAATGCCACATCCGTTTTAATAGACGCCTCTTGTCAGGCTCCCAAATTTTGATCACATGCCAGTGGGGAATGCTACGACGGTCGTAAGAGTGAGGACTGGTCCTAAGTCACTTTTTCCAGTGCGGTTGTCACTTCCAACGGTCGTTAAACGAGCAGTTGAAAGTCAAGGCCTCCCTGTGGTCACGTTACACAAAACCCATTGCTCAGCACGATTTGAACGGTCGCTAAACAAAGGGCTGTAAGTCAAGGACTTCCTGTCGTCAGCTTACACAAAGACTAGGATTCGGTCCTCTTTGAATGGTCGCTAAACGAAGAGCTGGTAATCAAGGACTCCCTGTATCGAACGACACAAAGCCCACCACTCAATCCTATTGGAACAGTCGCTAAACGGATGGTCGTAAACCGAGAACTCCCTCTATCCCCAGGGATCTTCAAGCTTCGCCCTTTTATTTTTGGAGCTGTCTAAGAAGGATAGTTGCTTATCTTGCACAGTGCAGAAGTCAGGACTAAGATTAGTGGGGGGATTTTTCAAACTTGGCCACTTTAAGATGGGTGGACTTCATTTCCCAGAATTCCCTAGGCAGCCATGCTGGCTGGGGAATTCTGGTAGTTGTAGTCCACGTATCTTGAGGTAATCAAGGTTGAGAAACACTAGATTTGATGGTCTCTAAAGTGCCTTTTACCATCACCCTTTTAGGATTATCTTCCAAACCACAATCCTCTATCATAGGGGTCTTCAAACCTGGCCCTTTTGTGACTTGTGGACTTTAACTCCCAGAATTCCTCAGCCAGCGTGTCTGGCTGAGGGATTCTGGGAGTTGAACTCCACAAGTCATAAAAGGGCCAAGTTGGAAGTCCCCTGCTTGTGGACTTCAGCTCCCAGAATTCCATAGCCAGCATATCTGTCTGAGGGATGCTGGGAGTTGAAGTCCACAAGTCATAAAAAGGCCAAGTTGGAAGACCCCTGTCTTAAAGCATCCTGGCTGAGGAATTCTGGGACTTAAGTCCACGAGTCTTAAAAGGGCCAAGTTGGAAGACCCCTGTCTTAAAGCATCCTGGCTGAGGAATTCTGGGACTTAAGTCCACGAGTCTTAAAAGGGCCAAGTTGGAAGACCCCTGTCTTAAAGCATCCTGGCTGAGGAATTCTGGGACTTGAAGTCCACAAGTCTTAAAAGGGCCAAGTTGGAAGACCCCTGCTCTATCCTGAATTTGCCTCCGTTCTGCCCTTAAAGGGAACTGTTCAAATATGGATCGCACGTTTTGGAGAGTTTCCGGATATGGGGGAGCTGTGGAGCCCCCCCCATTACCCTCCAAGAACAGTTCCCCCACCCCCCACCCCGATTATCTTGCCTGCGTAGATCTTAAGCGTCCTGTGAAATCTATAACCCACGATTCAGCCGTTGCTTGCTCCCCGGAGTAATTAAGATGCCTTGGCAGGCCGATCCTCAGAAATGTATTACATGCATGGTGAGATTAAGGAGCGAACACGAGCGGCCATTAAAAGCCACCGGTGCAATTCGCTGCCTTTGCTGATTTCTCGAAACGAGCCGTTTGCCGGCAGCCACCAGCCGCATCCAAATGTTTCTTAATTAAAACAAAAAACACGCAAAACACACACACACCCCTTGCTTCACTGGAGTTACCCGGCTGTTGACAACCGGGTTCGGCTGCCAAGGAACGGCAGCTGTAGGTGAGTGCGCGGCGCCATAATGGACATCTTGTGCCGAGGACACTGAGATGTCGGGAAATGAAGGTCAGGATGGGTCTCCTGGTGAGGTGGCGACATCCGCAGAAAGGTGGATGTGTCGCCTGTTTTGAAACTATCTGCTGTGAACTCTGTGTAGGTGTCGGGAAGGGCATCCAGCCGGTAAATGCTCAGCTTTATCTAGTCGCCTTGCCTCTACAGCAAATAAAGGCTACAGGGTTGTAAATTGGGAGGTTTGTTTTTCCAAGGGATTGGTTGAGGTTTCGTGGGTGAAAACGGGAAGAGTGGTCCCCAGTTCTTGGGAAGGAGAATTGCAGCTGCACGCAGCAAGATAGAGAGCACGGCCCTAGTTGGGTCGGGAAATGTCTACACTACACGGAAAAGAACCAAGCTCAGAGAGTACCACAACAATCCTTCTCCTCCATCGCCTTTTAACATCTGCACCTAGCGTTCCTTCCTTCCTTCCTCCTTTCTTTCCTTCCTTCCTTCCATCCTCCCTCCCTCCCCCTCTCCCTCCCTCCTTCTTTCTTCCTTCTTCCATTCTCCCTCCTTCCTTCCTTCCTTCCTCTTTCTCCTTTTTCCTTCCTCCCTCCCTCCTTCTTTCTTCCTTCTTCCTTTCTCCCTCCTTCCTTCCTTCCTCTTTCTCCTTTTCCTTCCTCCCTCCCTCCTTCTTTCCTTCCTTTCCTTTCTTCCTCCTTCCCTCCCTCCTTCTTCCTCCCTCCCTCCTTCCCTCCCTCCTTCCTTCCTTCCTCTTTCTCCTCCTTCCTTCCTTCCTCCCTCCCTCCTTCCTCCCTCCCTCCTTTCTTTCCTTTCCTTCCTCCCTCCTTCCCTCCCTCCTTCCTCCCTCCCTCCTTTCTTTCCTTTCCTTCCTTCCTCCTTCCCTCCCTCCCTCCTTCCTTCCTTCCTTCCTTCCTCCCTCCCTCCTTTCTTTCCTTTCCTTCCTTCCTCCTTCCCTCCCTCCTTCCTTCCTTCCTCTTTCTCCTCCTTTCTTCCTTCCTTCCTCCCTCCCTCCTTCTTTCCTTCCTTTCCTTCCTTCCCTCCTTCCTTCCTCCTTCCCTCCCTCCCTCCCTCCCTCCTTCCTTCCTCCTTCCCTCCCTCCCTCCCTCCTTCCTTCCTTCCTCTTTCTCCTCCTTTCTTCCTTCCTCCCTCCTTCCTTCCTCCCTCCCTCCTTTCTTTCCTTTCCTCCCTCCCTCCTTCCTTCCTTCCTTCCTCCCTCCCTCCTTCTTTCCTTCCTTTCCTTCCTTCCTCCTTCCCTCCCTCCTTCCTTCCTTCCTCTTTCTCCTCCTTTCTTCCTTCCTTCCTCCCTCCCTCCTTCTTTCCTTCCTTTCCTTCCTTCCCTCCTTCCTTCCTCCTTCCCTCCCTCCCTCCCTCCCTTCTTCCTTCCTTCCTTCCTCCCTCCTTCCTCCCTCCCTCCTTTCTTTCCTTTCCTTCCTTCCTCCTTCCCTTCCTCCCTCCTTCCTTCCTCTTTCTCCTCCTTTCTTCCTTCCTTCCTTCCTCCCTCCTTCTTTCCTTCCTTCCTCCTTCTGTTCCTCCTTCCTTCCTTCCTCTTTCTCCTCCTTTCTTCCTCCCTTCCTCCCTCCCTCCTTCTTTCCTTCCTTTCCTTCCTTCCTCCTTCCCTCCCTCCCTCCCTCCTTCCTCTTTCTCCTCCTTTCTTCCTTCCTTCCTTCCTCCCTCCTTCTTTCCTTCCTTCCTCCTTCTGTTCCTCCTTCCTTCCTTCCTCTTTCTCCTCCTTTCTTCCTCCCTTCCTCCCTCCCTCCTTCTTTCCTTCCTTTCCTTCCTTCCCTCCTTCCTTCCTCCTTCCCTCCCTCCCTCCTTCCTTCCTTCCTTCCTCTTTCTCCTCCTTCCTTCCTTCCTCCCTCCCTCCTTCTTTCCTTCCTTTCCTTCTTTCCTCCTTCCCTCCCTCCCTCCCTCCTTCCTCTTTCTCCTCCTTTCTTCCTTCCTTCCTTCCTCCCTCCTTCTTTCCTTCCTTCCTCCTTCTGTTCCTCCTTCCTTCCTTCCTCTTTCTCCTCCTTTTTTCCTCCCTTCCTCCCTCCCTCCTTCTTTCCTTCCTTTCCTTCCTTCCCTCCTTCCTTCCTCCTTCCCTCCCTCCCTCCTTCCTTCATTCCTTCCTTCCTCTTTCTCCTCCTTCCTTCCTCCCTCCCTCCTTCTTTCCTTCCTTTCCTTCCTTCCTCCTTCCCTCCCTCCCTCCCTCCTTCCTCTTTCTCCTCCTTCCTTCCTTCCTTCCTTCCTCCCTCCTTCTTTCCTTCCTTCCTCCTTCTGTTCCTCCTTCCTTCCTCTTTCTCCTCCTTTCTTCCTCCCTTCCTCCCTCCCTCCTTCTTTCCTTTCCTTCCTTCCTCCTTCCCTCCCTCCCTCCTTCCTTCCTTCCTCCCTCCTTCTTTCCTTCCTTTCCTTCCTTCGTCCTTCCCTCCCTCCCTCCCTCCTTCCTCTTTCTCCTCCTTTCTTCCTTCCTTCCTTCCTCCCTCCTTCTTTCCTTCCTTTCCTTCCTTCCCTCCTTCCTTCCTCCTTCCCTCCCTCCCTCCTTCCTTCCTTCCTTCCTTCCTTCCTCTTTCTCCTCCTTCCTTCCTTCCTCCCTCCCTCCTTCTTTCCTTCCTTCCTTCTTTCCTCCTTCCCTCCCTCCTTCCTTCCTTCCTCTTTCTCCTCCCTCCCTCCCTCTGAAATGCCCTACTTTTTAAAAAAGCCAACCAACGTTGCTAACTCTTTCTTTCTTTCTTTCTTTGGCAGAAAGATTTTAAAAAAACTTTTCAAAGAATTCTGTACAGGGGATTTTTAGCGTGACAGATGTTTTCGTCCGTCAGATCTTATAAAAACTATTTGGATGAAGTTCCCGGGCTGAAGCGAAAGAGGAGCAAACGAGACGGCAGAACAAGCGTTGAAGGGTGGCGAAATGAATTTCTCTCGCAAATAATGGAGCTCTGGCAGATGTGGAAAAACAGGTGTGCTTGAGCTAATGGAGCAGTCAGATAATCAGCTCCTTGAATCGCCCTGACAACTAGCAGAATGCATGACATGGGCCTGGCCTAATATTTCTGATTTATTTAATTTGTATCCTTCCTTTATTGTGTTTTACAAAGTACTCAAGGCAGCAAAAATATCCAACACACTTTCTTCTTCCTATTTGCCCGAAAAAAACAACCCTGTGAGGTGGGTTGGGCTGAGAGAAAGGGATTGGACCAAAGTCACCCACCTGGCTTTCATGGCTAAGGTGGATTAGAACTCACCATCTCCTAGTGATTGGACCAAAGTCACCCAGCTGGCTTTCTATCCTAAGGCAGGACCAGAACTCACAGGCTCCTGGTGATTGGCCCAAAGTCACCCAGCTGGCTTTCATGCCTAAGGCGAACTAGAACTCACTGTCTCCTAGAGATTGGACCAAAGTCATGCGGCTGGCTTTGATGCCTAAGGCGGACTAGAACTCACAGTCTCCTAGTGATTGGACCAAAGTCACCCAGCTGGCTTTCTATCCTAAGGCAGGACCAGAACTCACAGGCTCCTGGTGATTGGCCCAAAGTCACCCAGCTGGCTTTCATGCCGAAGGCGAACTAGAACTCATTATCTCCTAGAGATTGGACCAAAGTCATGCGGCTGGCTTTGATGCCTAAGGCGGACTAGAACTCACAGTCTCACAGTGATTGGCCCAAAGTCACCCAGCTGGCTTTCATGCCTAAGGCGAACTAGAACTCACTGTCTCCTAGAGATTGGACCAAAGTCATGCGGCTGGCTTTGATGCCTAAGGTGGACTAGAACTCACAGTCTCACAGTGATTGGACCAAAGTCACCCAGCTGGTTTTCATGCCTAAGGCGAACTAGAACTCACTGTCTCCTAGAGATTGGACCAAAGTCATGCGGCTGGCTTTGATGCCTAAGGCGGACTAGAACTCACAGTCTCCTAGTGATTGGACCAAAGTCACCCAGCTGGCTTTCTATCCTAAGGCAGGACCAGAACTCACAGGCTCCTGGTGATTGGCCCAATGTCACCCAGCTGGCTTTCATGCCTAAGGCGAACTAGAACTCACTGTCTCCTAGAGATTGGACCAAAGTCATGCGGCTGGCTTTGATGCCTAAGGCGGACTAGAACTCACAGTCTCCTAGTGATTGGACCAAAGTCACCCAGCTGGCTTTCTATCCTAAGGCAGGACCAGAACTCACAGGCTCCTGGTGATTGGCCCAAAGTCACCCAGCTGGCTTTCATGCCTAAGGCGAACTAGAACTCACTGTCTCCTACAGTTTGGACCAAAGTCATGCGGCTGGCTTTGATGCCTAAGGCGGACTAGAACTCACAGTCTCACAGTGATTGGACCAAAGTCACCCAGCTGGCTTTCATGCCTAAGGCGAACTAGAACTCACTGTCTCCTAGAGATTGGACCAAAGTCATGCGGCTGGCTTTGATGCCTAAGGCGGACTAGAACTCACAGTCTCCTAGTGATTGGACCAAAGTCACCCAGCTGGCTTTCTATCCTAAGGCAGGACCAGAACTCACAGGCTCCTGGTGATTGGCCCAAAGTCACCCAGCTGGCTTTCATGCCGAAGGCGAACTAGAACTCATTATCTCCTAGAGATTGGACCAAAGTCATGCGGCTGGCTTTGATGCCTAAGGCGGACTAGAACTCACAGTCTCACAGTGATTGGACCAAAGTCACCCAGCTGGCTTTCATGCCTAAGGCGAACTAGAACTCACTGTCTCCTAGAGATTGGACCAAAGTCATGCGGCTGGCTTTGATGCCTAAGGCGGACTAGAACTCACAGTCTCCTAGTGATTGGACCAAAGTCACCCAGCTGGCTTTCTATCCTAAGGCAGGACCAGAACTCACAGGCTCCTGGTGATTGGCCCAATGTCACCCAGCTGGCTTTCATGCCTAAGGCGAACTAGAACTCACTGTCTCCTAGAGATTGGACCAAAGTCATGCGGCTGGCTTTGATGCCTAAGGCGGACTAGAACTCACAGTCTCCTAGTGATTGGACCAAAGTCACCCAGCTGGCTTTCTATCCTAAGGCAGGACCAGAACTCACAGGCTCCTGGTGATTGGCCCAAAGTCACCCAGCTGGCTTTCATGCCGAAGGTGAACTAGAACTCATTATCTCCTAGAGATTGGACCAAAGTCATGCGGCTGGCTTTGATGCCTAAGGCGGACTAGAACTCACAGTCTCACAGTGATTGGACCAAAGTCACCCAGCTGGCTTTCATGCCTAAGGCGAACTAGAACTCACTGTCTCCTAGAGATTGGACCAAAGTCATGCGGCTGGCTTTGATGCCTAAGGTGGACTAGAACTCACAGTCTCACAGTGATTGGACCAAAGTCACCCAGCTGGTTTTCATGCCTAAGGCGAACTAGAACTCACTGTCTCCTAGAGATTGGACCAAAGTCATGCGGCTGGCTTTGATGCCTAAGGCGGACTAGAACTCACAGTCTCCTAGTGATTGGACCAAAGTCACCCAGCTGGCTTTCTATCCTAAGGCAGGACCAGAACTCACAGGCTCCTGGTGATTGGCCCAATGTCACCCAGCTGGCTTTCATGCCTAAGGCGAACTAGAACTCACTGTCTCCTACAGTTTGGACCAAAGTCATGCGGCTGGCTTTGATGCCTAAGGCGGACTAGAACTCACAGTCTCACAGTGATTGGACCAAAGTCACCCAGCTGGCTTTCATGCCTAAGGCGAACTAGAACTCACTGTCTCCTAGAGATTGGACCAAAGTCATGCGGCTGGCTTTGATGCCTAAGGCGGACTAGAACTCACAGTCTCCTAGTGATTTGTCCACAATTACTCACAAGCACTCCTCACCCTTACGATCACAGTCCTCTGATCAAAACTGGCAACAGGCATATATATTTACAAGAGAATCAATGTTCCAGGATGACATGCTCACCATTTGCAACCTTCCAGCCAGCTTCTGACAGTATTAGAATAGAATAGACCTGGAAGGGACCTTGGAGGTCTTCTAGTCCAGCCCCCCCTGCTGAAGCAAAGTCAAAAGGGGAAGCTGCATTTGCACGGTTCACAGATCATAAAACTGGGCTCACTCAGCAAAGGAAATTCCGGTCTGCAGGATTTGTGTTTATTTATTTATGTCCAGGACTGCCTTTATTCCTATTTTTATATTTTGTAAGCTGCTCCGAGTCGCCCTTTTGGGAGGACGGCCGGCATATCAATTTGAACAGTCGATAAATCAATAAAGTAAGTTTCAAATAAAGTTCGCCTGTCTCCACCTTCCATCAACCCAAATACGTGCCAGCCCTGAAGCGCGGGTCCTCGACTTACAACAATTCATTTAGTGATCATTCAGAGTTACAACCATCCCTGAAAAAAGGGGACTCGGGACCGTTTTTCACATTAACGACCCCCAAGGTCACTTGATCCAAATTCAGACACTTGGCAACTGCTTCGTATTTATGATGGTCAGAGCGTCCGGGGGTCACCTGATGCCTTTTTGCGGCCTTCTGACCACCAAAGGCAAAAGGGCGAGCCAGTTTCGCTTAACAACAGTTGACTGACTGCCTGGATTCACCTCCCAACTGTGGCCAGAAAAGTCGTAAACGTAAAGGTAAAGGTTCCCCCGCACATGCGTGCTAGTCGTTTCCGACTCTAGGGGCCGGTGCTCATCTCCGTTTCAAAGCCGAAGAGCCAGCGTTTGTCCGAGGACGTCTCCGTGGTCACGTGGCCGGCATGACTAGACGCCAAAGGCGCCACGGAACGCTGTTACCTTCCCACCGGAGTGGTCCCTATTTTTCTACTTGCATTTTTACGTGCTTTCGAACTGCTAGGTTGGCAGAAGCTGGGACGAGTAACAGGCGCTTATTCTGTTACGCGGCACTCGGGATTCGACCCGCCAAACTGCCGACCTTCTGATCGACAAGCTCAGCGTCCTAACCCGCTGAGCCAAAAAGTCGTAAAATGGGGCAAAATGTACTTAGCACCCGTCTCACTTTGCAATGGAAACGTTCGGCTCAATTAGGGTCGTAAGTGGAGGGCGACCTGCAATCCCTGTTCTGGCTGAGGGTGATGGGGATTGTAGTTCAGGCATGCACAGATGGTGCTAATTGGAGGGAGGTCTTCAGGAACCGCCTCTCTCTCTTGAGGGGAATGTAATTTGTCTAAACTCACAGATGGTGGCTGAGGAAGCCCACGTGAGTGAACGGATTAGTTTGATGAATTAATCAAAAAAGAACACGGTGAGCCAAAATTTCCCTCGATCGCAGAGGTGGATGAAGCTCAAAGCCCAGGGTCTTCCAACTTGGTCACTTTTTACAATGCTGTAACTTTTAACGAGCTGTAAGTTGAGGACTACTTACACCTCATCTTTTTTGAAAGAAAGAAAGGAAGGAAGAAAGAAAGAAAGAAAGGAAGGAAGGAAGGAAGGAAGGAAGGAAGGAAGGAAGGAAGGAAAGAAAGAAAGAAAGAAAGAAAGAAAGAAAGAAAGAAAGAAAGAAAGAAAGAAAGAAAGATGGAAGGAAGGAAGGAAGGAAGGAAGGAAAGAGGGAAGGATGGAAGGAAGGAAGGAAAGAAAGAAAGGAAGGAAGGAAGGAAGGAAGGAAGGAAGGAAGGAAGGAAGGAAGAAAGAAAGAAAGAAAGAAAGAA
>NC_139512.1:355987383-356039883 GCF_947247035.1 Vipera ursinii | reverse complement strand
CAGACAGCGTGCCTGGCTGAGGAATTCTGGGAGTTGAAGTCCACAAGTCATAAAAGGGCCAAGTTAGAAGACCCCTGCTCTAAGTGGGGAACATACATTATTTATTATTTATTTATGTATTAATTTAATTTATATACCGCCCTTCTCCTGGAGGACTCAGGGTGGTGAACAGGGCAATACATAAAAACTAGATACAAAAATTAAAAATTATTAAAATGTGATTAAACAATGCCCATAATAAATTAATACAAATTAAAATTGAAGTTCATTTATAAAAATCCCACCCCGTCCCATCCTTCCGCCTCCTATTTTCGCGACAAAACAAAAACCTAGGGAGGTGGATTGGGCTGAGAGTGAAGGACTGGGCCAAAGTCAACTAAGCAGCTCTCATGAAAAAGCAAGACTAGAATTCACAGTCTCCCAGCGATTGACCCAAAGTCACCCAGCCAGCTTTCATGCAAAGGTGGGACTAGAGTTCACAATCTCCTGGTGATTGGCCCAAAATCACCCAGCCAGCTTTTGCGACTAAGGCAGAACTAGAACTCACCGTCTCCTGGAGATAGTCCCAAAATCACCCAGCCAGCTTTCATGCAAAGGCGGGACTAGAACTCATGGCTTCTTGATGATTGGCCCAAAGTCACCCAGCCAGCTTTCGTGGCTATGGCAAGAGTAGACTTCAATGACTGCTGCTGAGTTCTGAGTTTGAGGTCTGTGTCAACGCACGGCGTTTGCAGAACGCTGTGTCAGTGCAAAGTCAACGAACTCAGCCTCCCAGCACCACACATTGTTGGTCAGATTGGCACCGGCTGTTGGGAGTTGTAGTGCAGGCACCAGAAAGCACCACAGAATCACAGAATCGGAAGGGACCTTGGAGGTCATCTAGTCCAACCCCCTGCTCAAGCAGGAGGCCCTCTACCATTCCAGACAAACGGCTGTCCAGTCTCTTCTTAAAAACCTCCAGTGATGGAGCACTCACAGCTTCTGGTGGCAAGTCGTCCCACTGGTTAGTTCTTCTAAGGCAGACATGTCAAACACAAGGCCTGGGGGCCGGATCTGGCCCGCGAAGTGGTTTCATGCGGCCCACGAAGCCATCCTGGAAACAGTGAGGGAACGGCCCCCACCGCCTTGGCCCTGGCCCAGACACCCTCCTTCTGCCAGAGACCCCCAGATCTGTCCCACTCCTGCCCAGGCCCCCATAGGCACCCTTGATGCCAACGATGGAGAGCTGGCCACGCCCACCCAGTAGTCCATACGCACTCTAGCCACGCCCACCCAGTAGGCCACGCCCACCTAGGCCATACCCACCTCCCCCCCCGAGGGCAACTGCAATGCTGATGTGGCCCTCAATGAAAGGAAACCTGGATGATTCAAGGGCCTGGCCGTGATTTGGCTTTTTTGAAATAACAAGTGATTTGAAGCTCTTTGGCTTTCATTCATGGTTAATGCCTACTGCCACGATGATGCACACCTAACTAGCCTGGGCTAATTCACAGGTTGATCTTGACCTTGGATGGCTAGACCAGGAAGTAATTTTAAAAAAAGCTGAAAAGAGTCATCAGCAATGTTTTTTTCATTCTATTGGCCAGGCAACAATGAAGATAGTCCTTGACTTTCTTTAATCATCATCATCATCATCATCATCATCATCATCATCATTATTATTATTATTATTATTATTATTATTATTATTTGCCTGTAAGCAAGAACTGGTGGGATCATAAAATACAGAAAGTCATAGAAAATGATAAAGTTACAACTGCTCTGGGACTTCAGAATTCAAACAGACAAACACCTGAAACATAACACCCTGGACCTAACAATTGTCGATAAGAAAGACAAATAAGTCTGGAGAGTGGACGTGGCAGTGCCTGGAGACAGCAGAACAGACGAGAAAGAACTGGAGAAGATAACAAAATGCAAAGACCTACAAATAGAAATAGAACGACTGTGGCAAAGGCAAGCAAGGGTGGCACCAATAGTCATAGGCGCCTTGGGTGCAACCTCAAAACAACTGGAGCACCACTTGAACACCGTCATTGGCATTGACAAATTCGTCATGAGTCAATTGCAAAAGGTGACCTTACTAGGAACTGCTTCCATCCTGCGACGAGATCTGTAATACCATCAAACATCCACATCTGCCTATCCCAGGTCCTTGGGAAGGACTCGACAGGTAGACAAAAATGCCAAATCCAGTCTGAACATCTGGCTGACTGTGCGATGATCAATAATAATAAAAAACTTGGGAGGGACCTTGGAGGTCATCTAGTCCAACCCCCTGCTCAGGCAGGAAACCCTACCCCATTTCAGACAAATGGCTGTCCAGCCTCTTCTTAAAAACTTCCAGTGTTGGAGCACTCACAGCTTCCGGAGGCAAGGAGTTCCACTGGTTAATTGTTAGGAAGTTTCTCCTTAGTTCTAGGTTGCTTCTCTCTCTCTGGTTAGTTTCCATCCATTGTTCGAAGTTACAACGGCAGTGAAAAAAGTGAGTTATGACGGGGTTTTGACACTTTTGACCGTCACAGCATGTGCAACTGACTCGTATTTATGACGGTCGCAATGTCCTGGGGTTCAGGTGATCCCCTTTTTTGTCAATGGGGGAAAAGCCAGATTCCTTTAATGACCAACTGATCCACAACTGCATGGATATACTTCACAATTTTGGAAAGGAAAGTCATCAAAAGGAGTAAACCTCCCCTAACAACTGTGTTGTTTGGCAACAGAATTGTTGGGCTCAATTGTCGTAAGTCGAGGACTTACTGTATCTACATGTCTAGGTGGACCAAAGGAATTAAACTCACTTTTTTACCTTAAGCTTTTGGAATTCGTTCAAGCTTCAAACCAAGTTTTGCAGGCCTGAATTTCAAGTTTTTTTTTCCTTTTCTTTTTTTTTTAAAGCCACCAAGTTTTAAGTTAAGATAATGAGCGCTGCTCGTGCTACTAAGAGAGTAATAAAGCTCTTGACATCGCTTGTCACTGAGTGGAATTTATTAACCCACATAAAGGCGAATTTATATCCCTGAGTCAAGAGATTTCTAATTTGTTTGGGGATCAACAATTAATCACCCCCAGGAGAAGGTTGGGGGAAAAAGAAAAAGCAGAGAATGAAGGTGTTTTACAGCTCTTAGCAGCCACTTAGAGGCAGGGAAATCAGTCAAAACCCAGATTCTATGTCCACGACCACAAGAGATCAAATAGAACAGAACAGAACAGAATAGAATGGAATGGAACAGAATGGAACAGAACAGAATAGAATTTGGAATAGAATAGAATAGAATAGAATAGAATAGAATAGAATAGAATAGAATAGAATAGAATAGAATAGAATAGAATAGAATAGAATAGAATAGCAGAGTTGGAAGGGACCTTAGAGGTCATCTAGTCCAACCCCTTGCTCAGGCAGGAACCCCTATACCATTTCAGACAAATGGCTGTCCAATCTCCTCTTAAAAACTTCCAGTTTTGGAGCATTTACAGCTTCTGGAGGTAAGTCGTTCCACTAATTGATTGTTCTCACTGGAAAGACATTTCTCCTTAGTTCTATGTTGGTCCTCTTTCTCTCTTTTCATCCATCCATCATCTATCTATCTGTCTGTCTGTCTGTCTGTCTGTCTATCTATCTATCTATCTATCTATCTATCTATCTATCTATCTATCTATCTATCATCTATCTATCTATCTATCTATCTATCTATCTATCTATCTATCCATCCATCCATCCATCCATCCATCCATCCATCCATCCATCCATCCATCTATCCGAATGCAGAATAACAGAGTTGAAAGGGCCCTTGGAGATCTTCTAGTCCAGGCATGTCAAACTGCCGGCCTGTGGGCCAGATGTGTCACGCTGAAACTGCACCCACCCTGTTAGGCATATGGTGCTAGCCTACAATGTTGGGTTGAAAATATATTAACCATAATGCTATGTCTTTAAGTTGTTAATTGGCCAATGGGTGTGTAAGTGTTCTCATGGCCATAAGAGGAAGCTAGGAACGTAGCTTCTCTCTCTCTCTGAATTCACTGCTATCTACTGTTACTGTTTTTGCTCTGCTGTTGGTTTACTACTGTTGTAACCTGAACTGTGTATTGACCTCTGGACCGGTAAGAAGACTTTGTAGTTTGGATTACTCTTTGGACTGTTGCTATTGTTTATGACCTGGACTGTTTATTTTTTGACTGTGCATTTTTGTTCTTACACCACCTCAAAGTAAAATACTTTTTGTTTTTATAACTCAGTGTATTCCTGTGTGTGATTTTTACTATTCTCAGTACCCTTCCTTGTCTGTGCAACTCTTTGGTAGCACAAGGAGACCCTGCACAAACAAATTCCTTAACACACCCCATTGCTGGCAATGGGGAAAAAGTTGCGATACGTCATGCAATGTCATGTGACGTTGCAACTTTGACATGCCTGTTCTAGTCCAACCCCCTGTTCAGGCAGGAGACCCTGTACCATTTCAGACAAATGACTGTCCTGTCTCTTCTTAAAAACTTCCATTGTTGGAGCATTCACCGCTTCTGGAGGCAAGGAGTTCCACTGGTTAATTGTCCTCACTGTCAGGAAGTTTCTCCTTAGTTCTAGGTTGCTTCTCTCCTTGATGAGTTTCCATCCGTTGCTTCTCATCCTGCCTTCGGGCGCTTTGGAGAACAGCTTGACTCCCTCTTCTTTGGGGGCAGCCCCTGAGATACTGGAAAACTGCTATCATGTCCCCCCTCATCCTTCTCTTCATTAAACTAAAAAGGTAATGGTAAAGGTTCCCCCGCACATGCGTGCTAGTCGTTTCTGACTCTAGGGGCTGGTGCTCATCTCCGTTTCAAAGCCAAAGAACCAGCGCTTGTCCGAGGACGTCTCCGTGGTCATGTGGCCGGCATGACTAGATGCCAAAGGCGCACGGAATGCTGTTACCTTCCCACCGGAGTGGTCCCTATTTTTCTACTTGCATTTTTACGTGCTTTCGAACTGCTAGGTTGGCAGAAGCTGGGACGAGTAACAGGCGCTCACTCTGCTACGCGGCACTCGGGATTCGACCTGCCAAACTGCCGACCTTCTGATCGTTTTAGCCTCCAATTGCCACCAAACAACTGACATCAAATGGTGCAGATAATCCCCACCAACCATTTGCTTGGTGACCATTGGACATTACAACAACCCTGAAAAAAAATGCAATTTATGCTGTTCCTCGCACTCATGACCGTTGCTGCATCCCCCAGGGTCAAAAATGTCATCAAAATTTGGCAGGCACTGTATGGTGGTTGCAACTTCTCAAGGTCACGTGACCGCCACTGAGGACCTTCACAGCCGGCTTCCAACATGCAAAGTCAGTGGGGGGAGATGGATTCGCTTGACGACTGCATGATTCATGTAACGACTGCATGGCGAAGGAAGGTCATAAAATTCAGCCCGGCTTACTCAATAGCCGCCCGGCTTAGAAATGGAAATTCGGATCCCCAATGGTGGTTGTAAGTTGTAAACATGAGTCCAGCCACACGGTGACTTAAGAACTGCAATGCTTTAGGACCAAAATTCCAGGCTTAATTGTGGTTATAACTAGAGGATTACTTATAGTAACTCTATTATTATTAACATTATTATCATTGTTATATTAATTATATTATAAATATGAGCATACTACTTATATTAATCAGTGGAACTCCTTGCCTCCAGAAGTTGTGAATGCTCCAAATTTTTAAGAAGAGGCTGGACAGCCATTTGTCTGAAATTTATTTATTTATCTATTTTATTAAATTTACATACCGCCCTATGCCCGTAGGACTCAGGGCGGTTTACAGGGAAAATTAAAAGCATAACATACAAAAATTAAAATCAGTTAAAACAATTAATTAATTCAAGTCCCTGAAATTTAAAACTAAAACCCAATTAAAAATTAAAACCCCTCAGTCTGGCCAGACAGCTGGAAGAGCCACATTTTCAGGTCCCGGTGAAATGAACGAAGGTCGGGGGCAGTCCTAAGTTCCGTGGGAAGTTGGGAAATAACGTAGGGTTTCCTGTCTGAGCATAGGGTTGGACTAGATGACCTCCAAGGTACCTTCCATTTTATATTATTATTATTATAAAACTTTTATTCATAAAACATGAAACTCAGTCAACTGAACACTCAAATTGACTGGCCCTAATGGTTGACACAGGTTGCTGCCAGCATCCTAGGTATCAACCAGGTATCTCCTTAAAATGTAAGATGTTCCGAGTAGCGCAGTTTTTTGTAGCTTTGCTGGAGTTATTGCAGGAAGCTGCAATTTCTTGATGTGTTTTGCAAAGTTTTTGGACCTAGTTCCCAGTGCCCCGATGACGATGGGTATCACTGTTACACGCTTCATCCATAATTGCGCAGTTTCAATGGCCAGGTCGCGGTATTTCGTAATTTTTTCCAGTTCTTTGTCTTCGACTCTGGCATCTCCTGGTACAGCGATATCAATCAACTGTACGCTTCGGTTCTCTACGACTGCGATATCTGGTGTGTTGTGTTCCAAATGGCGATCTGTCTGTATTCTGAAGTCCCACAAGATCTTCACCCTCTCATTCTCGACAACTTTTTCCACCCTATGTTCCCACGACTTTTCGGTCACAGGCAAGTCGTATTTTTTACACAATGCCCAGTGGATTAGTTTAGCCACTTGTCATGTCTAGCTTTGTAATCAGTTTTGCGTGATTTTGCTGCACTCACATAGTAGATGTGAAACAATTTCAACTTTGTCGTTGCAAAGTCGGCAATGGATTTTTGTATCTTTGCTTTCATGGCATTAGTTTGTAGTGCTTGTTCTTGAATTATTATTATTATTATTATTATTATTATTATTATTATTATTATTATTATTATTATTATTATCATCATCATCATCATCATTTAAATACGAGCATACTACTTATATTAACCAGTGGAACAACCTGCCTCCAAAAGTTGTGAATGATCCAACACTGGAGGTTTTTAAGAAGAGACTGGACAGCCATTTGTCTAAAATTGGATAGGGTTTCCTGCCTGAGCAGGGGGTTGGACTAGATGACCTCCAAGGTCCCTTCCCACTCTCCTCTTCTTCTTCTTCACCTTCTCCTCCTCCTCCTCCTCCACCACCATTATTATTATTAGTAGTATTAGTATGATTATTATTATTATTATATTGGACAATTGTCCCAAATAAACGCTCTTGCATGGAACTCTGCATAGGCTCAAGTTTTTTTTCTTCCTAAACGTCCTTCCTCCTCACCCTCCATAAAGGAACTGTAGAAACAATCAGCTGCCTGTCATTTTAAGAATACAGGGAGTCCTCATCTTACGACCTCAACTGAGCCCAAAGTATCTGTGGCCAAGCGAGACAATTGTTAAGTGAATTCTGCCCCACTTTACGATCTTTCTGGCCACCGTGGTTAAGTCAATCACTGAGGTTGTTAAGTGAATAACACGGTCGTTAAATGAATCTGGCTTCCCCCCCCCTTGATTTTGCTTGTCAGAAGGTCGCAAAAGGGGATCACGTGACACCCCCCACGGATGCTGCGACCGTCATAAATACGAGTCAGTCGCCCAGCGCGTGAATTTTGATCGCCTGACTGAGGGGGTCTTGTCTGCAATGGGTCTTGGGGTGAAAAACGGCCCTAAGTCACGTTTTTCAGAGCCGTTGTAACTTTGAACGGTCACTAAATGAATTGTCGTTAAGCTGAGCGCTCCTTGTAGTTTTTTTCTGCATAAGGGCCGGCTTTGCCACTTGCAAAAAGTCACGCATTTCAGACAGGCGTTCTGCGAAATAATAAAAAGAGCGAGGTCAAGCATTTTCGCAGCCAGGCATTAACCTCTCCTATTTATAAATAAATAAATAAATAAATAAATAAATAAATAAATAAATAAATAAATAAATAAATAAATAAATAAATAAATAAATAAAAAATAAAAAAATAGAAGGAACAAAACAATTATCTGCAGAGGCCAGAAGTCAACCCCACCAATTAATCTGCGGAGATTGTTCCAAGGAAGTAGAAGGTGCTTTGCAAGAGAGTCGAGAAAGATGATCAATTTGTCCCCTCACCAAGTACCAGCAGGAGCATTTAGCTGATTGTTTATTGAATAAACCACCACTGGCTGTATTAGGATGCTTAGCCGTAAACTCTGATTTACAGATCCCAGGGCTTGATTGAACTACGAGAGAATGGAATGGAACGGAACAGAACAGAAAAGAATAGGAGAATATAGAATATAAAATGTAGAATATATAACATAGAGTAGAATAGAGAATAGAATAAATAAAATAGAATAGAATAGAAATACAGAATATAGAATAGAAAAATATAGAATAGAATAAAGAATAGAATACAGAATATAGAATATAGAATATAGAATATAGAATATAGAATAGAATGCAGAATGCAGAATAGAACAGAACAGAATAATATAGAACAGAATAGAGAATAGAATAGAATAGAATAGAATAGAATAGAATAGAATAAATAGAATAGAATAGAATAGAATAGAATAGAATAGAATAGAATAGAATAGAATAGAATATCCAATCTCTTCTTAAAAACTTCCAGTGTTGGAGCATTCACTGCTTCTGGAGGCAAGGAGTTCCACTGGTTAATTGTTCCGACTGTTAGGAAATTTCTCCTTAGTTCTAGATTGCTTCTCTCCTTGATGAGTTTCCATCCGTTGCTTCTTCTCCTGCCTTCAGGCACTTTGGAGAACAGCTTGACTCCCTCTTCTTTGGGGCAGCCCCTGAGATACTGGAAGGCTGCTACCATGTCCCCCCTCGTCCTTTTCATTCAACTCAATTCAACTCAACCACATTCCGACGCAAAGGATGAACTTAGCAAGAAGGCAAATGCCAGCTGCACCGTGTCATAGCCTTGTGTTTGGGTGTATTTTGACATCATATACGTGGACTGCTAATCCTCGACTTATGACCGCAATGGAGCCCATAATTTCTGTTGCTAAGTCATTAATTGAGTTTTGCCCCAAATTGACCCTCTCTCTTACCCCGGTTGTTAAGCGAAATCGCTGCAGCTGTAAAGTTAGTCGCACGGTTGCTAAGTGAATCTGGCTTCCCCATCGACTTTGCTTGTCAGAAGGTCGCAAAAGGGGGAAACCACGTGATCCCTGGGACACTGCAACTGTCAAAAGTACGAGTCAGTTGCCAAGCCTCTGAATTTTGATCACGTGACCGCGTTGTAAGTCGAGGCCAACGTTAGTGTAAGATTGGACGGCTGCGGAGAGATCCGGCCCATCGAATCGCCAAGAGTCGGACGCGACTGAATGGATAATATCATGAGCATCATCCAAAGTCGAACAAATACAGATAATCCTCGAGTTACAATGGCTTGTTCGAAGTTCCAACGTCACCGGGGAAAAAAGGTGACTTACTGTACGACCATTTGTCACACTTAACGACCATTGCAGCACCTGGTCACAAAGTCAAAATCCAGAGGCTTGGTAACTGACTCAGACTGATGACCGCTGCAGTATTCCGGGATCATGTGATCTCCTTTTGTGACTTTCTGACCAGCAAAGTCAATTGGGGACTAACTTCACAGTCCCAGTGATTCACTTAACAACGGTGGGAGGAAAGTTCGTAAAATGGGGCAAAATTCACTTTATTAGAACAGAGCAGGAAGGGACCTCAGAAGCTTTCTAGTCCAGGGCTTTTCAACCTTTTCACCCACTGTGCCACTTTTAGGATATGGCAACATCCGAGTACCACCAGTCGCTAGCAAGGGGCCAAAAACTTGATGATCAAAAAAACGAAAAAAAAATGATGAAGTACGGGTAGTCCTTGACTTACAACAGTTCGCTTAGTGACTGCTCAGAGTTACAATGGCCCTGAAAAAAGTGCCCCCCAAGCCACAGCCGAGCAAGATCCCTGCCTGCCCGCCTGGCGGCGCTCTTCCTCCTGTCCAAGGTTTTCATAGTTGTGAGCATTTCTGTTGAGGATTGGCAGCGGGGGTGGGGTGGGGGGTGTTTGGTTTTTATTCCCCCCCCCCACGTCTGCTGGGTGGTTGCAGCAAGTTTTGGTCACTTCACGTGACCCTGGAACACTGTGACCGTCATAAATATGAATCGGTTGCCAAGCATCTGAAGGTAAATCACAAGAGCCTGGAGATGCTGCAACATTCCAGCTGATCGGCGCTTCTTCTGGGCTCAGAAGTGCCAGGAACGGTGCTGAGCTCCAGCTGGATCCTGGCGCTGATCCTGGCGCTTCCGCTGAGCCCCGACAGCCCTGCAGCTCCAGCCGTCTCTTGCTCAGGCTTATGCGGTGCTGCCACCGGTTCAGCTCATTCCCCTCCCCTGCTACCACTTGTCTAGGATGGTCGCGTACCACCTGCCAGGTGCCAACGTACCACAGGTGGTACCCGTACCACTGGATGAAAAGCTGTGTTCTAGTGCAATCCTCTGCTCAAAGCAGGAGTTAAATGCTCTCCAGTCTCCTCTTAAAAACCTCCAGTGATGTAGCAGCGCCCACGATTTCTGGAGGCAAGCTCTTCCGCTGGCTAATTGTCCTCACTGTCAGGAAGTTTCTCCTTAATTCCAGGTTGCTTCTCTCCTCAATTGGTTTGCAGCCGTTGTTTCTTGTCCTGCCTTCAGGGGCCTTGGAAAATAAGTTGACCCCCTCCTCTTTGTCGCAGCCCCTCAAATACCGGAATGCTTATGTCACACTTAGCCCCAAAAATATTGGGCTCCGTTGTAGTCATAAGTCGAGGACGAGCTGAATAGGTTTGGTCTTGACCCCACTGGCTGGGGGATCTTGATGTGGGATGGTAAAAGTTCTGGAGGAAACCAGACTGGGTGGTGTTGCTACAACCTATCAATCTGCTGCAGATGTTGGAAGACAAAGAGGAAGGGAAAAAAACCAGATTACGGATTCTGTCTGGTCTCTTACAACCTGTTATTCTCCCCCTTGCCCACAAAAGGAGGGAGAAGCTGAGAAACAGACAAAAGCAGCCAGAGAATTAGCACATCAATGGGGTGACCCCTTGGACCTCCATCAAGGCGAGCAAAATAGGGCTTAATGAAATGTTAATTAGGCAGCAGCCTGAATGCCAGCATTGGCTGACTGCCCAAGCACTGCACAAACACACACATATGCATCGCCCAGCCTGGCTCTTTCCCCCCCACCCCCAAGTCGTTGCTTGTGCAGTAAAGGGGAAAGACCGTCTCCTCTCTGAATGCCAAGTCTGGGGTCCCCATTAGGGGCCACAGGCATCTGGGCCTTGGTTTTGCCCTCTGACAGATCTCCACCAGTGATGTCAGCAGTCACATAAAGAAAGAATGTGCTGGTTTGACGCAACCAGCCGTAGCCTCAAAGCACTGTGCATGGATTCTCAAACAGACCAGCAGAATAATAATAACAACAATAACAACAATAATACATTATTGTTGTTGTTGTTACTGTTGTTGTTATTATTATTATATTAATATATATGTATATATTATATATCATAGTATTACTATAATACAGACATGTCAAACACAAGGCCCGGGGGGGCCAGATCCGGCCCGTGAAGTGGTTTCATGCAGCCCGCGAAGCCATCCTGGAAACAGTGAGGGAACGGCCCCCACTGCCTTGGCCCTGGCCCAGAGACCCTCCTTCTGCCAGAGACCCTCAGATCTCTCCCACTCCTGCCCAGGCCCCCATAGGCACCCTTGATGCCAATGATGTAGAGCTGGCCACGCCCACCCAGTAGGCCATATGCACTCTAGCCATGCCCACCCATTAGGCCACACCCACCCTGGCCACACCCACTCGGCCCCCTGAGGGTAACCGCAATGCTGATGCGGCCCTCAATGAAATTGAGATTGACACCCCTGTTATAATACAACACGCCAGATATCGCAGTCGTAGAGAACCGAAGCGTACAGCTGATTGATATCGCTGTACCAGGAGATGCCAGAGTCGAAGAAAAAGAACTGGGAAAAATTACGAAATACCGCAACCTGGCCATCGAAACTGCGTGATTATGGATGAAACACGTAACAGTGATACCCATTGTCGTCGGGGCACTGGGAACTAGGTCCAAAAACTTTGCAAAACGCATCAAGAAACTGCAGCTTCCTGCAATAACTCCAGCAAAGCTACAAAAAACTGCGCTACTCGGAACATCTTACATTTTAAGGAGGTACCTCGTTGAGACCTAGGATGCTGGCAGCAACCCGTGTCAACCATTAGTGCCAGTCAATTTGAGTGTTCAGTTGACTGAGTTTCATGTTTTAAGAATAAAAGCTTTCTAATAATAATAATAACAATAACAACAACAACAAAAGTTGGGAGGGAACTTGGAGGTCATCTAGTCCAGCCCCCTGCTCAGGCAGGAAACCCTATACCATTTCAGACAAATGGCTGTCCAGTCTCTTCCAGTGTTGGAGCATTCACCGCTTCTGGAGGCAGGTTGTTCCACTGGTTAATTGTTCTCACTGTCAGGACGTTTCTCCTTAGTTCTAGGTTGCTTCTCTCTGTCATTAGTTTCCATCTGTTGCTTCTTGTCCTGCCTTCAGGGGCTTTGGAGAATAGCTTGACTCCCTCTTCTTTGGGGAAGCCCCTGAGATACTGCAACGCTGCTATCATGTCCCCCCTCGTCCTTCTCTTCATTAAACTAGACATACCCAATACCAATAAATAAATAAATAAATAAATAAATAAACCTTTATTGTCAAAGTACAACATGTGTACATTGAGATTAGCTGAGCCTCCCCCTGTGCTCTCTGCCCCCAACACACAGTGACAACAAACCCTCCATCCCACCACACTATCAATCAGAATAGAGCCTGAAGGGACCTTGGAGGCCTTCTAGTCCAACCCCTACCTCAAGGCAGCAGCCTTATACCATCCCAGGCAAGTGGTCTGTTTTTTGAAAACTTCCAGCGATGGAGGACCCACAATCTCCGGAGGCCTGGTCTGATGGGTTTAGGGGTATTTTAATGTTATTGTATTAATTGTATTGAATTGGGCTGTAATATTTAATATTTTTTTTAATTTTTGTATGTTGTATTTTATTGTATTGCCCTGTACACCGCCCTGAGTCCTTCGGGAGAAGGGCGGTATAGAAATTAAATTATTATTATTATTATTATTATTATTATTATTATTATTATTATTATTATTATTATTATTATTATTATTATTCAATTCTCCTCCTTTTTTGCTGTGACTGCTGGGAATATAATAGCGGGTAGGAAGGACTGTCCAGAAGTCAATCAGAATCCATCAATCAAAATAGAGCTGGAAGGGACCTTGGAGGTCATCTAGTCTGACCCCCTGCTCAGGCAGGAGACCATAGACCATTTCAGACAAATGGCTGTCCAGTCTCTTGTTATACACCTCCAGTGATGGAGCATCCACAACTTCTGCCGTAAGAAAGGAGAAGAGAAGAGAAGAGAAGAGAAGAGAAGAGAAGAGAAGAGAAGAGAAGAGAAGAGAAGAGAAGGGATAGGATTGTTACAACTGTAGTTCTCGACTTACGAGCCCGAAATTTCCATTGTTAAGTGAGACATTTGTTAAGTGAGCTTTGCCCCATTTTAGGACCTTTCTTACCTTAGTTTTTAGGTCAAGAATTGCAGATGATAAGTTAGTAACCTGGTTGCTAAGTGAATTTGGCTTCCCACCCTTGCGTCATGGTTCCGACAGATGAATCTTTTCAAAAGAACTTCGAGGCATTGGTTTCCTTAAAGCATCTTTTATTCAAGAAACAAAGTATCGGCACTACATAGTTGAAACCAGAAAGTAAATTCCCCTCCCCTGGATACAAAGTAACAAAGCACAATTCCCTCCTCCAATGAACAGTCATAAATCACATTCCCCAATTAACCTGAAGCACGGGGCTTTCTCCCCAGCTCTCCAGCCTGACAAATCTTTATCAACTCTGGGCCCAATGACCTTGGGTTCCCACAGCTGAGTTATTATTGCTATGACTAGCTGGACTCTCACCCACATTCCCCCTCCCAGCATCAACGAACTCCAAAAGCGATAGAGAAAAGATGGCTTAATTTCCATCTGTGGTCAAAGCAAGAACATCCGATGTTAGCAGCGTTGACACCAACAGCTCTACCAAGGAGAAAATAGGATATTTTGTGCCCTTTTTTTTGAGGCAGCCCCTATCGGAAGCTAAAACCACCCAATGTTTTTCAGTCAATTTCCATCTGTGGTCAGAGCAAGAACATCCGGCGTAAGCAGCGTTGGGACACCTTGACTTTGCTTGCCAAAAGTTCGCAAAAGGAGATCACATGGCCTCGGGACGCGGCGACCGTCACAAATGCGAACCAGTTGCCGAGCATCTGAATTTTGTTCACATGATCGCGGGGATGCTGGAAGAGTCGTAACAATGAAAAACAGTCGTCACGTTCCCAGAATTCCCAGCCAGCATGTTCGAAAAACTGCTTTTTCTGGCCCAACTGCAAAACTGCAGATAGATGCTCGCTGTCCATGGTGCTGAATGGACGTGCTGTTGAGTCTCAAGGAGCTATCCGAGGTCCTGAATGAATCAATCGGAATACAGCTGGAAGGGACCTCAGAGGTCATCTAGTCCAACCCCCTGCTCAGGCAGGAAACCCTATACTATTTCAGACAAATGGCTGTCCAGTCTCTTCTTAAAAACCTCCAGTGTTGGAGCATTCACCACCTCTGGAGGCAGGTTGTTCCACTGGTTCATTGTTCTAACTGTCAGGAAGTTTCTCCTTAGTTCTAGGTTGCTTCTCTCCTTGACTAGTTTCCATCCGTTGCTTCTTCTCCTGCGTTCCGGTGCTTTGGAGAATAGGTGGACCCCCTCTTCTTTGGGCATCCCCTCAAATATTGGAAGACTGCTGTCATGTCCCCCCCCCAGTCCTTCTTTTCTCTAGACCAGGGGTGTCAAACTCAATTTCATTGAGGGCCGCATAAGCATTGCGGTTGCCCTCAGGGGGCCGGGTGGGCATGGTCTGGGTGGGTGTGGCCTACTGGGTGGGCGTGGCCAGCTCTACATCATTCGCATCAAGGGTGCCTATGAGGGCCTGGGCAGGAGTGGGACAGATCTGAGGGTCTCTGGCAGAAGGAGGGTCTCTGGGCCACGGCCAAGGCAGTGGGGGCCGTTCCCTCACTCTTTCCAGGATGGCTTCGCGGGCCGCATGAAACCACTTCGCGGGCCGGATCCGGCCCCCGGGCCTTGTGTTTGACATGTCTGCTCTAGACTGACCGTACCCAATTCCTGCAGCCCTTCTTATGTTTTCCTCTCCAGGCCTTTGATCATCTTAGTCCAGCCTGACATCAATTAAACCCCATGTAAAACAAACAGGTAGTCCTCAAGTTACGGCTATTCATTTCCAGATAGTCCTTGACTTACAACAGTTTATTGAGTGATGGTTCAAAGTGACAATGGCATTGATAAAAGTGACTTATGACTGTTTTTCACACTTATCACCAGTGCAGCATCCCCGCGGTCACATGATCAAAATTCCGATGCTTGGCAACTGTTTCATATTTATGACGGTGGCAGGGTCCCGGAGTCATGTGATCCCATTCTGTGACCTTCGGACAAGCAAAGTCAACGGGGGAAGCCAGATTCATTTAACAACCGTCCACTGCCAGGACTTCGATCCTGACCAGCCCAAGATGGACTCATCCTTCCGTCTTTCTGAGGTCGGTAAAATGAGGATGGAGATTGTTGGGGGAAAAATATGCTGATTCTGTAAACCTGCACAGAGAGGGCTATAAAGCACTGAGAAGCAGTATACAAATCCATAAGCGCTAGCCTATGGCTATGCTATCCCCATTTGAGACCTTCTGACAGGCAAAGTCTATGGGGGCGGGGACCCCCATTCTTTTAATGACTGCAGAATTCATTTAACCACGGCAGTGATTCGCTTAACAACCGTGGCAAGAGAGGTCGTAAAATGGGACAAAACCCGCTTAACAATCATCTTGCTCAGCTCTGGCAATTTTGGGCTCAATTGTGGACGTAAGACGAGGATCCACCTGTACCAAATGCGCCGTCCTCACACCAGTTCATGCATCAAACTGGACGTGATTTCCTTAGCGGGACGGTCTCTTTAAATAAGACCGATCTGTTTTTGCAATAGGTCACGGCCCAGAAAAGCCGCCGTTTGGACTCACCATTATGAACCTCCTCTTACGCATTGGGCCACCCCACCACCTGTTCCCATCAATGGGGGTGTCAGAAGGCCCTTTTCTCTTTGGGGGTTATTGAAACAGCTGCGAGAAGCAAAGCTTTGCCGAGAGATAAAGGAGCTTAACTGGAATGGCCAGGCGGCCTCCTCGTAAATCTTTGATTTATGAAATGTGTAAGGCCGTTCCAATCTATCATGGCTGGGAGAGAGGGGGGCGGGTTACATAAACAAACGAACTAAGGGATGGTTGCAACACGAGGACTTCCTGGATGCTTTAAACCCCCCCCCCCCCGGCTTTCTTTGAACTGAGACTGTCGATCTGTTCCGCCTTTGGCTCTCGGGACTGGAGCCCTGAAGAACGGCATTCATTTTCGTGTTGTAATTCTTAACCCTAAATCTTTTTAACATTCCTATTGTTTCATATTCTCTTTTACAGGTGTATGGCTAGGCGCCAAGAAGTCGCCTGACAATAAGGTGCGCAGTTTATCAATTTAACAATAGAGATGGTTTGATCTAGTAGTTAAGGCCCCAGATTAGAAATCAAGGGACAGTGAGTTCTAGTCCCACCTTAGGCATGAAAGCCAGCCGGGTGACTTTGAGCCAATCACCAGGAGACAGTGAGTTCTAGTCCCGCCTTAGGCATGAAAGCCAGCTGGGTGACTTTGGGCCAAACACCAGGAGTCGGTGAGTTCTAGTCCCGCCTTAGGCATGAAAGCAAGCTAGGTGTCTTTGGGCCATTCACTGGGAGATGGTGAGTTCTAGTCCCGCCTTAGGCATGAAAGCCAGCTAGGTGTCTTTGGGCCAATCACCAGGAGACGGTGAGTTCTAGTCCCGCCTTAGGCATGAAAGCCAGCCGGGTGACTCTAGGCCAATCACCAGGAGATGGTGAGTTCTAGTCCCGCCTTAGGCATAAAAGCCAGCTGGGTGACTTTGGGCCAATCACCAGGAGACGGTGAGTTCTAGTCCCGCCTTAGCCATGAAAGCCAGCTGGGTGGCCTGGAACCAGTGCTTTGTCTCTCAGCACCACTCCCCCTTCAGAGTGATTGTTGTGGGGAAAATAGGAGGAGGAAGGAATATTTATTAGCTATGTTTATAAAAATAATAAAGGTAGGCTATAAATGAATCAATCAAAAAATGCAGGTAGTCCTCGAACCACATTGTAGCCCCAAATTCCTGATGCTAATAAAAGCAATTGTTACATGAGTTTTGCTCCATTTTACGACATTTCTTGGCACTGCCGTTAAGAGAATCACTGGGGTTCTTACGTGAATCTGGCTTTTCCCATTGACTTTGCTTATCAGAAGGTCCCCAAAGGGGATCAGTGACCCCAGGATGCTGCCAGCGTCACAAATATGAACCAATTGCCGAGTGTCCGAATCCTGATCACCTGACCAGGGGGGCAAAAGGGTCATAAGTCACCCTTGTAACTTCAAACGGCCACTAAAGAAATGGTTGTAAGTCAAGGACTATGCGCTACTCCATAGCTGGAGGAAAGTTACCCTCTGGGCCTGGGGGATCCATTGTACCTTCGAACACCCTCTTAGTGACTTGCTGTAAGAAGAGGACTCTCTGTATGTGATAGACAGGTAGATCTCGACTTAACAACCCTTCATTTAGTAACTTTGCAGTGAAAACAGCGCTAAAAACAGTGACTTATGATTGGTCCTCCTACTTATGACTGTTGCAACATTTCCCATGATCACATCACATCATGTCTAGTCTAATGAAGAGAAGAACGAGGGGGGACATGATAGCAGCCTTCCAATATCTCAGGGGCTGCCCCAAAGAAGAGGGAGTCAAGCTAGTCTCCAAAGCGCCTGAAGAGAAGAAGCAACGGATGGAAACCCATCAAGGAGAGAAGCAACCTGGAATTAAGGAGAAACTTCCCGACAGTGAGGACAATTAACCAGTGGAACAGCTTGCCTCCAGAAGCAGTGAATGCTCCAACACTGGAAGTCTTTAAGAAGAGATTGGCCAGCCATTTCTCTGAAATGGTATAGAGTTTCCTGCCTGAGCAGGGGGTTGGACTAGATGACCTCCAAGGTCCCTTCCAGCTCTATTCTATTCTATTCTGTTCTGTTCTGTTCTGTTCTGTTCTGTTCTGTTCTGTTCCGTTCCGTTCCGTTCTATTCTATTCTGTTCTATTCTATTCTATTGAAGTCGTAAGTTCAGGACTACCTGTACCATTTCAGATAAATCTTCAATCTCGTCTTAAAAACTTCCAGTGTTGGAGAACCCACAACCTCTGGAGGCAAGCAGTTCCACTGGTTAGTTGTCCTCACTGTCAGGAAATTTCTCCTTAGTTCCAGGTTGCTTCTCTCCTTGGTTAGTTTCCAACCATTGCTTCTTGTCCTGCCTTCAGGTGCTTTGGAGAATAGCTTGACTCCCCCTTCTTTGGGGCAGCCCCTCGAATACTGGAAGACTGTTATCACGTCATGACCACCTCAGCCAAAGGCGCATTTAACACACACCCCGGGTTGCTGTTTGGATGCCTAGAAACGTCTTCTTAGCCGTTACAAGGGCCTGACTTTCAGATGCTTCAATCACTCTTCCACTTGGCCATGAAAAACAATATGGGGAAAAATGAGACAGGGAGGATCCCCTGACATTAGCTATTCAGGAAAGCTAAAAACGGCATTCTGTCGCTACCAGTTATAAAGAGTGAAGCATTTAGTTCAAGAATTTGGGGCCAGAAAAGAATCTGAGATCTCTTACTGTCCATCAGATCAAGGCTAAGGAGCTATAACAAAAAAAAGCTTCGGTTTGAGAGAGACTTTGAATAGGTGGTTAAGGGCTTAAGGAACCAGGTTAAAAACTAGGAGACAGTGAGTTCTAGTCCCACCTTAGGTATGAAAGCCCACTAGGTGACTTTGAACCAATCACCAGGAGACGGTGAGTTCTAGTCCCACCTCAGGCATGAAAGCTGGCTGCGTGACTTTGGGCAAATCACTAGGAGACGGTGAGTTCTAGTCCCGTGTTAGGCATGAAAGCCAGCTGGGTGACTTTGGACCAATCACCAGGAGACAGTGAGTTCTAGTCCCACTTTAGGCATGAAAGCCAGCTGGGTGACATTGGCCCAATGACCAGGAGACAGTGAGTTCTAGTCCCACCTTAGACAAGAAAGGCCAGTGGGTGGCTTTGGGTCAATCACCAGGAGAGGGTGAGTTCTAGTCCCGTGTTAGGCATGAAAGCCAGCTAGGTGAGTTTGGGCCAAGCATCAGGAGGTGATGAGTTCTAGTCCTGCCTTAGTCATGAAAGCTTCTAAGGTGACTTTGTGCGAGTCCTGCCTGCCTCAGTGCAACCCACCCAGCAAGGTGGTAGTTTTGGGGGGAAAATAGGAAGAAGAAGGACATATTCACCACCAAGAGTTATTTGTAAAAATAGGAAAGGCAGGAAAGAAAGAAAGAAAGAAAGAAAGAAAGAAAGAAAGAAAGAAAGAAAGAAAGAAAGAAAGAAAGAAAGAAAGAAAAGAAAGAAAGAAAGAAAAAAAGGAAGGAAGGAATGAAAGAAGGAAGGAAGGAAGGAAGGAAGGAAGGAAGGAAGGAAGGAAGGGACAGAGAGAAAAGAGGGAGGGAGGGAGGGAGGAGAGATAAAAGAGTGGGGAGGGAGGGGAAAAGGAAAGAAGGAAGGAAAGAAAGAAAGAAGGAAGGACTTACAACCAGCCAGCCAAACTCAAGATTGAAAGCTGCAATTCCCATTTCACTGCCCAGTGCAGAATAATAGTCATAATTGTCATTTTTACAAGGAAGGGCGTCAGCTTGGCTAGCGGTGGAATCAAACAGCCCGTGAAATGGGCTTGCCTGCTAAAGGACCCCAGACTCTTTTGTCCTCTCTCTGCCACCACAACCCTCTCTCCCCCCCACCCTCTCCCACACACACATATGCACTTTCCAACAAAAGAACGCAGGGCGAAAACAAAATGATCCATTAACCACAATACACCATCAGCAGGACCCCTAGGAAAATAACACCCAGTTCCCTGCATTGTACAAGCGACCTGTTGAAGCCATTCCTGCTCATCTTAACAGGAGTGGGGTCCTTTGGGGGTGTGGGGGGGGTGTTAACAGCCCAATCTCAGCCGCTTCTCTTTTTTAAAAAATTTACACCCCCATCCCGTTAAAAAAATAAATAAATAAAAATCCATACCAGAGGTCTGGATTATTATTATTTTTTTTAAAAAAAGCCTACTATGAACCCATATTGCAACCGGATGAACTTTTAAACACCTTTATTTGAATCTCTGGCTTTATGAAGGATTGTTGTTGTTCTTGTTGGATTTTTTTTTTCTGATTTGCAACAATTCTACTCCTTGGAAAGGGTGCAAAAAGGCACAGCTGCCTTATCGTCTTCTCCTTCGCACGCCTGTTGTGCCGCAACTCACACAAAACTGGGGACGTGAAGCGTGCCGAAGTCCCCCCCCCCGCCTTGTAGGACCCACCATCGTCAGCCCAAATGGGGTGTAAACCCCCACACACACACTCAAGGAAGAAAAATTAGCCCAATGGCCGCAAGCTGATTTCATCGGTCCTGTGTCCAGGCTAATCTTTGAATTACAATTATCGTCTGTCTCACCGTCAGCCAGATGTCCAGGCTGGATTTGGCATTTTAATCCACCTATCCTATCCCGTCCTTCCCAAGGACCTGGGATAGGCAGAGGTGGATGTTTGATGGTGTTTAGAGATATTCAGCCTTCCATCCTTCCGAGGTAGGTCAAATGAGGACCCAGATTGTTGGGGGCAATTAAGCTGACTTTGTAATAATGCCGCTTGGGGTGTGTGTGTGAAAGCCCTAATAAGCAGGCATATACATCGAATGAAGGCTACTGCTAAGCTTGTAAGCCGCCCTGAGTCTTCGGAGAAGGGCGGGATATAAATGGGATTTTAAAGAAAAAATTCAAGGCGGCAGTCACATTTAATTTGTGCTTTAGATTGTAAGCCGCCTTGAGTCTTCGGAGAAGGGCGGGATATCAATGGGATTAAAATAAAAAATAAAAAATAAAATTGTTGGGAGAAATGTAAGCACTTCCACATCGAGCTGCCTTTTGCAATTGACCGATGGTGAATGCGTCAATGCCGGATGGCGCTTCTCTCGCACCTAAGGCCCCTGTAACTCTGGGTTATTCCCTCGGCTTGCTTTCTTTTGCCACAGTCGTCCTAATTTCAGGTGTGTGTGTGTGTGTGTGTGTGTGTGTGTGTGTCTTTTGTATTGTTGCGATCATTGTCCACTGGTGCTGCAATGCTCCCAGCCGAGCAAACGTGCCAGTTACAAAGAACTGCCTCTCGGGGAGATTCACACGACGCGCTAAGCCCACGGGCGCTGCATTTCGCGTGAAGCCACCCGCCGCAAGCAGAAAGCGCGACTTAGGGTTGGACCGGGAGGGGGGGGGTCTAACCGGGTCGGAAGGGGGTCCCTACAGCCCGCCGCTGACTCGGTCCGTCCGTCCGTCCATCCACCGGGGTCCCGGACACGCGGCGGGCGCAAAGCACGATCGCGGGTGGGTGAGTGGCTGGCAAGACGGAAATCAACCCGTCTCGTTATTGTCACGGCCCACCCGGCTGGGCGAAGACCCACTCCCCCCCTTCCAAAGCGCAGCCCACCGCCGAGACCCTTCCCCACGCACGCCCACCCACCCACCGACCCACGCACACACACACACACACACCCGATCCCACGCAACCCGGGCCTCACCTGCCAGGAGGCGGAGGGGATCCGTCCGAAGCCCCCCAGGCCGGCCAGGCCGTCGCAGGGCTCCACGCGCGGCGTGGCGGCTCCCGAGCAGTGCCAGAGCAAGCCGAAGCTCGCCTCGCCCGCGCCGCCCACGGCTTCCACGGAGGCGGGCGGCGCGGGGCTCCCCCACCGCCGGCCGCCCCCTGCCCGCGGGCGGACGATCCAGGCGGGCGAGAGGAAAGCCAGGCTGCAGACGGCCAGCAGGCAGGAGGACAGCAGGGCCCAGAAGCAGCCCACGCCGCTCAACATCGTGGGCAGAGCCGCGGCGTGGGGCAGCCGGCCCGTGGCCAGCGAGGGAGCCGGGCGGCCGGGCAGCAGTGCCGCTTGCCCGCCGCTGCCCGCCGCTGCCTCCTCTTCCTCCTCCTCCTCCTCCTTCTTCTTCTTCTTGCGGCGCGGAGGCATGGAGGGGGCCGGGCCAAGCCACCTCCCGAGCCACGCGCGACCGCGGCTCACAGCAGGAGCCGGCGCCTGCAGGTGCCTCCCCCCGCCTGGCCGCTTGGCCTCGCCTTCCCGGTGGGCGTCTCCCGTCAGCCGGCTCCCCGTCACGTGCAGGCCGGCCCCACCCACCCGCGAAGGGGAAGCGGGGCTGGCGTGGGGAGAGGAGAGGTGGGGGTCTGTGTAGGGGTGGGGGTCTTCTCCTCCCTTCCCCAGTGAAAAGTCTTCCATTCTTCCCCCGCTAGTGAAAAGTCTCCCCCTGCTTTCCCCCCACCCACCCACTGGTGAAAAGCCAGGCTCGGATAAGGGCGGAAGGAAGGGAGATTCTTGGGGCGGGGGGCTTTAAAAGAGAGAGACACCAGAGAGAGAGAGGGAGGGAGGGAGGGAGAGAGAGAGACAGAGAGAGAGAGAGAGAGAGAGAGAGAGAGAGGGAGAGAGAGACAGAGAGACAGAGACAGAGACAGAGACAGAGAGAGAGGGAGAGAGAGAGGGAGAGAGAGAGAGAGGGAGAGAGAGAGAGGGAGAGAGAGACAGAGAGACAGAGACAGAGACAGAGACAGAGAGAGAGGGAGAGAGAGAGGGAGAGGGAGAGAGAGGGAGAGAGAGAGAGAGACACCAGAGAGAGAGACGAGAGAGAGAGAGAGAGGGGGGGGGGGGAGAGACAGAGAGAGAGAGAGAGAGACAGAGAGAGAGAGAGAGAGAGAGAGAGAGAGAGAGAGAGAGAGAGAGAGACCAGGCTTTCCCACGACTGGGAACTCTGCATTCAATGCCTAAGCAGCGGGATCCGCCCGCAGTAGCGGAGTCCAAGACTCGCGGGAAGAACGTGAGGAGGCGAAACACGCGGAGAGCCCCCCATGCCTTAGGGTCGGGCTTGGTCCGCTGCGTGTTCCGTACAGGATTAGTACCTAACCCGGCCTCTAGGCTGGTCAGTGAGGGACAGGTGTATTCTAAGGCGTTGCTGCCCTCTAGCGGCCGGCCTGTGTTTCGCAGCATTGATTAGTGCCGCTGAGCTGTAGGATGGTGAATGATCGATCATCAAGGGGTAATCGTGGATGGGGCCATTTTGGGGGGAAAGAGTCCTCCTTTGAGGCCTGTGTGGTTGTGGCGAACTCTCCTTCGCACACGTCTGTGAGAGCCTAGGCTTTTCGAGGATAGAGATCTTGGCCAACTTGAACCATGGGCCCTATCCAACAAAATGAGTTTCCACGTGGAGAAAAGCAAAGTTTTACATTTAAAGGTAAAGGTAAAGGTTCCCCCGCACATGCGTGCTAGTCGTTTACAACTCTAGGGGCCGGTGCTCATCTCTGTTTCAAAGCCGAACAGCCAGCGCTTGTCCGAGGACATCTCCGTAGTCATGTGGCCAGCATGACTAGACGCCAAAGGCGCACGGAACGCTGTTACCTTCCCACCGTAGTGGTCCCTATTTGTCTACTTGCATTTTTATGTGCTTTTGAACTGCTAGGTTGGCAGAAGCTGGGACGAGTAACAGGCGCTCACTCTGTTACGCGGCGCTCGGGATTCGACCCACCAAACTGCCAACCTTCTGATCAACAAGCTCAGCGTCCTAAAGGCACAAGTAGAGACTGGGTGAGACCTGGCTCAAAAACAGCAACTGTGAGAGGGACCTCGGAGTCCGAGTGGACGATCACTTGACCGTGAGCCAGTTGTGTGCGGCAGCAGCCAAAAAAGTGAATACAATCCTGGGTTGTTTAAACAGAGGCATATAATCAAGATCACGCGAGGTATTAGTGTTGTTGTTGTTGTTGTTTGCTGCGAAGTTGTGTCCGACCCATCGCGACCCCCATGGACAACGTTCCTCCAGGCCTTCCTGTCCTCTACCATCTTCTGGAGTCCATTTAAACTCACGCCTCCTGCTTCAGTGACTCCATCCAGCCACCTCATTCTCTGTCGTCCCCTTCTTCTCTTGCCCTCAACCTTTTCCAGCATGAGGCTCTTCTCCAGTGAGTCCTTCCTTCTCATGAGGTGACCAAAGGATTTGAGTTTCAACTTCAGGATCTGGCCTTCTAAAGAGCAGTCAGGGTTGATCTCCTCTAGGACCGACCGGTTTGATCGCCTTGCAGTCCAAGGGACTCGCAGGAGTCTTCTCCAGCACCAGAGTTCAAAGGCCTCCATTCTTTGGCGCTCGGCCTTTCTTAGGTATTAGTCCCGCTTTACAAAACCCTAGTGAGGCCACACCTGGGAACACTGCAGCCAATTTTGGTCACCATGTCACAAAAAAATGTTGAGAGCTTGGAAAAAGTTCAGAGAAGAGCAACTAAGATGATCCAAGGCCTGGAGACCAAAACATACGAAGAACCAGCTGCGGGATTGGGGTTTGGCCAGTCTAAAGAAAAGAAGAAATAGGGGAGACGTGATAGCAGTCTTCCAGTATCTGAGGGGCTGCCACGAGGCGGGGGGGGGAGGTTGTTCTCCAAAGCACCTGAAGGCAGGACGAGAAACAATGGATGGAAACTGTTCAAAGAGAGAAGCAACCTGGAATTAAGGAGAAACTTCCTAACAGTGAGGACAATTAACCAGTGGAACAGCCTGCCACCAGAAATCATGGGCACTATATCACTGGAGATTTTGAAGAAGAAGCTAGACAGTCACTTGTCTGAGATGGTATAGGTTCTCCTGCTTAAGCAGGGGGCTGGACTAGAAGACCTTCAAGGTCCCTTCCAGCTCTATTCTATTCTATTCTATTCTATTCTATTCTATTCTATTCTATTCTTAACAGAGTAACAGATTTGAAAGGGAACTTGGAGGTCTTCTAGTCCAACCCCCTGCTCAAGCAGTAAACCCTATACCAGAACCCACAACTTCTGGAGGCAAGCAGTTCCACTGGTTAATTGTCCTCACTGTCAGGAAATTTCTCCTTAGTTCGAAGTTGTTTCTCTCCTTGATTCGTTTCCATCCGTTGCTTCTTCTCCTGCCTTCATCTACTTGTTTTCTAGTGACAGTGAAAATAGATTATTCTCATGCGCTGGAATTAATATTTCAGTGTGGAACTGATTGGAATATTCCTATTAAATGCAGCAATAACAATCTAAAAACATCTTTCACACGGTAATGGTGTTCCTGGCTGCTTCTTAAGATACGTGCTACACACAGACACACAATAGCCCAGGGAAAAATGTAAGATAGGAATGAAATTAATTTCCACCTCCATTTCTCTGCTCCTCCATTATACAAGTTTTATTTATTCTTTTAAAGATGTATCGTTGCTAAATCACCTTGTTCAAATTTGGTAACTTTAGGATGGGTGCATTTCAGCTGGGCTGGGGAATTCTGGGAATTGAAGTTTGAAATTTTAAAAGTTCAGATTGAGAAACACTGGATTAGAATATCTGTACAGTTTAATTTTCTAATCTAGTTAATATGCTGGCTGGGGAATTGTGGGAGCGGAGGTCAACCTATCAAGGTATGTTGGCTGAGGAATTCTGGGAGCTGAAATCCACCTACTCTGATGCATGATGGCTGGGCAGCTCTAGAAACTGAAGCCCACCCATCTTAAATTATGTTGACTGTTGAATTCTGGGAATTGAAGTCCACCCCTCTTAAAGCATGCTGGCTGGAGAATTCTGGGAGTGGAAGTCCATCCATCTTAAATTATGTTGAATTGTGGGAATTGAAGTCCACCCCTCTTAAAACATGCTGGCTGGAGAATTCTAGGAATGGAAATCAACCCATCTTAAAGTATGTTGGCAGGGGAAATTTGGGAGTCAAAGTCAACGTAACTTAAGGTATGTTGGCTGGGGAATTTTGGGAGTGGAAGTCCACCTACTTTAAATTATGTTGGCCGCGGAATTTTGGGAGTGGAAGTCCAGCCATTTTAAATACCACAAAGGAGAGGCAGTCAAGCTATTCTCCAAAGCACCTGAAGGCAGGACAAGAAGCAACGGATGGAAACCAATCTAGGAGAGAAGCAACCTGGAACTAAGGAGAAACTTCCTGACAGTTAGAACAACTAACCAGTGGAACAACCTGCCTCCAGAAGCTGTGAATGCTCCAACACTGGAAGTTTTTAAGAAGAGCCTGGACAGCCGTTTCTACGAAATGGTGTAGGGTTTCCTGCCTGAGCAGGGGGATGGACTATATGACCTCCAAGGTCCCTTACAACTTTATTATTATTATTAGTAGTAGTAGTAGTAGTATTACTACTATTACTATTATTGTTGTTGTTATTGTTATTATGTAACTTTTATTCATAAAACATGAAACTCAGTCAAGTTGACTGGCACTAATGATTGACACGGCTTGCTGCCAGCATCCTAGGAATCAAGCAGGTATCTCCTTTAATAATAATAATAATAATAATAATAATAATAATAATAATAATAATAATAATAATAATAATAATAGTTATTTGTGCTAGCTGGAGAATTCTGGGAGTTGAAGTCCACATAGTCTTCTCTAAAGCATGCTGCCTGAGGAATTCTGGGAGTTGAAGTCCACACAATTTCAAGTTGCCCAGGTGAAGGAACTCTGCTCTTGTAAAACTGAGCAGGTGGAACTTTATTTTGCTTGCAAGAAAACCCATCGCCTGGCACCCCCTTGTGTTTTTGAAGAGAGTCATCTGGGACAGTGTATTGAGAGGTGCCAAATATTTTTCAGGCTCCAGGTATTTTTGCAACAGCGACTACAAAAGAAATGAGCTTTTTCAAAAGAAAAAAAAAGTCTTCGGGTCCATCAAAGCAAATCAATCTTCTTTGTCATGCTTAAAAAAATTAGCTGTCTAGACTGGTCTTGATAGTGCAGGGGTCTTCAAACATGGCCGTTTTATGACTTGTGGACTTCAATTCCCAGAATTTCTCAGCCAGGTACGCGTGTCTGGCTGAGGAATTCTGGGAGTTTTATTTTTTTTTTCATCCCATTTATATCCTGCCCTTCTCCAAAGACTCAGGGCGGCTTACAATTTAAGCACAAACCAATGTGCTTAGCAATAGCCTTCATTCTATGTATATACCTGCTTATTAGGGCTTTCGGGGGGCCCCAAGTGGCATTATTACAAAGTCAGCTTATTGCCCCCAACAATCTGGCTCCTCATTTTACCTACCTGGGAAGGATGGAAGGCTGAGTCAACCTTGAGCCTGGTGGGACTCGAACCTGCACTAATTGCAGGCAGCTGGTGTTACTTAAGGAGGCATTAGTCCACTGCTCCACCAAGTTGAAGTCCACAAGTCATAAAAGGGCCAGGTTTGAAGACCCCTATGAGAGAGGATTGTGGTTTGGAAGATAATCCTAAAAGGGTGATGCTAAAAGGCACTTTAGAGACCAACTAATCCAGTGTTTTTCAACCTTGATTACCTCAGGATACGCGGACTTCAACTACCAGAATTCCCCAGCCAGCATGGCTGCCTAGGGAATTCTGGGAAATGAAGTCCACCCAAATTAAAGTGGCCAAGTTTGAAAAAAACATTGACTTAGTCCTGACTGTGCAAGATAAGCAACTACCCTTCTCAGACAGCTCCAGAGATGGACAACCCATCTGCAGCGAATCACTGCAGTTGTTAAATAAATCAATCACATGTTCGTTAAGCAGATCCAGCTTCCTCCACTGACGTTCTTTGTTGGAAGCTGGGCTGGTGATCACAAATGGAGATCACCTGATCCTAGGATGCTGCAACCATTGTAGACACATGCCAGTTGCCCACTGCCCAAATTTTGATCATATGACCATGGGGATGCTGCAACGGTCATGAATGTGAGGACCGGGGAGACATGGTAGCAGTATTCCAGTATCTGAGGGGCTGCCACAAAGAAGAGGGGGGTCGGGTTGTTCAGCAGAGCACCAGAGGGAAGGATGAGAAACAATGGTTGGAAACTGATCAAGGAGAGAAGCAACCTGGAATTATGGAGAAACGTCCTGGCAGTGAGGACAATTAACCAGTGGAACAGCTTGCCTCCAGAAATCGTGGGCGCTCCATCACTGGAGGTTTTTAAGAAGAGACTGGACAGCCACTTGTCTGAGATGGTATAGGCTCTTCTGCTTGAGCAGGGGGCTGGACTAGAAGACCTCCAAGGTCCCTTCCAGCTCTTTTCTATGTTAACTTTTTTCAGTGTTGTTGTAACTGTTATGTATGCAGGCACCTGCATAGCAACAGCCACCAAGGGGCATTGGCCTGGACAGTTTCGGCGGGAAACCTAGGGCCAACCCCATTGGCTGTTAGCTTACCTGGCCAGGTATATAAGGAGGCCAGGTAGCCCTCATTCCCCAGTTCACTTCCCCTTCCAATAAAGAGCTGAACTCACACACCGGCTGGCGTCTCTCTTGCGTCGGACCCACTACACAATAGTAACTCCAAATGGTTGCTAAATAAATGGTTGTAAGTCCCGAGTATTCCTTGTATTACTGTAATTACTGTCCCAACCTGTCTGTCTCCTCATGGGAAATCGGTGCCCCAAGACACAGGTAGTCCTCGATGTATGACCACAATTAAGCCCAAAAATTTCTGTTGCTATGTGAGGCATTTGTTAAGTGAATTTTTGTCCCGTTTTATGACCTTCTTTGCCACAGTTGTTAAGTGAAACACTGCAGTTGTTAAGTTAGTGACATGGTTGTTAAGTGAATCTGGCTTCCCCGTGGACTTTGCTTGTCAGGAGGTCGCAAAAGCAGATCACGTGACCCCCTGGGACGCTGCGACCGTCATAAGTGCGAACCAGTTGCCAAGCATCTGAATTTTGGTTGTGTGTTCATGGGGATGCTGCAGCGGTCGTAAGTGTGAAAAACGGTCATACGTCCCTTTTTTCAGCACGGTGGTGACTTTGAATGGTCGCTAAATGGACTGTTGTAAATCGAGGACTACCTGTACATGGTGCTTCTGGTGGTGTCTATTAGGACAACATCATAAACTTTTGTCTAGCAATTGTTCGAAGTTAAAATGGCCCTGAAAAAAGTGACTTACGATCATTTTTCACACTTACGACCATTGCAGGATCCCCGTGGTCATGTGATCAAAATTCAGACACTCGGCAACTGGCATGTACTTATGCAGTGTCCCAGGATCACGTGATTTCCTTTTGTGACCTTCTGACAAGCAAAGTCAATGGGGAAGCCAGATTCACTTAACAACCGCGTTACTAACTTAACAACTGCATGATTCATTTGACAACGGAGGCAAGAAAGGTCGTAAAACGGAGCAAAACTGACTTAGCAAGTGTCTCACTTAGCAACAGAAACATTGGGCTCCATTTTGGTCATACGTCAAGGATTACCTGTAGCCAGGATGGAGCCAGGATTGAATCCATCCTGTATCAGGCTTCACTTCAGGGGGCCGTTAAAGGGGGGGGAGCATGAAAAACGTGTTTTGCCTAAAAATGTTCCCCAGCCAGGCATCTTCGAGGAGTATGGGACTACAAGTCCCATCTATGTGGGGTTAAATGAGACCCATAGTCCAACAGCTGCAAAGAATGCTTGTCCGAGCCACCTCTGAGGCTTTTCTGATCACTTTTAAATTACACATTTCACAAAGATTCTTTCCCCTCCCTCTCTCTCTGTAAATTGCAGATGTTATATGGAGTGATTTATTTTATGTTTATGCAGCCTATATTGGAGGTGGTTACCCTTTGAGAGCTGTATGCAACAAAATCTCTCTCTTTTTTTGCTAGTGTACATTTAAAGTGACAATAAAGTTACTATTCTATTGTATTCTAATTTTTATATTCTACTCCATATTCTATTCTATTCCATTTTTCTATATTGTATTCTATTCCATTTTTCCATATTCTATTGTATTTTAATATTCTATTCTATTCTATTCTATTCTATTCTATTCTATTCTATTCTATTCTATTCTATTATTCTATTCTATTCTATTCTATTCTATTCTATTCTATTCTATTCTATTCTATTCTATTCTATTCTATTCTATTCTATTCTTCCTAGGTTTGGGGCTCTTGCCCTTATCCAACATGACTGAACGGGCATCCGCTCTTGTTTCCGGAACGGGCCGTGCGGGATTCTCTTGCCAGCCTAAAGAGCTCCACCGGCCCGGAAATCTCGCCCTCTTCCAAGATGGCCTCTCCGGCTCCCTCCTACCTCCTGCGCGTGGCGGGCCCTGTTCCAAGATGCCTTCCCTGAACGCCCCGCCTCCTCCCTCCTCACGCTACTCTCTGATTGGCCACCCGGCTCTGGGCCCGCTGGGATGCCTTGTGCGCGTGAGGGCTTAAAAAAAGGCTTCCGGGCCGTTCCTTTTTCTCTCTCTTAAATTTTTCCCGACAGGCTTTGCGCGCCGCCGCCGCCGCCCGGAAGAAGGAGCCTGCGCCGCGGCGGCCGCTGTTGACAACATGGCGGCTGCCGCCTCCTGCTCCTCTTCCTCCTCCTCCTCCTCTGTGCGGGGCGCGGGAGGCGGCGGCGGGAGGAGGAAGAGGAAGGCGAGCCAGCAGCCCTGAGGGACGGCCCAGGCAGGCCTGCCCGCCGGCGCCGCCATGTCTTTCTTTAGACGGAAAGGTAGGTAGCGGCGCTTTTGGGTGGCGGGGGGGGGTCTCGCTGGGGAGGGGGCTGCGCCCGTCTTTGGGCCTGGGGGAGGGGTGACAGAGAGAGAGAGAGAGAGAGAGAGAGAGAGAGAGAGAGAGAGGAGGAAAAGGGGGCGGGGGGACTGGAGGCTACGCCGCATGGGCTTTGCGACACTCGGAACATGGGCTTTGTAGTACCGTGGCGCTGGCGGGGGAGGGGCTTTGCGGGGAGGGGGCTGCCTGTTTGTGGGGCGGGAGGATGAAAAGGGGGTGGGGGGGACTGGAGGCTACGCAGCATGGGCTTTGCGACACTCGAAACATGGGCTTTGTAGTACCGTGGCGCTGGCGGGGGAGGGGCTTTGCGGGGAGGGGGCTGCCTGTTTGTGGGGCGGGAGGATGAAAAGGGGGTGGGGGGGACTGGAGGCTACGCAGCATGGGCTTTGCGACACTCGAAACATGGGCTTTGTAGTACCGTGGCGCTGGCGGGGGAGGGGCTTTGCGGGGAGGGGGCTGCCTGTTTGTGGGGGGGGAGGAGGATGATGAAAAGGAGGCGAGGAGGCTGGACTCAGCGTGGGCTTTGGGACACTTGGAACATGGGCTTTGTGGTACCGTGGCGCTGGCGGGGGAGGGGCTTTGCGGAGAGGGGGCTGCCTGATTGTGGATGAGAAGGGGGCGGGGAGGGACTGGAGGCTACGCAGCATGGGCTTTGCGCCACTTGAAGCATGGGTTTTGTAGTAGTGTTGCCCTGATAGGGGAGGGGGTGCCTGTTTGTTGGGGGGGAGGATGAAAAGGGGACTGGAGGCTACTCGGCGTGGGCTTTGCGACACTTGAAACATGGGTTTTGTAGTACCGTGGCGCTGGTGGGGAGGGGCTTTGCGGGGAGGGGGCTGCCTGTTTGTGGGAGGGGGAGGAGGATGAAAAGGGGGTGGGGGGGACTGGAGGCTGCGCAGCATGGGCTTTGCGAGAATTGAAAGATGGGCTTTGTAGTACTGTGGCGCTGTTGGGGGGAGGGGCTTTGCGGAGAGGGGGCTGCCTGATTGTGGATGAGAAGGGGGCGGGGAGGGACTGGAGCCTACGCAGCATGGGCTTTGCGCCACTTGAAGCATGGGTTTTGTAGTAGTGTTGCCCTGATAGGGGAGGGGGTGCCTGTTTGTTGGGGGGGAGGATGAAAAGGGGACTGGAAGCTACTCGGCGTGGGCTTTGCGACACTTGAAACATGGGTTTTGTAGTACTGTGGCGCTGGTGGGGAGGGGCTTTGCGGGGAGGGGGCTGCCTGTTTGTGGGAGGGGGAGGAGGATGAAAAGGGGGTGGGGGGGACTGGAGGCTGCGCAGCATGGGCTTTGCGAGAATTGAAACATGGGCTTTGTAGTACTGTGGCGCTGTTGGGGGGAGGGGCTTTGCGGAGAGGGGGCTGCCTGATTGTGGATGAGAAGGGGGCGGGGAGGGACTGGAGCCTACGCAGCATGGGCTTTGCGCCACTTGAAGCATGGGTTTTGTAGTAGTGTTGCCCTGATAGGGGAGGGGGTGCCTGTTTGTTGGGGGGGAGGATGAAAAGGGGACTGGAGGCTACTCAGCGTGGGCTTTGCGACACTTGAAACATGGGTTTTGTAGTACCGTGGCGCTGGTGGGGAGGGGCTTTGCGGGGAGGGGGCTGCCTGTTTGTGGGAGGGGGAGGAGGATGAAAAGGGGGCCGGGGGTGTGTGTGGAAACTGGAGGCTGCGCAGCATGGGCTCTGCCAGACTTGCAACATGGGTTTTTGTAGTACTGTCACACTGATGGGGGAGGGTCTTTGCCGGGGAAGGGGCTGCCTGTTGTGGAAGCGGGTCTTCAGTCAAGGGAGCAGGGGAATTGAGGAGACGGGGTTGGCTGCCTGAGTTTGGGGAAAGCAAATATGGGGCCCTTTTATGACTCATGGACTTCAACTCCCAGAATTCCTCAGCCAGGCATGCTGGCTGAGGAATTCTGGGAGTTGAAGTCCATGAGTCATAAAAGGGCCAAGTTTGAAGACCCCTGAAATATGGGCTTCCGCAGGGAATTGGGGGGGTGTATAATGATGAAGCGGGAGAAGGAAATGGGGGGGGGGTCTTTACTTGGAGGGAGGGGGTGTCCCGGATCTTGGAGTGCAAAGGAAGACCCAGTCAGATGAAGTGGGCTGTCTTTGGCTACAAGGAAGGGTCTTGGACCTGTAACTCAGGCAGTCCTCAACTTACAACCGCCCTACCTTGCGACCTTTCTCCCCACGGTTCTTAAATGAATTGCTGCACTTGTGAAGTTAGTAACACGGCTGTTAAGAGATATTTAACTTCCCCCGTCGACTTTGCTTGTCGAAAGGTCGCAGAAGAGGACGCTGCAATCGTCATAAATAGGAACCAGTTGCCAGGCCTCTGAAGTTTGGTCACATGACTGTACTGGCAAATGTGTGTGTGTGTGGGGGGGGAATTGTCAGAATAGGGGCACACCCAGGGGAGGGTTTTGTTGGGAAATAGAAAGTCAACGGGGGACACAGACAAAATGGGTTGGTGCCCAGCAGCTTTGGGCCTTCTCGGATGGGAGACCACTAAGAAAGCCCAGCTTGTGTGCTAGGCTGCGCAATAAACCGAAACCACCATGGGAAACGTGAGAGAGAGAGGGATCTGTCTGAGTCTTGCCTAGCAGGAAGTTATGGCCCCAAAGACATACTACGTGTGTGTTGTGCTATTATTATTATTTTTTATTTTTTTATTTTAATTCCATTTATATCCCGCCCTTCTCCGAAGACTCAGGGCGGCTTACAAGCTTAGCAGTATTAAATGAACACCTGGGTGACTTGGGGGCCTGTCTCTTTTCCTTAGCCCAATCCACCTCACAGGGTTGTTGTGGGGAGAAAAAAAAGGAGGAAGATAGGTTGGATCTGTTCACGGCCTTATTGGTGAAAATGAAAATTTAAATATAAATGTGTGGGTTTTCCCTCTGGCTGCCTAACACTTCCTCCTCTCCAAGCAATCATGAAAGTTCTTGGGGGGGGGGTTTCCAGGAAGGGAACCCCTCAAACCATAAAGAACGGTTGCTGGAATTGGGTCTGTCTAGTTCAGGGGTAGGCAACCTCGGCTCTTTTATGACTCGTGGACTTCAACTCCCAGAATTCCTGAGCCAGCCATGCTGAGGGGAAAGGGAGAGGTTTCTAAGCTGAGCCATGCTGGCTCAGGAATTCTGGGAGTTGAAGTCCACGAGTCATGAAGGGGGCCATAGTTCCCTCATGATGGCTGAGGAATTCTGGGAGTTGAAGTCCATGAGTTGTAAAAGAGCCAAGGTTGCCTACCCCAGGTCTAGTTTAATGAAGAGAAGGACGAGGGGTGACATGAAAGCAGGCTTCCAGTATCTCAGGGGCTGCCCCAAAGAAGAGGGAGTCAAGCTCTTCTCCAAAGCGCCTGAAGGCAGGACAAGAAGCCAACGGATGGGAATTAATCAAGGAGAGAAGCAACCTGGAATTAAGGAGAAATTTCCTGACAGAACAATTAATCACTGCCTCCAGAAGTTGCAACTGCTCCAACACTGGAAGTTTTTAAGAAGAGATTGGACAGCCATTTTTTTCCCGGAATGGCTAAGGGAACACCTGCTGCCGGCATCATCTTCCCATCGTCCTGTGCGCCCCCACAGGGAGGGCCTTCTCAGGGTACTGCCAGTTAATGAATGCCGGCGGGTTATACCCAGGGGAAGGGCGTTCTCTGTGGGTGCGCCTGCCCTATGGAACCAACTACCCACAGAACTTAGGACTGCCCCCGACCTTCGCTCATTTCACCGGGACCTGAAAACTCGGCTCTTCGATCTGTTTGGTCCAGACTGTGGGGTTGTTAATTTAACTGGGTTTTAGATTTACTCTTGGGAAGGCTTGAGTTTAATTTAATTGTTTTTTGTTTCTTTTTAATTTTTTTGTATTCATGGTTTTAACTGCCCTGTAAACCGCCCTGAGTCCTACGGGAATAGGGCGGTATGCAAATCCAATAAAATAAATTAAATAAATAAATAACTTTATTGGTGATAAATTTAAATCGTACCTAGAAGCTAACCGATAACCAAAGCAATTTCCAAAGCTTGCTCAGGCTGAACATCGCAGCTTGTGTCACTGTTCCCTGTCCCGGTCTGGAGTGTTTTCAAGGGGAGGCCCCACTGCCGTAGTCCATCTGCCAAGCGACCGAGACATAGGTGGCCATCAAACGGCCTGTGAGTTTCCTGCTCCTTCTTGTTTCACTCTGCCAGACAGGTAGTCCTCAACTTACGGCTGCAGCTGAGCCCAAATTTTCTGGTGGCTAAACGAGACAATTGTTCGGTGGATCTTGCCCCGTTTTTACGACCTTTCTTGCCACGCTCGTTAGGTGAATTGCTGCAGTGGTTAAATTAGTAACCCGGTCGTTAAGTGAATCTGGCTTCCCCCCCCCCCCCATTGACTTTGCTCGTCAGAAAGTCGCAAAAAGGGGGAATTCCGTGAACCCTGGGACGTTGCAACCGTCATAAATACGAACCAGTTGCCCAAGGGTCTGAATTTTAATCATGTGACCTCGGGGATGCCGTAACGGTCGTATGTGAGAAAACCAATCACAAGTCGGTTGTTCGCTGACTTCTGTCGCTGGTCACTATATGAATTTTTGCAAGTCGAGGGCTACCTGTATTGCAGAGAAAATTTTCAGCTGCTCTGTCAGCATTTATTTATTTATAAGGCAAATGTATTGGCCACCCATCTTACCATAGACACATAGGCTAACTCTGGGTGGCTTACAGTTACATAAAAGCTAAAGCATAAAAAGGTAAAACAAACATATAAGGAACGGTTGCTGTAATTGGGTCTGTCTCTAGTCTAACAAAAAGGGACGCGGTGGCTCAGTGGGTTAGGACGCTGAGCTTGTCGATCGGAAGGTCGGCAGTTTGGCGGGTCGAATCCCGAGTGCCGCGTAGCAGGGTGAGCGTCTGTTACTCGTCCCAGCTTCTGCCAACCTAGCAGTTCGAAAGCACGTAAAAATGCAAGTAGGAAAATAGGGACCACTCCGGTGGGAAGGTAGCAGCGTTCCGTGCGCCTTTGACGTCTAGTCATGCCGGACACATGACCATGGAGACATCCTCGGACAAGCGCCGGCTCTTCGGCTTTGAAACGGAGATGAACACCGGCTCCTAGAGTCGGAAACAACTAGCACGCTTGTGCGGGAGAACCTTTATCTTTAACTTTAGTCTAACAAAGAGAAGGATCAGGGGGGACACAATGATAGCGATCCAGTATCTCAGGGGCTGCCCCAAAGAAGAGGCAGTCAAGCTGTTCTCCAAAGCACCAGAAGGCAGGACAAGAAGCGACGGATGGAAACTAACCAAAGAGAGAAGCAACCCGGAACTAAGGAGGAATTTCCTGACAGTTAGAACAATTAACCAGTGGAACAACCTGCCTCCAGAAGCTGTGAATGCTCCAACACTGGAAGTTTTTAAGAAGAGACTGGACAGCCATTTGTCTGAAATGGGTTATGGTTTCCTGCCTGAGCAGGGGGCTGGACTAGATGACCTTCCAACTTTATTATTTTTTATTACTAAATATTAAAATCAAAGATAAATGAGGTGGGACCTGTTATTACTCAGTGAACCTTTTGAGGCCCTTTAATTCTACCCCAGGTAATTTACGTTTAAAACTGTGGTTTTCTTCGAAGTCTGAGCTACAGAATTGGTCTTCCTTGGTGATAGAAACTGGTGGCATGTGATTTTTTTTATAAAAAAAAGTTCCTGTTTTTCTTCCTCTGTCTTTTCTCGGAGAGGTGGTGCGATGCTAGATTTTAAACAGCTCTGGGCTCACATGCCAGAAGTGTTATCTCAAGGCAACGAAGCAAGGAAACGTTTTGCAAGTGACCCACAAAATGGCCCAGAATTGGAGGCAATAGCCAGACAGTGTCTTTTGTGGGTTAGTTAACGTTTGCGGATTTTGAGCTTTGGCATCAAACATTGTGGGTTGCTGTCATTTATCCCATTTTTCTTGATTCCGTAGTCTTTAAGACAACTGGAGAACTCCAGTATTCTGGAGGCTTAAAGCACACGAAGAAGAGTTGCAAGGATTTAGGGAAACGTCCAGTTTAATGATAAGAAGGATTGAGGGTGACATGATAGGAGTCTTGCAGTATCTCAGGGGCTGCCCCAAAGAAGAGGGAGTCAAGCTATTTTCCAGAGCGCCTGAAGGCAGGACAAGAAGCAACGGATGGAAACTCATCAAGGAGAGAAGCAACCTAGAACTAAGGAGAAACTTCCTGACAGTTAGAACAATTAAATCAGTGGAACCACCTGCCTCCAGAAGCTGTGACTGCTCCAACACTGGAAGTTTTCAAGAAGAGACTGGACAGCCATTTGTCTGAAATGGTAGAGGGTTTCCTGCCTGAGCAGGGGGTTGGTCTAGATGACCTCCAAGGTCCCTTCCAACATCATCATCATCATCATCATCATTATTATTATTATTGTTTTTGTTGTTATTTATTATTATTATTATTATTATTATTATTATTATTATTATTATTATTATTATTATTATTAATTATTATTATTATTATGAACCTGCCTCCAGAAATTGTGAATGCTCCAACACTGCAGGTTTTTAAGAAGAGGCTGGACAGCCACTTGTCTGAAATGGAAGGCGGTCTCCTGCCTGAGCAGGGGGTTGGACTAGATGACCTCCAAGGTCCCTTCCAACATCATCATCATCATCGTCGTTGTTGTTATTAACCTGCCTCCAGAAGCTGTGAATGCTCAAACACTGGAAGTTTTCAAGAAGAGACTGGACAGCCATTTGTCTGAAATGGTAGAGGGTTTCCTGCCTGAGCAGGGGGTTGGTCTAGATGACCTCCAAGGTCCCTTCCAACATCATCATCATCATCATTATTATTATTATTATTGTTTTTGTTGTTATTTTTTATTATTATTATTATTATTATTATTATTATTATTATTATTATTATTATTATTATTATTATTATTATTATTATTATGAACCTGCCTCCAGAAATTGTGAATGCTCCAACACTGCAGGTTTTTAAGAAGAGGCTGGACAGCCATTTGTCTGAAATGGCATAGGGTTATCCTGCCTGAGCAGAGGGCTGGACTAGATGACCTCCAAGGTCCCTTCCAACCCTGTTATTCTGTTACACACTGAGAATGAGGAATGCTGTTTCCTTTACCTTCCTCCTCCTGAGAGCAAACCTGCCCTTGTGCAAATAGGTAAATACTTCTGAACTCCTTGGATAGGAAAACGCCTGTCCTTCCCGGGCGTGCTGATATGCAAGCAATTAAACATTTATAAAGTCCACGGTTGAAGCCCAAGCAGGGCAAACGTTAAAAAAAGAGCCAGCTCAGTGGCTTAAATTCCAATTTCAAATCACTTAAGGGGTTTAGGGAAACGAGCCTTCGGAGCTTTCTAAAAAGCTGATGAATCCTAGCCCAGCAGCCCATAATATTTTAAGAGCTGCTAAGTTCAACCCAAGAGAGAGAGAGAGAGCCAGGCAGATGGCTGTGGAAAAAAATATGAGCCTCATAGGAAGTGGGGGGGGGGGGTGGGGGAAACCTCTGCGGCCCAATTAATATTTCAGGGAATAAAAAGAATCCAGGTAGTCCTCGACTTACAACCGTTTGTTTATTGACCATTCCGAGTTAACAACGGCACCGGGGGGGGGGGGAAAAGTGACGGTTTTTCAGACGTAGGACCGTCTGCGGCATCCCCAATTCTGGGAGGAGACGTCCACGCATCGTAAAAGTTGGCATGGTTGAGGAAAAATTGGGCTAGAAGATCTGGTTCCCGGGTTTGTTTTTAGATATATTTTTTTTTTTTTTGACTGGTAGGGATCTCTTCTTGATTTTGAGTCTTTATAGAGACTTTATTTTATTTTCCGCTGATCTGTTGAAGGCCTCCTAATGCGGGAATTCTTCTCCCCTGTCAAAATGAGTTGAAAAAAAAAACAGTATTTCTGGGTGAGGCAGGGGAAAAAAAAAACACCTCCCATCTTTTTTAGCTGTTCCCACCCTTTGGCCAGAAGTAGGAAAAGTTTGCCAAATTCCACAGATGCCAGCTGTTCAAGATTTTTCCCCCCACTTCTTCAGATTTCTTCTTCCCAGCGTGTGAAATCTTCCAGTTAAGTGCCTTTAAGGGTGATGTGCAGCAGTCCTTGATTTATAATACAGTAACGGAGTTGGAAGGGACCTCGGAGGTCATCTAGTCCAACCCCCTGCTCAGGCAGGAAACCCTCTTACCATTTCAGACAAATGGCTGTCCAGTCTCTTCTTAAAAACCTCCAGTGTTGGAAAACATTTATGGAATCAGCTGCCGGTTGAGCTCCGGATGGCACCTGACCTTTGCTCCTTCCGACGCGGTCTGAAGACCTATCTATTTGAACAAGCCGGCCTGGCCTGATGGGGGATGTGTTGGGGTTTTTATTGTGGGTTTTTTTATTACCATCTATTGTTTTAGCTCGGGCTCCTATTTAATCCTTTTTTAATTTTTGTATTCTGTATTTTTATATGTGCCCTGTTCACCGCCCTGAGTCCTTCGGGAGAAGGGCGGTATACAAATATGATAAATACTAAATACTAATACTAATTCACTACTTCTGGAGGCAGGCGGTTCCACTGGTGAATTGTTCTCACAGTCAGGAGATTTCTCCTTAGTTCCAGGTTGCTTCTCCTCCTTGATTAGTTTCCATCCGTCGCTTCTTGTCCTGCCTTCAGGAGCTTTGGACAATAGCGTGGGAAGTCAGCCCCCCCCCCCAGAGAAGGAAATATTAAAAGGGCAGAAAAATATGTTTCCTCAAAGGATCTTAAAAGAGGCAGAAAAGCATGCCCAGTTTTTCTTAATAGCCCCAAGTCTCCCTCCCCCAAGCCGAAACCAGGTGTGTAGAAATGCAAATGTAAACCATTCCGGAAAGCTGAAGCTGGAAAATTAAGAAGACAGAGACCTAAAATCTACGTACCCCACCCAAACTAAGACAGGACATAATAGGATTAACACAGAGATGCCAAAGAGGCGCACTCAGACTCAGGTCAAAGTTCATGCCACAGGAACAACTCCAAACAAAAGGCTCCAGAGGGTATAAAAACCCACTCCCTACATGTGCACACACTCTTTTCTTCCAGAGCCATCTTCCTGTCCGGCTCTCTTCAATAAACTGCAACCTTCTTCCTAAAGCAGTCGCCATGTTGTTTATTCCCCCGGCTTGGACTGAACCCTGATGAAGACTTTTCCTTCAACAATAGCGCGACTCCCTCTTCCTTGTGGCAGCCCCTGAGATATTGGAAGACTGCTATCATGTCTCCCCCTCACCCTTCTCTTCATTAAACTAAAAAGGTAAAGGTTCCCCCACAAACGTGTCCTAGTCGTTTCCAACTCTAGGGGCCGGTGCTCATCTCCGTTTCAAAGCCGAAGAGCCAGCGCTTGACCGAGGACGTCTCCGTGGTCACGTGGCCGGCATGACTGGACGCAAAAGGCGCACGGAACGCTGTTACCTTCCCACCGTAGCGGTCCCTATTTTCCTACTTGCATTTTTACGGACTTTCGAACTGCTAGGTTGGCAGAAGCTGGGACAAATAACAGGCGCTCACTCTGTTACGCGGCGCTCGGGATTCGACCCGCCAAACTGCCGACCTTCTGATCGACAAGCTCGGCGTCCTAACCCACTGAGCCACCGCGTCCCTTATAGGCACTACATAGTCGAAGCCAAAAACTGAATTCCCCTCCTCTGGCACAAAGTAGCAAAGCACAATTCCCTCCTCCATTTTTTTTTTAAAAATCCCATTTATATCCCGCCCTTCTCCGAAGACTCAGGGCGGCTTACAATCTAAGAAGCACAAATCAATGTGCTTAGCAATAGCCTTCATTCTATGTATATGCCTGCTTATTAGGGCTTTCAGCCCCCTCCCCAGCGGCATTTTTACAAAGTCAGCTTATTGCCCCCAACAATCTGGGTCCTCATTTGACCTACCTTGGAAGGATGGAAGACTGAGTCAACCTTGAGCCTGGTGGGACTCGAACCTGCACTAATGGCAGGCAGCTGGTGTTACTTAAGGAGGCATTAGCCCACTGCTCCACCAAGGCTCCACCAATTAACAGTCATAAATCACATTCCCCAATTAGCTTGAAGCAGGGGGCTTTCTCCCCAGCTCTCCAGCCCGCCAAATCTTTTATCAACTCCGGGGCAATGACCTTGGGTTCCCATGGCTGAGTTGTTATTGCTATGACTAGCTGGACTCTCACCCACACTTCCCCTCCCAGCATCGACGAACTCTAAAAGCGATAGAGAAAAAAATGGCTGCATTTTCATATGTTGTCAAAGCAAGAACATCTAACAGCGCTGACACCAACAGCTCTAGCAAGGAGGGGGAAAAATGGGATATTTTGTGCCCTCTTTTTGAGGCAAGCCCTATTGGAAGCTAAAACCACCCAACATTTTGCAGTCAATTCTGTGACTACAAAGGTTAAAATTCGACACAGGGCCACGGTGGGGCAAAGGGAATCAGTTTCACTTGGAGAGGCAAAGGGTGACGTTAGTTAAAAAAAATTTTTTCTTTGTATGCAGAATCTCAGGAAGTTTTAGCCTCCGATAACGTTGACTGTGGGTTCATATTAACAAAAATGATTCCGTGCAGCAGTAAGGAAGGATACGATACCTTTTCAAGGCCTTTGTCTGGAATCTTTGCAGAAGGATGGTGTCGTAAAGGTTTACCTGTCGAATTTTGGGTGTGTGCAGGAAAGGATCGTGTTAAAAGTTTGCCAACGTTCATCAACGGACCAGATGGTAAAGGAGATCTTTGTTGGTTGAGATTTGTAAAGAAATAGTATGTTTTGTCATGATTGAAGGAGGCTTTGGCTTTGTTAGGCCCACAGGTAGTTCTGGACTTAATGGCCTTAAAAAGCTCGGGAGGGTAAATCTCTCGTCCCAGTGACCGACTCAAATTCGATTTCGCATCCTTATCCTGGGACAACGGATATTTGCCTTCGTTCGTTATAGCCTTTGGTTTCTTCAAAGTTACAACGGCCCTAGAAAAAGTGACACAGGACTGTTATTTCACACTTAACAACCGTCGCAGCATTCCCCCAGGGTCACATGATCAAAATTCAGATGCTTGGCAACTGGCGTGTACCTACGACGGTTGCAGAGTCCCGGGGTCGTGTGATCGCCTTTTGTGATGCAGGCAAATGACTCGCATTTATGACGGTCGCAGTCTCCCAGGGTCACGTGATCGCCTTTTGTGACCCAGGCAAATGACTCGCATTTATGACGGTCGCAGTCTCCCGGGGTCACGTGGTCCCCTTTTGTGACCCAGGCAAATGACTCGTATTTAGAATGGTTGCACGTGAATCCCTTTTGTGACCCAGGCAAATGACTCGCATTTATGACGGTCGCAGTGTCCCAGGGTCACGTGATCGCCTTTTGTGACCCAGGCAAATGACTCGCATTTATGACGGTCGCAGTCTCCCGGGGTCACGTGGTCCCCTTTTGTGACCCAGGCAAATGACTCGTATTTAGAATGGTTGCACGTGAATCCCTTTTGTGACCCAGGCAAATGACTCGCATTTATGACGGTCGCAGTGTCCCAGGGTCACGTGATCGCCTTTTGTGACCCAGGCAAATGACTCGCATTTATGACGGTCACAGTCTCCCGGGGTCACGTGGTCCCCTTTTGTGACCCAGGCAAATGACTCGTATTTAGAATGGTTGCACGTGAATCCCTTTTGTGACCCAGGCAAATGACTCGCATTTATGATGGTCGCAGTCTCCCGGGGTCATGTGATTCCCTTTTGTGACCAAGGCAAATGACTCGCATTTATAATGGTCGCATGTGAATCCCTTTTGTGACCGAGGCAAATGACTCACATTTATAATGGTCACACATGATCCCCTTTTGTGACCCAGGCAAATGACTCACATTTATGACGGTCGCAGTCTCCCGGGGTCACGTGATCCCCTTTTGTGACCCAGGCAAATGACTCGCATTTATGACGGTCGCAGTCTCCCGGGGTCACGTGATCCCCTTTTGTGACCCAGGCAAATGACTCGCATTTATGACGGTCGCAGTCTCCCGGGGTCACGTGATCCCCTTTTGTGACCCAGGCAAATGACTCGCATTTATGACGGTCGCAGTCTCCCGGGGTCACGTGATCCCCTTTTGTGACCCAGGCAAATGACTCGCATTTATGACGGTCGCAGTCTCCCGGGGTCACGGGATCCCCTTTTGTGACCGAGGCAAATGACTCACATTTACGAAGCCGGGTTCACTTTTAACAGCCGTGTTACTAACTTAAGAACCGCGGCGATTCATTTCACAAGCGTGGCAAGAAGCGGTCGTAAAATGGGGCAAAACTCAACAACTGCCTCGCTCGGCAGCGGAGATTTGGGGCTGAGTGATGACTGTAAGTTAAGGGCTGGCTGTATTCCACTTCAGTGTGTGACCATCAACCTGCCCACCAACTTCGCCTTTTGGAAAATATATTTCAGCCCCTTCCTCTCCCCTCCTTCACCCCCCCCACCCCCCCCCAGGCCCAAAGATACGTGCGGCTGCTGCTCAGTGCTGACGTGGAGTGTGCTGTGGTGTGTTATTTTCAAACTCGTTCTGTGTCTTTGCAAGGTCAAGGTTTGTGTGGGTGTAAGTGTGAAACGCACCCCTGTCGAATTAACCAGCATACCAGCCGGATAACGTGGGCCTTTTTCTTCCTCTTGAGTCAGCCCAGCCCAAGGAGGAGAAACACCTGCAGGTCTGGGAACCAGTTTTGCAACCGGGAGGCCATTGTGTGATCTCAGAGGTTCGGATCTTGATCACGAGCCCCTCCTTGGGTCGCACGGACAGGCCTGTGTGTTGCTCAAGAAACGGTTGGGGGGTCCTTGGTGCTCTCTGAGCTGGGTGGTTTTCTGGAGGACGCTTCACGACCCAACTAGGTAACCTCATCAGTGCTAGGAGGAGGAGGAGGAAGAGACATGAGACTCTGGGGTCCATGATGCTCTCTGAGCTTGGCTATTTTCTTGCAGATGTTTCATGACCCAGCTAGGTAACCTCATCAGTGCTAGAAGGGAGGGAGGGAGGTTTGTGGAGGGAAGGAGGAGGGGAGAAAGAGAAGAAAAGGGAAGAAGAGGACGGTGGGGTCCTGGGTGCTCTCTGAGCTGGGTGGTTTTCTTGAGGACGCTTCATGACCCAATTAGGGAACATCATCAGTGGTGGAAGGAGAGGAGGAGGAAGGGAGGAGGAGAAGGGGAAAAGGAGGAAGAGGAAGGGGGATGAAGACAGCAAGAGTAGCAGGAGGAGGAGGAGGAGGAGGAGGAGGAAGACGAGAAGGAGAAGGTGGGAGAAAAGGAGGACTGTGGGGTCCTTGGTGCTCTCTGAACTTGTCTGCTTTCTTGCAGATGTTTCAGGACCCAACTAGGGAACGTCATCAGTGCTAGAAGGGAGTGAGGTTGAGGTGGAGGAGGAGGAGGAGGGCGGCTGTGGGGTCCTTGGTGCTCTCTGAGCTGGGTGGTTTTCTTGCAGATGTTTCATGACCCAACTAGGGAACATCCATCAGTGCTAGAAAGGGGTGGGGTGGGGTTGCAGAACGGAGGAGAAGTGGGGAGGAGGAGGACTGAGGGGTCCTTGGTGCTGTCTGAGCTTAGGGGTTTTCCTGCAGACGTTTCAGGACCCAACTAGGGAACATCATCCGTGCTGGAAGGGAGTGGGGTTTGCAGAGAGGAGGAGGAGGAGGAGAACAGTGGGGGGTCCTTACTGCTCTCTGAGCTTGGTGCTTTTCCTGCAGACGTTTCCTGACCCAACTAGCTAACATCAACAGGGCTAGAAACAGAATGTGATTTGCAGAATGGAGGAGATGGGGTGGAGAGCAGGAGGAGGAGGAGGACGACTGTGGGGTCCTCGGTGCTCTCTGGCTGGTTTTTTTTGTTTTTCCAGACGTTTCATGACCCAACTAGGGAACATTTGACACCCATCATGTGTCGAGAGGTCGGCACATCCTGCTGTTTGCACCTGGCGCCGTTAACAACTCATTTCAATCGCAGATGATAAGTTTGCACAGAGTTGTGTTTGTTTGTTTTTTAAAAAAAGGCCTAATGAATGCCTCAATTAAAATTCAGAATGAAATATGCGATCCAAGCAACAACAGCTGGAGAGTTCCTCCGCCGAGGCAGTTGACATCTGTAATTAGCTCTGAGATGTCACAAAGAGCCCGAGAAGATAACAGCTAATCCTTGGGCTTACAATCATTTGTTTAGTGACCGTTCGGAGTTGCAGCAACGTTGAAAAACATAACTTGCAATTGGTTTTTCCCTGTTGCAGCATCCCTGTGATCCAAATTCAGGGCCTTGACAACCGGCATGCATTTGTGACGATGGCATTGTGCTGGGATTATGTGATGGTGAGCAGTGCTTAGGATGCCCTATGACAGGCAAACTCTGCCCACTGCCAGGAGTTCGACCCGGACCGGTTCAAGGTTGACTCAGCCTTCCCTCCTTCCGAAGGATCCAGATTGTTGTTGGGGGCAAATAGGCTGATCCTGTAAAACCGCTTAGAGAGAGGGCTGTAAAGCACTGTGAAGCGGTGTATAAGTCTAAGTCGGGTTTCCAATTCTGGGGGTGTGAGACGATATTCCAGGGGGCGGAAAAACTTGGGTTTTCAAAATTGTAGTGTATATGCATAATTCGTTGCCGTTATTTTGAACTTTTGTAAGGGGTGCAAGAATATATCAGAAGCATTCTAGGGATGCGGGGTATAAAAAAGGTTGGTTGCCACTGGTCTAATTGCTATTGCTATCCTTCCTTCCTTTCTCTCCCTTTTTTCCTTCCTTCCTTCTTTCCTTCCTTCCTTCCTTCCTTCCTTCTGTTCCAGGTTGAGTTGAATGAGTTTCCTTCCTTCCTTCCTGGTTGAGTTTGATGAGTTTCCATCCATTGCCCTTCCTTCCTTCCTTCCTTCCTTCCTTCCTTCCTTCCTTCCTTCCTTCCTTCCTTCCTTCCTTCTTTCTTTCCTTCCTTCCTTCCTTCCTTCCTTCCTTCCTTCCTTCCTTCCTTCCTTCCTTCCTGGTTGAGTTTGATGAGTTTCCATCCATTGCCCTTCCTTCCTTCCTACCTTCCTTCCTTCCTTCCAGGTTGAGTTTGATGAGTTTCCATCCATTGCCCTTCGTTCCTTCCTTCTTTCCTTCCTTCCTCCTTTCCTTCCTTCCTTCCTTCCTTCCTTCCTTCCTTCCTTCCTTCCTTCCTTCCTCTTTAGTTCCAGGTTGAGTTTGATGAGCTTCCATCCATTGCCCTTCCTTCCTTCCTTCCTTCCTTCCTTCCTCCCTCCCTCCCTCCCTTCCTTCCTTCCTTCCTTCCTCTTTAGTTCCAGGTTGAGTTTGATGAATTACCATCCATTGCCCTTCCTTCCTTCCTTCCTTCCTTCCTTCCTTCCTTCCTTCCTCTTTAGTTCCAGGTTGAGTTTGATGAGTTTCCATCCATTGCCCTTCCTTCCTTCCTTCCTTCCTTCCTTCCTCTTTAGTTCCAGGTTGAGTTTGATGAATTACCATCCATTGCCCTTCCTTCCTTCCTTCCTTCCTTCCTTCCTTCCTTCCTTCCTTCCTCTTTAGTTCCAGGTTGAGTTTGATGAGTTTCCATCCATTGCCCTTCCTTCCTTCCTTCCTTCCTTCCTTCCTTCCTTCCATCCTTCCTTCTTTCCTTCCTCTTTAGTTCCAAGTTGAGTTTGATGAGTTTCCATCCATTGCCCTTCCTTCCTTCCTTCCTTCCTTCCTTCCTTCCTTCCTGGTTGAGTTTGATGAGTTTCCATCCATTGTCCTTCGCTCCTTCCTCCCTCCCTCCCTCCCTCCCTTCCTTCCTTCCTTCCTTCCTTCCTTCCTCTTTAGTTCCAGATTGAGTTTGATGAATTACCATCCATTGCCCTTCCTTCCTTCCCTCCTTCCTTCCTTCCTTCCTTCCTTCCTTCCTTCCTTCCTTCCTTCCTTCCTTCCTCTTTAGTTCCAGGTTGAGTTTGATGAGTTTCCATCCATTGCCCTTCCTTCCTTCCTTCCTTCCTTCCTTCCTTCCTTCCTTCCTTCCTTCCTTCCTTCCTTCCTTCCTATGGTGGCGCTTTGGTTGGAATGCAGCATTCCTGGCTGACTCTGCCCACTGCCAGGACTTCGATCCTGACCAGCCCAAGATTGACTCAGCCTTACATCCTTCGAGGTTGGTAAATGAGGACCCAGATTGTTGGAGGCAAATAGGCAGATTCTGTAAACTGCTGAACTCTGTAAAGCACTATGAAGTGGTATATAAATCTAAGCCAGGGATAGACAACCTGGGCTCTTTTATGACTCGTGGACTTCAACTCCCAGAATTCCTGAGCCATCATGGGGGAACTATGGGTCCTTCATTACTTGTGGGCTTCAACTCCCAGAATTCCTGAGCCATCATGGGGGAACTATGGCCCCTTCATGACTCGTGGACTTCAACTCCCAGAATTCCTAAGCCAGCCACGCTGAGGGGAAAGGGGAGAGGTTTCCATGCTGAGCCATGCCGCCTCAGGAATTCTGGGAGTTGAAGTCCACGAGTCATAAAAGGGCCAAGGTTGCCCACTCCAAATCGCTATTGCTATCCCCTTTTATGATCTTCTGATAAGCAAAGTCAGTGGAGGAAGCCCACGTTCTTTTAATGACTGCACAATTCTTTTAACAACGGCACGTTTGCTTAACAAGTGCGGCCAGAAAGGCTGTCAACTGGGGCAAAACTCACTCTTAACAACCGTCTTGCTTAGCAACCGAGATTTTGGGCTCTGCCGTCGTCGTAAGTCAAGGACTATCGGTAAAACACCCGTGGATTTGGTTCCATCTTGACTTCCTCACCCCGTGTGGGAGGGGTATGGGGCAACTTGCCACCGCCATCTTGCGGTGGGACAATTTTAACAATTCTATTTCATTATTTAAAATAAATGGGAAATACTTTCATTTTTTGCCGATCCACATTTCGTTCTGTCCCTCCTTTAGCATCCTTTCTTTAAGGATTCTAGTTCCACCATTTCTTTGATATTGGTGTAACTTTCGTCCAGCAACGAGTTGTCCCACCATGAGTTGGCCATGGCGATTTGGCCCCGTCGAATTGTCTGCGACTGTAATTATTCCAAATCTAATTATTCCAAATCTGTAATTAATCCAAATCATGGAGAAAGCTAGGGAGTTCCAGAAAAACATCTGCTTCATTGACTATGCTAAAGCCTTTGATTGTGTGGATCATAACAAACTCTGGCAAGTCCTTAAAGAGATGGGCATACCAGACCATCTTATTTGTCTCTTGAGAAACCTATATGCGGGCCAAGAAGCAACAGTGAGAACTGGACACGGAACCACTGATTGGTTCCAAATTGGGAAAGGAGTCCGGCAAGGCTGTATACTGTCGCCTTGCCTATTTAACTTTTATGCAGAGCACATCATGAGAAAGGCAGGGCTAGATGAATCAAAAGTTGGAATTAAGATTGCCGGAAGAATCATCAACAACCTAAGATATGCAGATGATACCACTCTAATGGCAGAAAGTGAAGAAGAACGACAGGAAGGCCTGGAGGAACGTTGTCCATGGGGGTCGCGATGAGTCGGACACGACTTCGCAACTAACAACAACAACCATGGAATTTTATAGGCGAACAAAGATCAAATCTGACTCTGTCTAGGCTTGCTGCAATCCTGTGGCTTAGCCTGGCTGTCTATAGGTGGAGTGGGCCTCAGTGGCCCAACCGGCTCTTCCATATTTCGGTCCAGTAGCTCTCTGGAATTATAGGTAGTCCTCGAATTTATGACCGGTCATTTAGCAACCATTCAAAATTACGACAGCCCCCCCCCCCCAAAAAAAAGGTACAATCCAGATTCCTAGTTATGATGCAGCTCCCCCCTTTGAGCTGGCTGGGGAATTCTGGGAGTTGAAGTCCACCCATCTTAAAGCAGGCTGGCTAGGGAATTCTGGGAGCGGAAGTCCGCCCCTCTTAAAGCAGGCTGGCTAGGGAATTCTGGGAGCGGAAGTCTGCCCCTCTTAAAGCAGCCTGGCTGGGGGATTCTGGGAGCGGAAGCCTGCCCCTCTTAAAGCAGGCTGGCTGGGGAATTCTGGGAGCGGAAGTCCGCCCCTCTTAAAGCAGGCTAGCTGGGGAATTCTGGGAGTGGAAGCCATCTTAAAGTTGAAAAATATTGCTTTGGGGGCTAGTACACGTCAACCTACGACCTCAATTGAGCCGAAAATGTACGTTGCTAAGTGAGACATTTGTCAAGTTAGTTTCACCCCATTTGATGGCCATTCTTGCCACAGTTGTTAAGTGAATCCTTACCATTGTTAAGTTAGTCACACTGTGGTTACGTTAATCTGGCTTCCCCATTAACTCTGCTTATCAGAAGGACACAAAAAGGGGATCACATGACCCCGGCACACTGCCGCCGTGTTGCAGTGTGAAAAGCGGTCATAAGTTTCTTTCTCTAGTGCCGGTCACTAAACGAACTGTCGTAACTCGAGGACTGCCTGTATTAGAGGCGATCTTGCAAATCAGGCAGGATCAACCCTCCTTAATGCTTGGATGGGGAACAGCTTGGATGAGCCAAGAATATGTTATTTTTAGTATTTAGTGGATCTAGGTTAACCTTGGAAGCAAAAATATCTTTACAAAAAGGCAGAAGCAAACGGCTCCAGTGTTTTTTCCCCAAAATTGGATCCAGAGGTGTATAAATATAAATCTTCATGAGTTGAGTTTGACTTATAAAAGTAGTCCTCGACTTACGTCCTTTTGTTTAACAGCTTTATGATCCGAATTTGAAACTCTCACATCCCCTCCCTCCGTGGTCACGTGATCACATTTTGGGTGCTTCTCCTCAGGGTTAGGGCAACCTTGGCTCTTTTATGACTTGTGGACCTCAACTCCCAGAATTCCTGAGCCAGCCACACTGAGGAGAAATGGAGAGGTTTCCAAGCTGAGCCATGCTGGCTGAGGAATTCTGGGAGTTGAAGTCCACCAGTCATGAAGGGGGCCATAGTTCCCCCAGGCTGGCTGAGGAATTCTGGGAGTTGAAGTCCACCAGTCATAAAAGAGCCAAGGTTGCCTACCCCTGGTCTAGGCCTAGACCACTTTATGACCGGTGGACTTCAACTCCCAGAATTCCTGAGCCAGCCAGCTGAGGAGAAATGGAGAGGTTTCCAAGCTGAGCCATGCTGGCTGAGGAATTCTGGGAGTTGAAGTCCACCAGTCATGAAGGGGGCCATAGTTCCCCCAGGCTGGCTGAGGAATTCTGGGAGTTGAAGTCCACCCATCTTAAAGCAGGCTGGCTAGGGAATTCTGGGAGCGGAAGTCCGCCCCTCTTAAAGCAGGCTGGCTAGGGAATTCTGGGAGCGGAAGTCTGCCCCTCTTAAAGCAGCCTGGCTGGGGGATTCTGGGAGCGGAAGCCTGCCCCTCTTAAAGCAGGCTGGCTGGGGAATTCTGGGAGCGGAAGTCCGCCCCTCTTAAAGCAGGCTAGCTGGGGAATTCTGGGAGTGGAAGCCATCTTAAAGTTGAAAAATATTGCTTTGGGGGCTAGTACACGTCAACCTACGACCTCAATTGAGCCGAAAATGTACGTTGCTAAGTGAGACATTTGTCAAGTTAGTTTCACCCCATTTGATGGCCATTCTTGCCACAGTTGTTAAGTGAATCCTTACCATTGTTAAGTTAGTCACACTGTGGTTACGTTAATCTGGCTTCCCCATTAACTCTGCTTATCAGAAGGACACAAAAAGGGGATCACATGACCCCGGCACACTGCCGCCGTGTTGCAGTGTGAAAAGCGGTCATAAGTTTCTTTCTCTAGTGCCGGTCACTAAACGAACTGTCGTAACTCGAGGACTGCCTGTATTAGAGGCGATCTTGCAAATCAGGCAGGATCAACCCTCCTTAATGCTTGGATGGGGAACAGCTTGGATGAGCCAAGAATATGTTATTTTTAGTATTTAGTGGATCTAGGTTAACCTTGGAAGCAAAAATATCTTTACAAAAAGGCAGAAGCAAACGGCTCCAGTGTTTTTTCCCCAAAATTGGATCCAGAGGTGTATAAATATAAATCTTCATGAGTTGAGTTTGACTTATAAAAGTAGTCCTCGACTTACGTCCTTTTGTTTAACAGCTTTATGATCCGAATTTGAAACTCTCACATCCCCTCCCTCCGTGGTCACGTGATCACATTTTGGGTGCTTCTCCTCAGGGTTAGGGCAACCTTGGCTCTTTTATGACTTGTGGACCTCAACTCCCAGAATTCCTGAGCCAGCCACACTGAGGAGAAATGGAGAGGTTTCCAAGCTGAGCCATGCTGGCTGAGGAATTCTGGGAGTTGAAGTCCACCAGTCATGAAGGGGGCCATAGTTCCCCCAGGCTGGCTGAGGAATTCTGGGAGTTGAAGTCCACCAGTCATAAAAGAGCCAAGGTTGCCTACCCCTGGTCTAGGCCTAGACCACTTTATGACCGGTGGACTTCAACTCCCAGAATTCCTGAGCCAGCCAGCTGAGGAGAAATGGAGAGGTTTCCAAGCTGAGCCATGCTGGCTGAGGAATTCTGGGAGTTGAAGTCCACCAGTCATGAAGGGGGCCATAGTTCCCCCAGGCTGGCTGAGGAATTCTGGGAGTTGAAGTCCACCAGTCATAAAAGAGCCAAGGTTGCCTACCCCTGGTCTAGGCCTAGACCACTTTATGACCGGTGGACTTCAACTCCCAGAATTCCTGAGCCAGCCAGCTGAGGAGAAATGGAGAGGTTTCCAAGCTGAGCCATGCTGGCTGAGGAATTCTGGGAGTTGAAGTCCAGGAGTCATGAAGGGACCATAGTTCCCCCATGCTGGCTAAGGAATTCTGGGAGTTGAAGTCCATGAGTCGTAAAAGAGCCCAGGTTGCCTACCCCTGGCCTAGGTCCTTCCCTCAGACCATTACACCATGACTGTGTAGTAGTCCTCAGCTTAACGACCAGCATTCAGCCCCAAAATTCCATGCGAGACCGTTGTAAAGTTAGATTTGCCCCATTTCTGCGCCCTTTCTGGCCACGGTCCTTAAGTGGATCACTGCGGTTGTTAAGTTAGCGACACGGTTGTTAAGCGAATCTGACTTCTCCGTTGCCTTGGCCTGTCACCAAAGGGGATCACGTGGCCTGCCAGCGTCATAAATACGAGTCAGTTGCCAAGCAGCCAAACGTAAGTGTGTAAAACAGTCATGTCGCTCTTTTTCTGTTGTACCTTGAACCGGTTACTAAATGAACGGTTGGTTGTAAGTCGAGGACTTACAACTGAATAAAGCAAGTTGGAATAAAATAGGTTTGAAGGAAAGAGCATTTCCTTCCTGCTGTTAGCACAGAAACCTTTATGTAGCAGCAAATATTTGCATACTCGGTCATTATCGGCCATCTTGCCTTCCGAGAATTATTCTTTCCCTTTTTTTTAAATTGCATTTTTAATTGCTTAAGACTTTCGTTGCTATTTCTGAAAGAGAGACTAAACCAAGCCACAAAGAACATTCCTTTACTATGTATGTATGTTTGTGTGTGTATATATGTATATGTGTGTATATACATACACACACACACACATATACATTTACCTTTACTATGTATGTACAGTATATGTAGGTGTGTGTGTGTGTATATATACCTCAGAAAACCTCAGAATATATATATACACACACACACACACAAATTATTCAAATTTTGGGAGGCTGAGATGACCATTTCGAACTCTTTATGTTCTCATCAGTATATATATACATACACACACATATATACTTTTACCTTTACCATGTATGTATATGTGTGTGTGTGTATGTGTATAAAAAGGTAA
>NC_139512.1:355824883-355984883 GCF_947247035.1 Vipera ursinii | reverse complement strand
ATTTATGCTTGGACTGCATTTTGCAAGGGGGGGGGGGTTAAGGGTGACGTCCTAAGTCTTTTGCTGCAGTTGGGGAGTTGCATTCCTGGATTCAGCTGCACAGGTATTGGCAAGGGCAGACCTAAATTTGTCATCCGTCACTAAAAACAGCCTCTCTCGTGTTCTTTTGCAGTGAGAGGTAAAGAGCACCAGAAGCCAGCAGAAGTCAGGGAAATTAAAGGTAAATTCCCCCCTTTCCCCCCCCCCCCACTTTGCTAGCAGCTTAATTCTGCGTGGTTGCCATTGTATTACAAATGCTCCTCAATGCTCTGGATGGCCAGCTCCAGTCTGCACACTTAAGTACACCTAGTCCTCGACTTATGACCACAGTTGAGCTTGGGGTTTTGCTAGTCACTCATTAAGGTCCTAACTCGAGTCACCAACTGACTGGGCTCGGTTTTATGACCATTTTTGTGATGGCAAGTCGCTGTGGCCATCAAGCCAGTCACGTGGTCGTGAGTCCAAATCCAGAGTGTCCAGTGGGTGTTTTTTGGCTGTGGGACATTGCAAGCCGCTTGCCAAAGGCCTGGAATGCAATCACGTGACCACGTGGGTGGTGTAGCAGTTGTAACTTAATTAGGAATTAAATAGAATTAAGCAGTCGTAGCCAGTTTGATCTAGCCTTTAAGGCACCAGCCCAGAAAGTGGGTGACGGTGAATTTTAGTCCCGCCTTAGCCATGAAAGCCAGCTGGGTGACTTTGGGCCAATCACCAGGAGGCGGTGAGTTCTAGTCCCGCCTTAGCCATGAAAGCCAGCTGGGTGACTTTCGGCCAATCACCAGGAGACAGTAAGTTTTGGTCCCGCCTTAGCCATGAAAGCCAGCTGGGTGACTTTGGGCCAATCTCCAGGAGACTGTGAGTTCTAGTCCCGCCTTAGCCACGAAAGCCAGCTGGGTGACTTTGGGCCAATCGCCAGGAGGCAGTGAGTTCTAGTCCCGCCTTAGTCATGAAAGCCAGCTGGGTGACTTTGGGCCAATCTCCAGGAGGCAGTGAGTTCTAGTGCCGCCTTAGCCATGAAAGCCAGCTGGGTGACTTTGGGCCAATCTCCAGGAGACTGTGAGTTCTAGTCCCGCCTTAGTCATGAAAGCCAGCTGGGTGAATTTGGGCCAATCTCCAGGAGGCAGTGAGTTCTAGTCCCGCCTTAGCCACGAAAGCCAGCTGGGTGACTTTGGGCCAATCTCCAGGAGGCAGTGAGTTCTAGTCCCGCCTTAGTCATGAAAGCCAGCTGGGTGACTTTGGGCCAGTCCTTCTCTCTCAACCCAGCCAACTTCGCAGGGTTGTTGTGGGGAACGGGGAGGAGGTAAGTGTTGTTGGATATGTTCCCCGCCTTCAGTTATTTGTAAAATAAGGGCAGGATACAACTAGAATAAACAAACCTCATGTGTAATTTATTTTTTGAATCCATCGTAATTTTCAAGGGTTGTTAAGCAAGCGGTCATAATTCAAGGACTACCTCTGCTGGACATGCCTCTTTTACCGTCACTGGTGTGTGAGCATATCCGGCTGCTAGGAGAGAGAGGCTGGCACTTACAAAGATGGCAAAAAGGCCGACACTGCTACCCAAGGCAGGTGGGAACAGTTCATTTAATGGCCGTTCAAAGTTGCAACGGCACTGGGGGGAAAAAATGTGACTCGCGGCCCTTTTTCACAGTTACGACCGTTGCGGCATCCTCAACGGTCCCCTGATCAAAATCCAGTTGCTTGGCAAGTGGTTCATATTTATGACGGTTTTATTTTTATTTTTATTTATTTTTATTCCATTTATATCCCGCCCTTCTCCGAAGACTCAGGGCGGCTTACAAGCTTAGCAGTAGCCTTCATTCTATGTATATGCCTGCTTATTAGGGCTTTCACACACCCACCCAAGCGTCATTATTACAAAGTCAGCTTAATTGCCCCCAACAATCTGGGTCCTCATTTTACCTACCTTGGAAGGATGGAAGGCTGAGTCAACCTTGAGCCTGGTGGGACTCGAACCTGCACTAATTGCAGGCAGCTGGTGTTACTTAAGGAGGCATTAGCCCACTGCTCCACCAAGGATAGGTTGCCCTATCCCGCGCTCCCATGTTCCGCTTTTGTGGCCTTTTGTGACAAGGGAAGTCAGCTTCTCTTAACAACCACGTTACTGACTTAAACGATTCACTGAATGACTGTGACAAGGAGAGTCGTACAACAGGGCAAAGCTCACTTCACAAACGTTTCACCGAGCCTCATAAACCTGAGGCTCAGCTGAGGTCGTAACCCGAGGACTACCTGTGTTATAAAACTCGTGTTGTGCAAGGGCACACTCAACTCTGCCGTTCTTTCCGCCTGAAGCCGGCGGCAATAATCCTGCAAATGGTCTGGAATTAAATTTTCAAGTCGTTTTTCTTTTTCTTTTTTCTTTTTTTTAACCCTGACATTCAAATTTGCTCCAAGGGTATCGTAAACTGTCCAATTTTATCTGGATTTGACCTTGAACATGCTGACAGCAGAGTTCCCCCATGATTTGGGGTTTGTGGCCTGGAGAGGGGGGGGGAAGAAGAAGGGATGTTTTTTGGGGGGGGGTTAAAGGCACATGCGTGAGTGCGCATGAACACCCATTGCTCGCCTGAATGGGGCCGTGAGCACTCGCACGAGTGGGGCCACAAACAGCCACAGTGCTTGCGCGAATGAGGCCGCGAAGGCCCACGGTGATGCTGGTGCGAGTGTGGTCGCACACCGCATGCATTGGCTAGCCAGCCACTCGCACGTCCCAGGTTGGGGCTTCTAAAGTGAGGTGGGCTGGGCACTGTATCCTGTTTCTGTCACATTTCAGACATTCGGGCCAAAATTAATTTGCTTTCCTTTCCTGTTTGCAGAGTCTGGAGCGGCTCAGATGCCCGGCAACTTTGGTGAGATGCCCCCATCCCAGAAAACCTGAATTTCCCAGGAATTAGGAACTGAATTGCCCTCCGTTTCTGCAAATGTCCATCATCTTTTACCATTAGGACAGGGCCCCCCCAATCTATGGGCCACAGGGCAGGCTGGCCAGTGCGCGTGCACTCACCCCCACTCGCACTGTCACCCGCGGACCCATTTGTACATGCGTGCGAGGCTAGCGCCTGCACAAAAATGACAGCTAGCACACGCGGGTTTCCGCAGCCCATTTGTGCAAGCACACTGGGGCTAGCAGCGGCAGTGTCTAGCGCCTATGCGCAAAAGGGGGCCAATAGCCTGCGCGTGTTACACAACCCACTTGGGCATGCGCATGGGGGTAGCAGTGGCGGCAGCTAGCACCTGCTTGCACGTGCAAACGGGGATGGCTAGCACCATGCGGGTTTCAAGGCCCGTTCGCGCATGCGCATGGGGCTAGCAGCGGCAACTAGCATCTGCACACCTACACCAGTGGGGCCACTAGCACCGTGTGCGTGTGCTCTGCCCTGTTTCTGCACACGTGCGTGCATGTACGTAATTTTCCCAGCTCCTCCCTTTCCCTCCAAGTCGCCAGCATGAAAACTTTGGTGACCTCTGGATTAGGAGATTCCGTTCAAATGCACTTCCCTAGTCTCCGTTAACGGGCAGTCCTCAACTTACGACCACAATCAGAACCGGAGTTTCCATTGCTAAGTAACACAGCTGCTATGAATTGAGTCGCACCCCATTTTACGACCTGTTTTGGCCACCGTTATTCGGCCGATCGCTGGAGTCCTGAAGTTAGAAAGGCACCGCAAAAGGTGACGTACGACCATTTTTTCCCATTTGGGACCATTACAGTATCCCCATGGTTACGTGATCAAAATTCAGACACTTTCGCAACCTGTTTATATTTACGACGGTCACAGTGTCCTGGGGGTGTCATGTGATCCCTTTTTGGGACCTTCTTACAAGCAAAGTCAAGGGGAAAACCAGATTCACAACAACCGTGTTACTAACTTCAACAGTGGCAAGAAAGATCGTAAAATGGGGCAAGATTCTCTTAACAACCATGTTACTAGCTTAACAGTGGCAAGAGAGGTCGTAAAATGGGGTAAGGGTCACTTAACAACTATCTTGCTCAGCAACATAAATTTTCAGCTCAGTTGTGGTTGCAAGTTGAGGATCACCTGTATAAACAACACAGGCAGGGTGTCTGGTCTGGCAGCCCCTGCAAGACCAACCCAGGTTTTAGCTCACAAAAGCAGCATCACCTTGTGGTTCCCTTTCCAGCCGCAGCACCAGGATATTCCCCACAGAGAGGTACCAGGAGCCATGCCTTGCTCGAGGCAGCCGGACCAAGCCACGTGGCTATCAATGCCATCTCGGCCAACATGGAGTCCTGCAGCAGTCGCACGGCAGCCCTTAAGAAGCAGCCCAGCCACATGGAAGCTGCCCATTTTGGAGACCTGGGTGAGCGTGGTCCCTTTTTTCTGGTTTAGCTGGGTCCAAACACCTCGTGAGCATGTAGAGACCTGAAATATCCTAATGGGTCCCTGTAAGAAAGTGATGGATTGATTGATTCAGTTTGGTCAAGTGATTGAGGCACCAGACTAGAAGCCAGGAGACGGTGAGTTCTAGTCCCAGGTTAGTCATGAAAGCCAGCTGGGTGACTTTGGGCCAATCGCCAGGAGACGGTGAGTTCTAGTCCCGCCTTAGGCATGAAAGCAGGCTGGGTGACTTTGGGCCAATCGCCAGGAGATGGTGAGTTCTAGTCCCGCCTTAGGCATCAAAGCCAGCTTGGTGACTGGGCCAATCGCCAGGAGACGATGAGTTCTAGTCCTGCCTTAGGCATGAAAGCCAGCTGAGTGACTTTGGGCCAATCGCTAGGAGACGGTGAGTTCTAGTCCCGCCTTAGGCATGAAAGCCAGCTGGGTGACTTTGGGCCAATCGCCAGGAGACGGTGAGTTCTAGTCCCGCTTTAGTCATGAAAGGTGCCTGGGTGACTTTGGGCCAATCATTAGGGGATTGTGACTTCTAGTCCCAGTTTAGGCATGAACGCAAGGTAAGTAACTTTTGGTCAACCCATTTTACCACCTTTATGACTTGCAACCGTAATAGGAAGCTTCCATAGCCCAAGGACTACCTGTCTTGTAAATTAGTTAAAAATACGCACATCAGATTCTTCCTGACAAAGATACCCACCCCGGCCTCTGCTTAAATCAACTCAAGGCAGATGTGCCTTGTGAGACATGCTGGGGCGGCCTCCTCCCCAGCAGCCTCGCCGACCACCTTTGAGCTTGCCTCCGCTCCACTTTCTGTGCCCTGGGATCAGGTCGGGGAGGTAGCTGTTCCTCATGGGAGGGGATCTGCTGCCTCTCCACACCACTGCCTGTCTGCAGCTGATCCTCTCCCGTTTTTGCGAGGGCAGGTAGCTGCCCATCAGTTCGACCACCTCCCCCAGTGCCGGAGGGGCCTGGGACAGCGTCGTTCTCAGCCCCTGGACTCCCAGACAATCCAGCGGAGAAGCCCCATCCTCACTGGACGGTCCTGCTTTCAACTCCTCCTCCTCCTCCGAACTGGGATCCGATGGGGCCATGACGGAGATGTTTTAATCGGGTGCCTCTCTACAAACTCGGAGAACGTCTCTCCCCGGTACCGGTCAAGTTTTGAAGCGTTCTTTCGCTGGTGTGACAATTATTGGTTCTCAGCTTGCCAACGAGCTTGGTGGGCAGGGAAGCTATTGGAATGCAGACTTCCAAGATGGACCACGAGAGTCAAGGACGATCCACCCAGGTCCTGGCCAGGCCGAGGGTATTTTCTCAAAACGATTTTTTTTTTTTTGCATTTGATTGGACGCACTCAATAAAGTTTTACATTAAAGAGATCAGAATGTCTTGGAAGATGTTTACCTGGTTGGGCGCGCCAGCTGGAACCTTGACACGATCCCCCTCCTCACCTCCTCTCCCTCTCTTTTTTTCTCTAGGCCGCTCCTGCCTGGATTACCAAGCTCAAGACAGCAAGTCAAGCCTGTCTAAGACGCTGGCACAAGTCCTGCGCGACCCCGTGGCCCTCCCGTACTTCACCCAGTACATGGAGCTCCACCGTATGGAACACTTGGTCCGATTCTGGCTGGAAGCCGAGGCTTTTCGCTCCGCCACCTGGTCCCGCATCCGAGCACACAGCTTGAACACGGTGAAGCACAGCTCCTTGGCCGAGCCGGTGTCCCCTTGCCTGCGGCAGCAGGACCCTCCCGCCTTTCCCCCCCTCGGCGAGTCGCTTAATGGAGGACTGGATGACCGCTGCCCTACCGAGCCCTCTCCGGCATGTTTGAACCGGCCAACGTTGACTCTTCGGAACCATTTGCTGCTTGGCCAAGGCGGGGACATGCCCCCTTTGGGGTTGACCCCGTCAGAAGACGAGGAGTGTCCTGTCCCGACTGACTCTCTAGATCCTTCCACGGTCTCGGCGTCCAGTAGAAATAGTCCTTCCTTTGCACTAAGGGACATGTCAGGAAAACTCATGAAAAGTAAGCCCCATCCAGGGTCTTTCCAAGTAGATTCCAGGGACATCCTCATTTAAGGACCTACGGGTAGTCCTCGACGTACGACCACCGTTGAGCCCAAAACCTCTGTTGCTAAGTGGAATATTTGCCCCACTTTACGTCCTTTCTTGCCTCAGCTGCTAAGGGAGTCACTGCAGTCGTTAAATTAGTCAAACCCTTGTTAAAATAATAATAATAATAAAGTTGGAAGGGACCTTGGAGGTCATCTAGTCCAACCCCCTGCTCAGGCATGAAACCCTATACCATTTCGGACAAATGGCTGTCCAGTCTCTTGTTAAAAACTTCCAGTGTTGGAGCTTTCACAGCTTCTGGAGGCAGGTTGTTCCACTGGTTAATTGTTCTCACAGTCAGGAAGTTTCTCCTTAGTTCCAGGTTGCTTCTCTCCTTGATTAGTTTCCATCCGTTGCTTCTTGTCCGGCCTTCGGGCGCTTTGGAAAATAGCTTGACTCCCTCTTCTTTGGGGCAGCCCCTGAGATACTGGAACGCTGCTATTTTTATTTATTATTATTATTATTATTATTATTATTATTATTATTATTATTATTATTATCATCATCATCATCATCATCATCATCATCATCATTATTATTATTATTATTATTATTATTATTATTATTATTATTATTATTATTCTTTATTATAATCTGACCTTCCCCATGGATTTTGCTTGCCAAAAGGTCACAAAAGGGGATTCACGTGATCCCAGGACACTGCGACCGTCATAAATACGAGTCAGTAGCCAAGGGTCTGAATTTTGATCACACAGCCACAGGGATGCTGCCGCGGTCATAAGTGTGAGAAACGGTGATAAGCCGCTTTTTTTTTTCAGGGGCGTTGTAACTTCGAACAAGTCACTAAGTGAATACCTGACTTACAACGGTTCATTTTGTGCGAGGGCTGGCTCTTTGTACAGAAAACAGCCTGTCCCATTTGCTTAGTTTCACTGGGTAGAAATGGCGGAGGGCACGGCAGTCTTCCAACTACACTTAAACTATTTATTTATTTATTTATTTATTAAATTTGTATACCGCCCTTCTCCCGAAGGACTCAGGGCAGTGAACAGGGCAATACATATCCAAAAACAAGATACAAAAATTAAAAGCGATTAAACAAAATGCCCACTACAACTCCCAGGTGTCCTTTCCAAAATGGGTAGTGACGCTTTGATGCTGGAAGGATAGAGGCTCCATCTGCCTGCCATGGAACGAAGAGAGTAGGTCTTCCCCCCCCATAAAGGTAAGGTAAAGGTTCCCCTGCACATGCGTGCTAGTCGTTTCCAACTCTAGGGGCCGGTGCTCATCTCCGTTTCAAAGCCGAAGAGCCAGCGCTTGTCCGAGGATGTCTCCGTGGTCATGTGGCCGACATGACTAGACGCCAAAGGCGCACGGAACGCTGTTACCTTCCCACTGGAGTGGTCCCTATTTTTCTACTTGCATTTTTACGTGCTTTCGAACTGCTAGGCTGGCAGAAGCTGGGACGAGTAACAGGCGCTCACTCTGCTACGCGGCACTCGGGATTCGACCCGCCAAACTGCCGATCCTTCTGATCGATAAGCTCAGCGTCCTAACCCACTGAGCCACCGCATCCCCCCATACCCCCCAGCCAATTACAGGTACTCCTCAGTTTGCAGTCGTAGTTGGGACCTGCAACTGAGGTCGCTAAGCAAAGCAGTCGATAAGTGGGCTTTTGTTTTCCCCACTCTCCCACCCTATGCATGTTCGTTCCGGCTCTGGGATAATTAGCTTAGGGCGAATGAAAGCTTATAGTTACAGACTTTGGAGAGGAAAGGATTTCAGGAGAGTAAGCAGATACACCCAATGGAGAGTACAGCAGGCTTGATGTGCCCCTTTTTATATCTGTTCAGCACTGGGTGCTTGCTTACTCTCTTCTGATCCCTTCCTCTCCAGTTTGAATTCTGCAATGGGTGGGAAAGAACAGTGGGTCAGGCACAGCTAGTCCTGGACTTAACAAAAGTTCATTTAGGGACTGTTGAAAGTTAACAACGGCACTGGACAAAGTGACAGACGACCGTTTTCCACACTGTAGGGCAGGGCTCTTCAAACTTGGCGCTTTTATGACTTGTGGACTTCAACTCCCAGAATTCCTCAGCCAGGCACACTGGCTGAGGAATTCTGGGAGTTGAAGTCCACAAGTCATGAAAGGGCCAAGTTTGAAGACCCCTGCTGTAGGGCATCCCTACAGTCACATGTCAAGAATTCAGATGCTTGGCAACCGGCTCGTATTTATGACGGTCGCAGTGTCCCGGGGTCACGTATTTCGCAAACTGCTGACAGGCCAAGTCAACAAGGAAGGAAGCCACTTAACAACCGTGTTGCTAACTTGAGTGCGGTAATTCATTGAACAGCTGTGGCCAGAAAGGTCGTAAAGTGGGGCAAAGTCCACTTAGCCAATGCGTCGCTGAGCCGCTGGAATTTGGGGCTCCGTTGCTGTCGTAAGTCTGTAACGTGTGATTAAGGGACGCTGCAAAAGGTGCAAATTGGTTGAAAGTTGAGTTGTGTTTTTTTTTTCAGCGTCCTTGTAACTTTGAAGGGTCGGTGAACGAGTCAGTCGGTAAGCGAGGACCACTTGTGTGGGATAACAGAAGGAGGGGAAGAAAATGCAGGCAAGACGGGCCATTCGCTGGGATACAGGCGGTCCTCGACTTACGACCAGTGGCTTAGTGGCTGTTGAAAGTTAACGGCAAATCCCGAAAGTCGGACTTTCGTGCCCGGTTTTGAGGTTCCGACGTCCCCCTTCTCCCCCCTCCCAATCAATGTGACCATATCGCAGCCAGCCTGCATTTACGGCCACTTGCAGCATCGCGCAGTCGCATGCCTGCAATTTACCACAAGTTTACTTCCGATGAAACAATACGCTCTCTTTAACAACCATGGCGTTCGCTTAACGGCTACTGCAAAAACAACAACAACAACTGGGCATTAAAATCAGACTAGGTCGTATGATAACCAATTTTTACCACCGTCATTTTGTGCGCTCAATTATGGGGTGTCATTTTGGGCGCCCTCGTGGCCTCAATTGAGACCCGAGGACCGCCTGGGACAGTCCGACAGGGAGGAAGACCCCCGTTTCTGAAAAGACCCAGCAACGAGTGACTTAATTGCCAGCGCAAAAGAGATTTGCTCTTTCACCAAAAAAACAGTCCCAGTTCAGTTTTCGTCTTAGCTGGAATTGCTCGACTTTCTTCCTGGGGGAGGGTGGAACCCAAACAAACCTCCGGTTATTTATTGCGGAATTTTTTGCAAACCGGTGAACTGTTCCTTTTCCAAACTCACTGCAACCTCAGAGGAACTCCATAAGATAAGATAAAATGCAAGAGATATAAGATGTAAGATAAGATATAAGATATAAAACATGAAATGTAAGATGTAAGATAGGATGTAAGATGTAAGATGAGATGCAAGAGATATAAGATACAAGGTAAGATGTAAAATAAGATATAAAATATAAGAAGATGTAAGATATAAGATAAGATGTAAAATATAAGCTATAAAATATAAAATAAGATGTAAGATAAGATATAATGTAAGATAAGATGTAAAATAAGATATAAGATATAAAATATAGGATGTAAGGTAAGATATAAGATGAAAGATGTAAGATATAAAATATAAGAAGATGAAAGATAAGATGTAAGATGATGTAAAATATTTATTTATTTAATTCAATTCATATACCGCTCTTTTCCCGAAGGACTCAGGGCAGTGTTTACAGGGCAAAATTAAAACACTACAATATAAAAATTAAAATAAAATTAAATCAATAGCCCCAAAATTTAAAATTAGAATTTAAAAACCTTAAAACCCCTCAGTCCAGGCCAGCTAACTCAAAAAGCCAGGTTTTTAGGTCCCGGTGAAATGAACAAAGGTCGGGGGCGATCCGGAGTTCCACCGGCAATTGATTCCATAGGGCAGGCACGCCCACAGAGAACGCCCTCCCCCTGGGGATCGCCCGCCGGCATTCCCTGACCGGCGGGACCCTGAGGAGGCCCTCCCTGTGGGAGCGCACAGGACGATGGGAAGTTGATGCTGGCAGCAGGTGCTCCCGTAAGTAATCCAGACCCATGCCATTTAGGGCTTTATAGGTCATCACCAGCACCTTGAATCTCACCCGGAGGGCAACCGGAAGCCAATGCAGCTCGCGGAGAAGAGGTGTTACATGGGAGTATCGGGAGACTCCCATCACAACTCGCGCGGCTGCATTCTGCACCAGCTGAAGCCTCAGGGGCAGCCCCATGTAGAGAGCATTGCAGTAGTCTATCCGGGAGGTCACGAGCACATGAGTGTGTAGGGCATCTCGGTCCAGATAGGGCCGCAACTGGCGCACCAGGCGAACCTGGGCAAAAGCCCCCCCCCTGGCCACGGCTCCTATATGATCTTCCAAACTGAGCCGTGAGTCCAGGAGGACGCCCAAGTTGCGGGCCCTATCAGCAGGCGGGTAACACCTCACCCCCCATAGTTAAAGATGGAAAAGACTGGTTCATCCGAGATGCCGGTATGCACAGCCACTCGGTCTTGGCGGGATTGAGTCGAAGCCTGTTTCTCCCCATCCAGACCCTCACCGCCTCCAGGCAACGGGACATCACGTCGAGGGCATCACCGGGTTGATCGGGTGGAAATAAAAAGTTGGGTATCATCAGCGTACTGATGATACCCCACCCCGAAACCACGAATGATCTCGCCCAGCGGCTTCATATAGATGTTGAACAGGAGGGGAGAGAGAACCGACCCCTGAGGAACTCCACAAACGAGAGGCCTCGGGGCGGACCTCTGCCCTCCCGTCAACACCGACTGCGAGCGGCCCAGGAGGTAGGAGGAGAACCACTGTATAAGATAAGATAAAATATAAAATAAGATGTAAGATAAGCTGTAAGATAAGGTGTAAAATAAAATAAGATAAAAGATATAAGATCTAAAATATAAGACAAGGATGTAAGATGATATATAAGATGTAAAATAAGATAAGATAAAATATATAAGATGTAAGATGAAATATAAGATGTAAAATAAGATAACAAGAAAAGATGTAAGATGTAAGATGAAATATAAGATGTAAAGATAAGATATAAAATATAAGAAGATGAAAGATAAGATATAAGTTGTAAGATGATGTAAAATATAAGATAAGATATAAAATATAAGATACAAGATGTAAAATAAGATAAAAGATTTAAGATATAAGATCTAAAATATAAGATAAGATGTAAGATGAAATATAAGGTTTAAGATAAGATGTAAAATAAGATAAGATAAAAGATATAAGATGTAAGATGAAATATAAGATGTAAGATAAGATGTAAAATAAGATAACATAAGATAAAAGATATAAAATATAAGATAAAAGATATAAGAAGAGTTTTATTGTCATTTTTTAACTCTGGGCACACACGGGCACGCCTTAAAAATGAAATTCTGCTGCCTGCTCTCAAAAGTGTACACAGACATAACACACCTATAAACTAGCTATAAACATATGTACATGCCTACACCCTAACCTATAAATGCATATCAATATTAATCCCTGCCCCTCTTGAATACATAGCGGAAAGAGGAAGCTTGGGAAGTGATACTGTAGGGAACAGAAACCGTGGCTGAATCCGGATGTTCGGTAGCAGAAGTGGGCCCAATCCACCGTCCCTTTTCTCTCTCTCTCTCTCTCTCTCTCTCTTCCCTCCTCCCCCTCCAGGTATTGAACGGGACGCAGTGAGCATTTTTACCAAATACATCTCTCCCGATGCTGCTAAGCCAATACCCATTACCGAGCTGATGAGGAATGACATTGTGGGTAAGACGTCGCACTCCCATCTGGCAGGGTAGCAAAACTTGGGGAGATTGGGGCCGCCACCACCACCCCGTTTCAAACCCTTGCGCCCCCAAGTGCCTGCTCTGCTTCTCTGCTTGCACGTGGGCCAGCCGCGTGCCGCCTCCTGTTTCTTTCCCCCTTTGCCATCAACTCTTTGACACTAACGGGAATGTCTTCTGGTGAAATTTCAGCCAAGATCTGCGGGGAAGATGGACAGGTGGACCCCAACTGCTTCGTCATGGCACAGTCCATGGTCTTCAACGCCATGGAAGAAGAGTAAGTCCACTCTTCTTTAAATCCAATGAAGCTTTGCGCGCACCGGTTCCTAGATTTGACTTGTGGGGGGTCCCTGGTGCCCTCTGAGCTGGGTGGTTTTTCCTGCAGACGGCTCATGACCCAACTAGGTAACATCCTCAGTGCTAGAAGGGAGGGGGATTTGAGCAAGAGGAGGAGGAAGAGGAGAACTGTGGGGTCCTTGGTGCTCTCTGAGCAGGGTGGTTTCCTTGCAGACATTTCATGACCCCACTAGATAAAATCATCAGTGCTAGAAGGGAGTGGGTTTGCAAGGAGGAGGACTGTGGGGTCCTTGGTGCTCTCTGAGCTTGGTGGTTTTCTTTACAGACATTTCATGACCCAACTAGCTAACATCAACAGGGCTGCAAGGGAGAGTGGTTTGACGAAGGGAAGAGGAGGAGGAGGAGGAGGAGGAAGGGAGAGAGACTGTGGGGTCCTTGGTGCTCTCTGAGCTTGGCGGTTTTCTTGCAGACATTTCATGACCCTACTGGGCAACATCATCAGTGCTAGGAGGGAGGAGGAAGAATGTGGGGTCCTTGACTCTGAGCTTGGTGGTTTTCTTGCAGACATTTCACGACCCTATTGCAGACATGTCAAACACAAGGCCCGGGGGCCGGATCTGGCCCACGAAGTGGTTTCATGCGGCCCGCGAAGCCATCCTGGAAACAGTGAGGGAACGGCCCCCGCTGCCTTCGCCCTGGCCCAGAGACCCTCCTCCTGCCAGAGACCCTCAGATCTGTCCCACTCCTGCCCAGGCCCCCATAGGCACCCTTGATGCGAACGATGTAGAGCTGGCCACGCCCACCCAGTAGGCCATACGCACTCTAGCCACGCCCACCCAGTAGGCCACGCCCACCCGGCCCCCTGAGGGCAACCGCAATGCTGATGCGGCCCTCAATGAAATTGAGTTTGACACCCCAGCCCTACTGGATAGCATCATCAGTGCTAGAAAGGAATGAGGTTTGCAGAGCAGAGGAGGACGGCGACTGTGGGGTCCTCGGTGCCCTCTGAGCTTGGATGTTCTCTTGCAGACGTTTCATGACCCAACTAGGGAACGTCATCAGTGCTGGAAGGGGTTTATGGAGAGGAGGAGGAGGAGGAGGAGGAGAAGAGGAAGGGAAAAGGGTGAGGAGGAAGGGGAGGAGGACTGTGGGGTCCTTGGTTCTCTCTGAGCTCGGCTGTTTTCCTGCAGACGTTTCATGACCCAACTAGGGAACATCATCAGTGCTAGAAGTGGTGGTGGTGGTTTGCTCTCACTGGCTTGCCCTGTCAAGTGTTAGTAGGACTCCTTAAAGCTTCCTGGATTAGGCTGTTGTTTACTGTTGGATTGTTTGTCCGAGTGGTTAGTTCCTTGACTGGGAGGTTGCTTATTGCTTGATTGTTGGTCGAGTCGAGGTGTCGATCTCTGCTCACCTGGGTGTTGATTGCTGACAAGGAGGCATTTTCATCTGTGTTTTGTTTCCTCCTTTGTTTTCTTGGTCGTCTTCTCTCGAATGCCGTGTAAACGTTGTTGATCTCTCTGTGCCTGTTGATGAGCAATGGTTCCGCCTGCCAGGCTTCCAGGAATTCTAGCGTTTTTTGGACTTAACCTTGGTCTACGATGCTCACAGCATTCCCATATACGACCATAATGGGCAGTGCTCCGTGACGGTCATATGTTGAGGACCGCCCACAGCAAGAAAGTTTAGATTTTAGATTTTATTAGATTTATATACCGCCCTTTCCCGAAGGACTCAGGGCGGTTTACAGGGCATTTTAAAATCACATCAATATAAAATACAAAGTTAAAAGAGAATTAAAAGATTAAATTATCCCTGAAAATAAAAACCCCAGTTAAAATTCTCAGCCTGGGTCAGAGAGCTCAAAGAGCCAAGTCTTCAGGTCCCGGCGGAATGAACGTAGGTCAGGGGCAGTCCTGAGCTCTACGGGCAGCTGGTTCCAGAGGGTAGGCGCACCCACAGAAAAGGACCTCTCCCTGGGTGTTATCCGCCGGCAATCTTTTACCGGCGGCACCCTGAGAAGGCCCTCCATCTGCGAGCGCACTGGACGAAGGGAACTTGATGCTGGCAGCAGGTGTTCCCTCAAATATCCCGGACCCAAGCCATTCAGGGCTTTATAGGTCATCACCAGCACTTTGGATCTCACCCGGAGGGCAACTGGAAGCCAATGCAACTCATGGAGTAGAGGTGTTACATGGGAGTATCGGGAGACCCCCATCACAACTCGCACAGCCGCATTCTGCACCAGTTGTAGTCTCCGAATGGTCCTCAAGGGCAGCCCCATGTAGAGAGCATTGCAATAGTCTAAACGGGAGGTCACGAGCGCATGAGTGACTGACCTGCCTGGTGCACCAACTAGATCATTTTGCCTCTCTTGATTCCTCTCCGCTCTGGCATCCAAGAAAGATCCAATCTAACATTAAGAAGGAATTTCCTGACAGTGAGATGGACTAGTCACTGGAACGAAGTTGTGGGTTCTTCATCACTGGAGTTTTTTTTTTTTTAAAGAAGAGACTGGACAACCATTTACAGTACCTGAAATGGCATAGGGCTTCCTGCTTGAGCAGGGGGCTGGACTAGATGACCTCCAAGATCTCTTCCAATTGTATTTTTCCGTTAAATCAACCAGTGGAACAACCTGCCTGCAGAAGTTGGGGGTGCTCCATCACTGGAGGTTTTTCAAGAAGAGACTGGACAGCCATTGATCTGAAATGGTTTAGGCCAGGGCTCTTCAAACGTGGCCCTTTCCTGACTTGTGGACTTCAACTCCCAGCGTGCCTGGCTGAGGGATTCTGGGAGTTGAAGTCCACAAGTCACAAAAGGGCCCAGTTTAAAGACACACACAAACACCACCACCCCCGGTTTAGGCTCTCCTGGCTGAGCAAGGGGTTGGACTAGATGACCTCCAGGGAGCCTTCCAACTCTTGTTATTCTGTAATTCTGGGAAAGGAAGAGCTGATTTCTTAGCTTCTGATGGTGGAACATCCCTCTTTTTTTTTCCCCCTCCTCTCACAGGCACTTTAGCGAATTCCTGCGAAGCCATCACTTCTGCAAATACCAGATTGAGGTGCTGACGAGCGGGACCGTCTACCTAGCCGATATCCTCTTCTGCGAATCGGCCCTTTTTTATTTCTCCGAGGTGAGACGAGGCGTTCCTTCTCCTTCTCCTCCTCCTCCTCCTCCACCTCCTTCTTTTTTCAAATATGTTTTATTATTATTTTTAATGTAATCACCTTGGTAAACATCGTGTTGTCTGGGTTTATGTTTAAAAAAAACAATCCATAACAATTAGTTTCTACAATTCTATAGTCCGCCTAATAGCTTTGCTTGACGTTCTCTTCTTCCCCTCCTCCTCCTCACCTTCCTTCCGCCTTCCCTTCCCTTCTACTTCCTACCCTTTCTTTTCTTTTCCTTTCCTTCTACTTCCTTTCCCTTCTTTCCCTTTCCTTCTACTTCCTTCCCTTCCCTTTCCTTCTACTTCCTTCCCTTCCCTTTCCTTCCCTTTCCTTCTATTTCCTACCCTTTCCTTTTCTTTTCCTTTCCTTCTACTTCCTTTCCCTTCTTTCCCTTTCCTTCTACTTCCTTCCCTTCCCTTTCCTTCTACTTCCTTCCCTTCCCTTTCCTTCCCTTTCCTTCTATTTCCTACCCTTTCCTTTTCTTCCCTTCCTTCTACTTCCTTCCCTTCCCTTCTACTTCCTTTCCTTTCCTTTTTTCCCCTTTCCTTCTACTTCCTTCCCTTCCCTTCCCTTCTATTTCCTACCCTTTCCTTTTCTTCCCTTTCCTTCTACTTCCTTCCCTTCCCTTTCCTTCTACTTCCTTCCCTTCCCTTTCCTTCCCTTTCCTTCTATTTCCTACCCTTTCCTTTTCTTCCCTTCCTTCTACTTCCTTCCCTTCTCTTTCCTTCTATTTCCTACCCTTTCCCTTCTTTCCCTTCCCTTCTACTTCCTTCCCTTCCCTTTCCTTCTACTTCCTTCCCTTCCCTTTCCTTCCCTTTCCTTCTATTTCCTACCCTTTCCTTTTCTTCCCTTCCTTCTACTTCCTTCCCTTCCCTTCTACTTCCTTTCCTTTCCTTCTACTTCCTACCCTTTCCTTTTCTTCCCTTTCCTTCTACTTCCTTCCCTTCCCTTTCCTTCTATTTCCTACCCTTTCCCTTCTTTCCCTTCCCTTCTACTTCCTTCCCTTCCCTTTCCTTCTACTTCCTTCCCTTCCCTTTCCTTCCCTTTCCTTCTATTTCCTACCCTTTCCTTTTCTTCCCTTCCTTCTACTTCCTTCCCTTCCCTTCTACTTCCTTTCCTTTCCTTCTACTTCCTACCCTTTCCTTTTCTTCCCTTTCCTTCTACTTCCTTCCCTTCCCTTTCCTTCTATTTCCTACCCTTTCCCTTCTTTCCCTTCCCTTCTACTTCCTTCCCTTCCCTTTCCTTCTACTTCCTTCCCTTCCCTTTCCTTCCCTTTCCTTCTATTTCCTACCCTTTCCTTTTCTTCCCTTCCTTCTACTTCCTTCCCTTCCCTTCTACTTCCTTTCCTTTCCTTCTACTTCCTACCCTTTCCTTTTCTTCCCTTTCCTTCTACTTCCTTCCCTTCCCTTTCCTTCTATTTCCTACCCTTTCCCTTCTTTCCCTTCCCTTCTACTTCCTTCCCTTCCCTTTCCTTCTACTTCCTTCCCTTCCCTTTCCTTCCCTTTCCTTCTATTTCCTACCCTTTCCTTTTCTTCCCTTCCTTCTACTTCCTTCCCTTCCCTTCTACTTCCTTTCCTTTCCTTCTACTTCCTACCCTTTCCTTTTCTTCCCTTTCCTTCTACTTCCTTCCCTTCCCTTTCCTTCTATTTCCTACCCTTTCCCTTCTTTCCCTTCCCTTCTACTTCCTTCCCTTCCCTTTCCTTCTACTTCCTTCCCTTCCCTTTCCTTCCCTTTCCTTCTATTTCCTACCCTTTCCTTTTCTTCCCTTCTACTTCCTTCCCTTCCCTTCCCTTCTACTTCCTTTCCTTTCCTTCTACTTCCTACCCTTTCCTTTTCTTCCCTTTCCTTCTACTTCCTTCCCTTCCCTTTCCTTCTACTTCCTACCCTTTCCCTTCTTTCCCTTCCCTTCTACTTCCTTCCCTTCCCTTTCCTTCTATTTCCTACCCTTTCCTTTTCTTCCCTTCCTTCTACTTCCTTCCCTTCCCTTCCCTTCTACTTCCTTTCCTTTCCTTCTACTTCCTACCCTTTCCTTTTCTTCCCTTTCCTTCTACTTCCTTCCCTTCCCTTTCCTTCTACTTCCTACCCTTTCCCTTCTTTCCCTTCCCTTCTACTTCCTTCCCTTCCCTTTCCTTCTATTTCCTACCCTTTCCTTTTCTTCCCTTTCCTTCTACTTCCTTCCCTTCCCTTTCCTTCTACTTCCTACCCTTTCCCTTCTTTCCCTTCCCTTCTACTTCCTTCCCTTCCCTTTCCTTCTACTTCCTACCCTTTCCTTTTCTTCCCTTCCTTCTACTTCCTTCCCTTCCCTTTCCTTCTATTTCCTACCCTTTCCCTTCTTTCCCTTCCCTTCTACTTCCTTCCCTTCCCTTTCCTTCTACTTCCTTCCCTTCCCTTTCCTTCCCTTTCCTTCTATTTCCTACCCTTTCCTTTTCTTCCCTTCCTTCTACTTCCTTCCCTTCCCTTCTACTTCCTTTCCTTTCCTTCTACTTCCTACCCTTTCCTTTTCTTCCCTTTCCTTCTACTTCCTTCCCTTCCCTTTCCTTCTACTTCCTACCCTTTCCCTTCTTTCCCTTCCCTTCTACTTCCTTCCCTTCCCTTTCCTTCTATTTCCTACCCTTTCCTTTTCTTCCCTTCCTTCTACTTCCTTCCCTTCTACTTCCTTTCCTTTCCTTTTCTTCTACTTCCTTTTCTTCCCTTTCCTTCTACTTCCCTTCCTGCTTCCTTTCCCTTCTGTCTTTCCTTCCCTTTGCTTTCCCTTCCCTCTCCCTCACCCCCCCAACAGCGAATGTTACCCCCCCCCCCCGAGAGGAAGCTTTGCGCTCACCTTCTCCCGGTTTCCTTTGCCAGTTCATGGAGAAAGAAGACGCCGTTAACATCCTGCAGTTCTGGCTGGCGGCGGACAATTTCCAGTCCCAGCTGGCCTCCAAGGAGGGCCAGTATGACGGGCAGGAGGCCCAGAACGATGCCATGATTTTGTACGACAGGTGAGCCTCCTCCTCCACACGTCTCTCTCTCTCTCTCTCTCTCTCTCTCTCTCTCTCTCTCTCTCTCTCTCGCTCTCTCTCTCTCTCTCTCCCCTCCTCCACCCTGCTTTGCCTCCGGCCAGCCCTGGGAAAAGCAGGCTGGGATCCACTCTCCCAGAATCCCCCGATCCCCTTTGGTGGCTGAGGATGGTTTTTCACATTGAACGTGGCGGCATGGCGTTCCCCCCTGGTCGCATGACCAAATTCAGAGGCTTGGCAACAGGCTCGTATTGATGACCGCTTGCAGTGTTCCCGGGGGTCACGTGATCCCCTCTTACCGCCTTCTGGCAACGGATGGAAACTTATCAAGGAGGAGAAGCAACCTAGAACTAAGGAGAAACTTCCTAACAGTGAGGACAGTTAACCAGTGGAACAACCTGCCTCCAGAAGCTGTGAATGCTCCATCACTGGAGGTTTTCAAGAAGAGACTGGACAGCCATTTGTCTGAAATGGTCTAGGGTTTCCTGCCTGAGCAGGGGGTTGGACTAGATGACCTCCAAGGTCCCTTCCACCACCACCACCATCCTCATCGTCATCATTATTATTATTATTAAGCAACCTGCCTCCAGTAGCTGTGGCTGCTCCAACACTGGAGGTTTTTAAGAAGAGACTGGACAGCCATTTGTCTAAAATTGGATAGGGTTTCTTGCCTGAGCAGGGGGTTGGACTAGATGACCTCCAAGGTCCCTTCCAACTTTATTACTACTTCTTCTTGTACTACTACTACTACTACTATGATGATGATGATGTCCATGGGGAAGCCAGATTCACTTAACCACGATGTTATTAACAACTGCTCTGCTTCCCTTGAAACTCACAAGGAAGGTCGTGCAATGGGGCAAACCCCCCCCCCCACTTAGCCACTGTCTCGCTTACCCACTGTCCCGCTTAGCTGGGTTCAGCTGCGGTCCTAAGTCAAGGACCGCCTGTAGTCTCAATGCTAGAGGGTGGGCGTGGGGGGTTGTCACCATTTCTCCCCTCGCCTCCTGACACACTGCCCCCCCCCCCAGAGTGACAACCCTGCAACGAGGGAGTAAAAAAAAACGAAATTGGACGCTGTTTTTCGCCTTCGTGGCCTCAAGCCTGACCGTTCTCTCTCTCTCTCTCTCTCTCTCTCCCCCCCCCAAAAAAAAACCCCAACCAGGTACTTCTCTCTCCAATCCACTCATCCCCTCGGCTTCGATGACTCCGTACGGTTGGAAATTGAGTCCAACATCTGCAGGGAAGGCGGACCACTCCCCAACTGCTTCACCACTCCGCTGAGACAGGCCTGGACCACCATGGAGAAGGTGGGCACCAAGGGAAACGCTCGGAGTTTGAGATTTGGGCCAGGGCTTTTCGCCGCCCCCTGCGCCCCCCCCCCCCCGAGCTTCTTTCCATTTCTGAACGTTTCGTTACCAGACTAGCGAGCTATACGCAGGGGTCTTCAGACCCGGCCAGTTTCGGCCTTTTGGACTTCAACTCCCAGAATCCCTCCCCAGGAGGTTCTTCTCCCTATTCTCCTTAGCTCAGGGGTCTTCCCACTTGGCCCTGTTATGACCTGTGGACTTCGACTCCCAGAATCCCTCAGCCAGCATGCACGCCATAAAAGGGCCAAGTGGGAAGACCCCTGAGCTAAGGAGAATAGGAAGAAGAACATTCTGCTGATGATGATGTTAGCTCAGGGCTCTTCAAACGTGGCCAAATTAAGACTTGTGGACTTTTTAACGCCTGGCTGAGGAATTCTGGGAGTTGAAGTCCACAACTCATAAAAGGGCCAAGTTGGAAGACCCCTGCCTTAGCTTAGGCAACCTTGGCTCTTTTATGACTCATGGACTTCAACTCCCAGAATTCCTAAGCCAGCATGGGGGAAGTATGGCCCCTTCACGACTTGTGGACTTCAACTCCCAGAATTCCTGAGCCAGCATGGGGGATAGTATGGCCCCTTCATGACTTGTGGACTTCAACTCCCAGAATTCTTGAGCTAGCACGGCTCAGCTTGGAAACCTCTCCATTTCTCCTCAGCATGGTTGGCTCAGGAATTCTGGGAGTTGAAGTCCACGAGTCATAAAAGGGCCAAGTTGGAAGACCCCAGCTTGTGGACTTCAACTCCCAGAATTCCTCAGTCAGGCACGCTGGCTGAGGAATTCTGGGAGTTGAAGTCCACGAGTCATAAAAGGGCCAAGTTGGAAGACCCCTGCCTTAGCTTATAAATGTCTTGTGTGATCAGTTGGTCGTGCGTTTGTGTGTTTGTAGCTATCTTGGAATTCTGAGCAGCTGGTTGGTTCTCCTGTTGATTGTCACTTCCAACAAGTCTGGTTTCTTACTTATACATATGCTGGATCTGTATCAATGTGCTTGTTAATTGGTCCTTTGGTTGAATACCAGGCCTCCCAGAATTCCCCAGCCACCATGGTTTAAGAGGGGTGGATTTCCACTCCCAGAATTCCCCAATAGTATGACTTAGGATATACTGGCTGAGGAACGTTGACAGTTAAAATCTATCTGTCTTAAAATTGTCCAGGTTTAGAAACTGTCCTTTATGTATCTGTCACCCTTGGCAGAGAAAGGATTTTTTTTTCTATCACCTGTTAACCAAGGCTGTGTTTAACCAGACATTGCAAAGGTTGATTTCAGGACACACACACCCCTTCCTCTCGAGCCCTGATGATGTTACCTAGCTGGGTCATAAAACGTCTGCCAAAAAAAAAAAGCATCAAGCTGAGAAAACACTAAGGACTCCACGTTTCTCCTCCTCCTTCTCCTCCTTTGCTACGTTTCCTCTTCTCATCCCCTTCACAAACTGCCTTCTAGCCCTAATGATGTTACCTAGCTGGCTCATAAAACATCTGCAAAAAAAACAAGCAAGCTCAGAGTGCGCCCAGGACCCCACAGTTCTCCTCCTCCTCCACAAACCCCACTCCCTTCTGGCACTGAGGATGTTCCCTAGTTGGGTCATGAAACGTCTGCAAGGAAACCTCCCAGCTCAGAGAGCACCAAGGACCCCACAGTCCTCCTCCTCCCCTTCCTCCTCCTCTTCACTCTCTCCTCCTCCTCCTCCTCCATAAACCGCTCCTTCCTTCTAGCACTGATGATGTTCCCTACTTGGGTCATGAAACGTCTGCAAGGAAACCACCCAGCTCAGAGAGCACCAAGGACCCCTCGGTCGTCGTCTTCCTCCTCCTCCACCTCCTCCCCCTTGTCCTCCCCTTCTCCTTCTCTAACACTCTGCCAACTCCACTGCCTTCTAGCCCCAATAATGTTTGTTTGTTTGTTTTTAATCCCATTTATATGCCGCCCTCCTCCGAAGACTCAGGGCGGCTTACAATCTAAGAAGCACAAACCAATGTGCTTAGCAATAGCCTTCATTCTATGTATACGCCTGCTTATTAGGGCTTTCCCCCCCCCCAGCGGCATTTTTACAAAGTCGGCTTATTGCCCCCAACAATCTGGGTCCTCATTTTACCTACCTGGGAAGGATGGAAGGCTGAGTCAACCTTGAGCCTGGTGGGACTCGAACCTGCTCTAATGGCAGGCAGCTGCTGTTACTTAAGGAGGCATCAGCCCACTGCTCCACCAAGGCTCCACCAATTAACAGTCATAAATCACATTCCCCAATTAGCTTGAAGCACGGGGCTTTCTCCCCAGCTCTCCAGCCCGCCAAATCTTTGATCAACTCCGGGGCAATGACCTTGGGTTCCCATGGCTGAGTTATTATTGCTATGACTAGCTGGACTCGGGTCATGAAACGTCTGCCATAAAACAAAACATAACCCAGCCCAGCTCAGAAAGCACCGAGGACGCCACGTTCCACTCCAAGCTACCCCTATTCTCTTCCTCACTTCCACCCTCCTTTTCTCTCCCACCTGGCAGGTGTTCTTACCCAGCTTCCTGTCCAGCAACCTTTATTACAAATACTTGAACGACCTCATCCATTCGGTCCGGGGAGATGAGTTTGCCAGCGGAGGGGGCGGTCTCACCCTGAACGTCCACGGTCTCGGCAACGCTTCCGATCACTATTCCCACACGGGTGCTGTGGACAGCGCGGCGACTTCTCAGGTGCTCGGTTGATGGTTGTTGGTCTCCTTTCCCCCTCCCCCTCCCCAAAGCCCCCGTAAGTCAGGGGTCTTCCAACATGGCCCTTTTATGACTTGTTGAAGTCCCCAAGTCATAAAAGGGCCAAGTTGGAAGACCCCTGCCTTAAAAGTGTCCGTTACAGACTTTGCACCTTTAAGAGGTATGGACTTCAGTTCCCAGAATTCCTGAGCCAGCATGGGCGAACTCTGGCCCCTTCATGACTCGCGGACTTCAACTCCCAGAATTCCTGAGCCAGCATGGGGGAACTTTGGCGCCCTTCGTGACTCGTGGACTTCAACTCCCAGAATTCCTGAGCCAGCATGGGGGAACTCTGGCCCCTTCATGACTTGTGGACTTCAATTCCCAGAATTCCTGAGCCAGCATGGGGGAACTATGGCCCCTTCATGACTTGCGGACTTCAACTCCCAGAATTCCTGAGCCAGCATGGGGGAACTATGGCCCCTTCATAACATGCCTGGCTGAGGAATTCTGGGAGTTGAAGTCCACAAGCCATAAAAGGGCCAGGTTTGAAGACCCCTGTCTTAAAGCATCCTGGCTGAGGAATTCTGGGAGTTGAAGTCCACCAGTCATAAAAGGGCCAGGTTGGAAGACCCCTGCCCTAAGTCTTCCTCTGGGTTCTTTTTCTGCCTCTTCTTAGTAGCTGTGATGGCTTAACTTTGGGTAAGGTCTTCTGGACCAGGGGTCCCCAACCCCCGGTGCATGGACCCGTACCGGGCCGCAGCATGCCAGCAACCGGGCCGCACAAACAAGCAAAGCCCCATCCGTGGGATGCAGGCAGCACACAAAACCACACACTTTCCAGTCCGTGGAAAAACCTCTCTCCACGGAACCGGTCCCCGGTGGTACCCAAAAGGTTGGGGTCCTCTGCTGTGGACTGTTAGTCAGTGAAGCCAGTTAACTGGGAGACAATTCAGCCCAAAAGCCGAGAGTAACAATTGAAATTAGAAAAGATGGCTTTAAAGGTCAACCCAACTTCTCCGGCGCTGCCCATGAGGGAGCATGTTGTGTCTTGTCGTCCGGGGACGATCACAGAGATGTTTCGTTTATATCCATGGATGTTCTCAGCCATCCAGATCGTGGTTGTCCCAAAGGTGCTTTTTTCAGGAGGCAACTGGACTTCCTTGTTTTTCTTTGAAGACGTTTCGCTTCCCCTCCAAGAAGCTTCTTCAGCTCTGAGTGGGATGGTGGGGAATGGAAGGATTTATACTCCTTGCAGACAGCCGGTCGTTTGCATCCTTTTAGAGAGTCGTTGAGGCCATCTGGAGGTTTATCTGTGTCCGCTGGTTTGAAAGAGGGGCCAAAGAGGCCGTCTAGGTCAAAATTGAACAGCCCTCCCTCAACAGAGGGGGAGGGATAGGACGTCATCCATCTCCAGTCTACCACACCGTCCTTTCAGCAGTTGCAAGAAGGCTCCACACCCATTTGCATCACTCAGGTGACCCTGAGGAGGCAGGTAAACCTCCAGAGAAATCCAGACAGACAAAGAGATAGACAGGCAGATTGACAGACAGACAGATTGACAGACAGGTAGGTAGGTAGATATATGTAGAGAGAGATTGACAGGTAGGTAGGTAGATAGATAGATAGATAGATAGATAGATAGACAGACAGACAGACAGACAGACAGACAGACAGACAGATTGGTCTTTTATGAAAAGTTAAGTCCAAATTACAGTTATATGAGGTACTTTTTTGTTGTTTTCTTTTTCCCCCTTCCTCTTCTCATTCTCTGCATCACAATACCCGAACGTTGCATCACAGCCCAGCCTCAAAAAGGCCAGCATAAAAATCCTGAAAAACTTTGACGAAGCAATAATTGTCGATGCTGCCAGCCTGGATCCCGAGTCTCTGTATCAGCGGACCTACGCTGGGTAAGTTTTGGGGTGTGTGTTTTTTTGTTTTTTTTCACGCGGAGTGGGCAGCCGGGCACGAACGCAGCTGGTCCTCCAGCAATCAGAAGAGATCAATTTGCGGGTTGCGAAAACCTAGGATGGGCCTGTTGCTTTTTAAAATGCCCGTCTGGTTTTAACCTGGTATCCGGATGGCCCCTTCCGGTCAAGCACTCTAGAGCCGAGGTTGAGAAAGGGAAGGGAAAGCTGTCGAGAAAGGATTTAGAAGGGAAGGTGAGAAAGAAACTCAAGGCCATCCCATCTTGATCTTCTTCGGCATAAGAACTGACCAATCCTGGGCAGGCTTACAGGGTTGAATTATTCTACCCCGTGACAGTATTAAGTAGTCCTCAACTTCAGGACCACTTGTTTAGCCCCCTCCGTTCAAAGTGACGACAGGGCTGGAAAAAAAGTCACTTAACGCCAGTCCTCGCATTTACGACCATTGGGTTCCCACTTCCTTCAAGCGATGGGCTGTTCAGATTCTCGTTCGGGTCCCTCCTTCGCAGTTTTTTTTCTGCTTCCCCCACGGTCAGCTTTAAATTGCTTGTCAGCTTGTGTGAAGCTCGGAGAACAAGGCTTTCTTCTCCGAAATGGGGGAAAAATAATAGGTCCTCCAAGGAAACAGGTGTGATTTGAGCCTGCGGGGTGGGTGGGGTGGGGTGGGGAACCTGGCCAGTTCCTTTGCCGTAGACCAGCCATCTCGGCTGCAACCCTAAGCCCGACCCCAGAGCTAATAAGCTGCTCTTCCTCCTGCTTCAGGAAGATGTCGTTTGGCCGTGTCAGCGACCTGGGCCAGTTCATTAGAGAATCGGAGCCAGAACCGGACCTCAAGAAGTCCAAAGGTCAGCTGCCTCTTCCTCCTCAAGAGGAGATTCTCCTAAGCCGTAGCAGGTTGAAGAGGGGTGGGCTTCCGCTCCCAGAATTCCCCAGCCAGCATGCTTTAAGAGGGGTGGGCTTCTGTTCCCAGAATTCCCCAGCCAGCCATGCTTTAAGAGGGGTGGGCTTCCACTCCCAGAATTCCCCAGCCAGCGATGCTTTAAGATGGGTGGACCACTCCCAGAATCCCCCAGCCACCTGCTTTAAGAGAGGTGGGCTTCCGCTCCCAGAATTCCCCAGCCAGCCTGCTTTAAGATGGGTGGGCTACCCCTCCCAGGATTCCCCAGCCAGCATGCTTTAAGAGGGGTGGACTTCCTCTCCCAGAATCCCCCAGCCAGCCATGCTTTAAGAGTGGTGGACTTCCACTCCCAGAATCCCCCAGCCAGCCTGCTTTTAGAGGGGTGGACTTCCACTCCCAGAATCCCCCAGCCAGCATGCTTTAAGAGTGGTGGACTTCCACTCCCAGAATTCCCCAGCCAGCCTGCTTTAAGAGGGGTGGACTTCCGCTCCCAGAATCCCCCAGCCAGCATGCTTTAAGAGCGGGGGACTTCCGCTCCCAGAATCCCCCAGCCAGCATGCTTTAAGATGGGTGAACTTCCAGTCCCAGAATTCCTCAGCTAGTCATGTGGACCACATAAACCGGACGTTTCTCAGCCCTTCTCCTTCTCTTCCCAGGGTCCATGTTCTCACAAGCAATGAAGAAATGGGTGCAAGGAAATACAGATGAGGTGAGGCGCGCTCTGCTTACGGAGAAAAATATGACCTGTCTCTGTGGCGCTTTAGAGAGACCCTCCTCTGTGTCTTGGCGTGCAGGCAAACTCTTCGTTTTAGGTCTCCCGCCTGAGCAGGGGGTTGGACTAGAAGAGGACTTTTCAACCCGTGGTAGGCGTACCACTGGTGGCACGTTGGCACCTGGCGGGTGGTACGCGTACGACGGTTGAAAAAGCACTGGGGGGAAAAGTGTAAAAAAGAAAGTGTAAGGGGCGGGAGAAGAGAGGATATAAAAGGAGAAGAGGGGAGAGGATATAAAAGGAGAGGAAAGGATATAAAAGAAGGAGGGGAGAGAAGAGACGATATAAAAGAGAGAAGATATAAAAGAAAAGATGATATAAAAGGAGGGGAGAGAGGATATGAAAGGGGAGGGAAAGGATAAAGGGTGGAGAGGATATAAAAAGGAAGAGAAGATATAAAAGGAGGGGAGAGTGTATAGAAGGGGTGGAACGGAGGATATAAAAGGAGGGAAGAGAAGACGATATAAAAGGGAGAGAGAGGATATAAAAGAAAGAAGACAAGATATAAAAGAAGGAGGGGAGAGAGGATATGAAAGGGGAGGAAAAGGATAAAAGGGGTGGAAAGGATATAAAAGAAGAGAGAGGAGAACATATAAAAGGAGGGGAGAGTGTATAGAAGGGGTGGAACGGAGGATATAAAAGGAGGGGAGAGAAGAGACAATATAAGGAGGGGAGAGAGGATAAAGGGGAGGAAAAGCTTACAAAAGAAGGGCTGGAGAGGAGGATATAAAAAGGAGGGGATATAAAAGAAGGGAAAGAGGATATAAAAGAAGGAGAGGGGAGAGGATATAAAAGGGGAAGAAAAGGATATAAAAGAAAGAAATGAAGATATAAAAAGGAGGGGAGGAAAAGGATAAAAGGGATGGAGAAGATATAAAAGAAGGAGGGGAGAGAGTGTATAAAAGGGGTGGGGAGGAGGATATAAAAGGAGGGGAGAGGATTTAAAAGAAGGAGGGGAGAGGATAAAGGGGAGGAAAAGGTTACAAAAGGGGGTGGAGAGGAGGAGATAAGGCGAGAGGATAGAAAAGGAGGAGTGGAGACGATATAAAAGGAGGGGAGAGAGGATGTAAAAAAAGGGGGTGAGAAGAAAAGATATAAAAAGGAGGAGGGGTGAGAAATGTGTTAAATACGTTTCGCCCCACTTTATGACTTTTCTGGCCACGTTTGTTAAGTGAATCGCTGCAGTTGTTCAGTTAGCAACACCGTTGTTAAAGTGAGCCTGGCTCCCCCTGTTGACTTTGCTGGTCAGAAGGTCGCAAAGGGGGGGGGAATCATGTGAGCCCAGGACAATGCGACCGTCGTACATACGAGTCCCTTGCCGAGGATCCGAATGTAAATCACGTGACTCTGGGGATGCTGCGACGGTCCTAAGTGTGAAAAAAAAAAAGCTCATAAGGCACTTTTTTCAATGTCGTTGTTAACTTCAAGCAGTCACTAAGCAAATTGTTGTAAGCTGAGGATCAGCTGTACCTGTATCACTTTTTTTTTTTTTTTTTTTTTTTTGGTCGTCAAATTTTTGACACCTCGATAGGTGACTGGTGGTCCTGGGATGTTGCCCTATCCCAGGGGTCAGCAACCTGAAACAGTGAAAGAGCCACTCGGAACCGGTTCCCTCACAAAAGGAAAAACTGGGAGCCGCAAAAAATGCGTGTGCATGCGCGTGCATACGCAGAACAGGGTTTGACTGAAGAGTGGAGCCAAGGCGAGATATGCACCTACCCTGCATATTTGAATTGATTGGTTGAACTTTTTTTGGGGGGGGGGACTGCACACGGCAGAGGACTAGGAGCTGCAGGAGACGGCTGAAAGAGCCACATGCAGCTCCGGAGCCGCGGGTTGCAGACCTGTGCCCTATCCTAAAAGTAAGGTCGGCAGTTTGGCGGGTCGAATCCCGAGTGCCGCGGAACAGAGTGAGCGCCTGTTACGCGTCCCAGCTTCTGCCAACCTAGCAGTTCGAAAGCACGTAAAAATGCAGGTAGAAAAATAGGGACACTCCGGTGGGAAGGTAACAGCGTTCCGTGCGCCTTTGGCGTCTAGTCATGCCGGCCACATGACCACGGAGACGTCCTCGGACAAGCGCTGGCTCTTCGGCTTTGAAACGGAGATGAGCACCGGCCCCTAGAGTTGGAAACGACTAGCACGTATGTGCGGGGGAACCTTTACCTTTACCTTATACACTTTATGTACATATCATTTATATACAGTTATAGAATGTTCAATCTTATCAACCACCTTCTTCTAGTAATATGTGAAATCAGCATCCTGTGTGTTTCTGTTGCGACCTTCCTTTCTGTTCCCACCATGAGTAAAACTTATTCCAAATTTTGTAACAATCTGACTGATCTTTAATTTCCAAAGTTAACTTGTCCATTTCTGCGCACGCCCAAATTTTATTTATCACTTCACTCTCGTCCGGTATTTCACTGGTTTTTCCATTCTTATTGAGAATTCAGGTCAGAAATCAAGTACGGTAGCGGCCAAAATTGTGGAAACCTTTTGGGAAAAGTGTGTTTTTTGAGGTTCGATGGCTAATAACACCACTTTTTTTGTTCTTGTTGTTTTGGAGCAGTACCATAGAATTCTATATCAATGGAAAGATAATTTAATCGAGAATGTGATGTAGCAAGGTTTGTTCAATTATCCGTACTGTATTTTATAAAAAGTTGCGGCCAAACAGCCAGAAAAAGGAAGCACAATTTGCTTAGGTTGATATCGGCTAGCTTTCCTTCATCCGATTGTAGCCAATGAGCACGAGCGTTTTAGAGAGCCAGTTCTTGTTTTGGCAGCGAGCCAATCAGATCACGTCGGGATCCGGTTATTGATGTCGAGAGGAGGACATTTGTCAGTGTGTTGTGTGATGGCTATCAAGTCGGTTGGGTTTTTTTGTGTGAGTTCTTTCATTTAGTGAGCTTGTAAAATGTAATAAAATTAAAGCAACGGTGCAAAGAGTTGACCGGTCGCCCAGAAAGCGATGTAAAATAGTATTATTAAGTGAACGAGGCTACCGTTGTAAAGAAATTGGAAGAAAAATGGGTGGAAACTTAAACCAAAGGTGGCATTTCTACGGTACCCTTTTCCTAAAAGGTTTCCACAATTTGGGCCACTGCTGTACAAACCAGAAAAAAAATCCCCAGAATAAAAAAAATAAATGGCTGGGGCGGGGGGGGGAGCTTCTCCGAATACTGACGAGGTAGATTCGTTCCTTAAGTGAGGATTTTACGACCTTTTTTTTTTTTGCCACCGTCGTTATAGGAATCATGTGGTCGTTAAGTTGAACCCAGCTCTCCCCGTTGACTTCTCAGAGGCGAGCTTGGAAGGTCGCAAATTGGGACCCTGAAACACGGCCGCCATCATAAATACAGGCCAGTTGTCCGGCTCTCCCAACGTTGATTACGTGATCGCACAGATGTGACGGTCGCTAAGTGCGAGGACTGGTCGTAAGGGACCGGGTTTTTTTTTCAGCCACTCGGTAACTTGGAACGGACATTAAACAAGCACAATTAGCCCTTGGACTTAGAAGTTTTCGTTTCGAGACCGTTCAGAGTTTCAGGGGCACTAAAAAAAAAAAAAAGCGATTTGACCATTTTTCACACTGACCAACTTTTGCAGCATCCTCCCCACGGTCACGTGATCGAAATTCACCCGCTTAGCAACTGACCTGTACTTACGACGGTCGCCGAGTCCCGAGGTCACGTGGTCTCCTTTCGCGACCTTCCGACAAGCACAAGTCAATAGGAGAAGCCGGATCCACTTAACGATCGGGTTACTAAGCTAACAACTGCAGGGATTCGCTTAAACAATTGCGGCAGGAAAGGTTGTAAAACGGGGCAAAACTCACTTAGCAGCTGTCTCACTTAGCAACAGCAACGTTAGGCTCAGTTGTCGTAAATTGAGGACTAGCTGTACTGGAACATAGAGGTAAGTTATTTGCATAGCGGCCCATCAAATATTGCTTGAAAATACAGTTTGGACCCCGATGATTTTTTGGGGGGAGGGGGGGAGAGACAAGGATCCTGGAGTGTAGTTTTCTTCTGCTCGCTACTCGCCTTCCCAGAATGCCCTGGGCTTGACGGACTTCTTTGGTCTGTCCGTAGGCCCAGGAGGAGATGGCGTGGAAGATAGCCAAAATGATCGTCAACGACGTCATGCAACAGGCACAACCCCCAGAGGAAACTGTCGAAAAGGTGACTAAGGTAATGGCTGGGGGATTCTGGGAGTTGAAGTCCTCGAATTTTAAAGCATGGCTGGCTGGGGGATTCTGGGAGTTGAAGTCCTCGAATTTTAAAGCAGGCTGGCTTGGTAATTCTGAGAGTGGAAGTCCACCCCTCTTAAAGCATGGCTGGCTGGGGGATTCTGGGAGTGGAAGTCCACCCCTCTTAAAGCATGCAGGCAGGGGAATTCTGGGAGTGGAAGTCCACCCATATTACAGCAGGCTGGCTGGGGGATTCTGGGAGTTGAAGTCCTCGAATTTTAAAGCAGGCTGGCTTGGGAATTCTGGGAGTGGAAGTCCACCCCTCTTAAAGCATGCTGGCTGAGGAATTCTGGGAGTGGAAGTCCACCCCTCTTAAAGCATGGCTGGCTGGGGGATTCTGGGAGTGGAAGTCCACCCCTCTTAAAGCATGCAGGCAGGGGAATTCTGGGAGTGGAAGTCCACCCATCTTAAAGCAGGCTGGCTGGGGGATTCTGGAAGTGGAGGTTCACCCCTCTTCAAGCATGGCTGGCTGGAGAATTCTGGGAGTTGAAGCCCACCCATCTTAAAGCATGGCTGACTAGGGAATTCTGGGAGTGGACGTCCACCCATCTTAAAGCATGTCTAGCTGGGGGATTCTGGGAGTGAAAGTCCACAAGTCATGAAGGTGGACACTCCTATGCTACAACATCTCCTTGCATTGGTGCCGCAGGAGACTATCAGCCCCATAACTTCAATTTTGCAACATTTCTGCTCATCACCAAAAACCTCCCCACCACGAACAACGGGTTCAGTTAACGACTGCTGCCTTTGCTTACCAGCCGCCACAGAAAAAGACCGTCAAATCAGACATGGTCACGTGGTGATCCGTTTTACGCCCGTCTCGACTTATGACCAAAATTACAGACTCCATTATGGTCATAAGTTGAGGACTACCTCTAGCTACCCTGTTTTCCCGAAAATTAAGACCTAACTAGAAAATTTAAGCCCTAGCCTGATTTTTCAGGACGCCTGTGATATCAGACCCACCCCCAAAATAAGCCCCAATTAAGATCGTCAGCCAGACGGATGCGTTGGGTACCGTATTTCCCGAATATAAGCCCTAACTGGGAAATAAGCCCTAATGCTTCTTTTGGAGCAAACATTAACATAAGACCCAGTCTCATTTTGGGGGAAATGCGGTAGCCAACTCCCTAAACCAGATTCCAGGCACAATCGGGATCCCGTTGTGAGATCTCAAATGCCAAATACAGCAGAATTCGGTGCAGCTTTTGGTCGGAAATCGTGTGGGTGGCTGCCTGGAATCAGGGGGGTGGTTTTGCAAAAGGGGGTAAGGTCTGCTGGCTACCCCAAAAGGCCCACCGTGGGGGGGGGGGAAAGACTCGGGACTGTTGGATGTTACAAATGGAAGTTTGAGGGGGGGCCCCCCCTTTCTGCTTCTTAACCACCCCCTTTTTTTCCTGTCTTTCTCAGCTATGATCTTTGGGAGCTTCTGCCTATGAAGTGAAACGGAGCGGTTTTCTCTCCCCTTCCCCAAATCCCCCTTTCTCACGACCGCCTCATCAGCACCCCGAACTCTATGCAGCGGGTACATTTACACACACACACCCCTTTCCACTTTATGGACGGGGGGAAAAAAAGCTCGCCTTTCTCTTGTCGAGTCCCCATTGAAGGAAGATTCTCTCCCTCTGGACTACAGTTAGGCACGGAGAGAAAAAAAAATTTACCCCGTAGTTTTCCGAGCTGCAATTTTCTTCTTCTCGTTATTGAAAACTTTTCAAAATAAAATAAAATAAAATCTGCAATCAGAAAGGCTCAGGGCACCTTCAGCCTGTCGGAGAGAGCTTTGCAGCGGAGCCGGGGGAGCAGTCTTCAAACCCTGGAGCTTGTTTTCAAAAGATCCCGGAACGATGAAGTATTCCATAAAACTGGACTCTTGTTCCTTGGGCATTTTGGGTCAGTCGGGGGGGGGGGGGGAAGAGAGGAAATTGGGAACAAGCAATTGTTTGGGGGTTTTTTTTTTAAAAAAAAGAAAATTGACACTTCCACTTTGGGTCCCGTCTGTCTCTTTCCCTTTTTCAAAACGCTGGACTCCACACCTCCGTCTCTGTCGCTCTCACCCTGCAGAACAACATTTCAGCCCTTTGGGAAAATGCCAGAAAAATAAGCAATGAACTTTTTTTGTGTGTGTTTCCTCTTCTTTTTGCAAGCGTCCCCGTTAAGGTGAAACGACGACTTCTAGCCCGGCTCGTAGAAGTGAATTCAGGTTTTTTGCTGAATTGTTCTGGACTCCGGTCTTTTCAACCTCCTTCTCCTTTAATGCAATTTTGGGGGGTTTGATCGCCTTTTCTTCTTCTTTTTTTTTTCTTTCTTTTTTTTTCCTTTTTCCACATAAATCTGAAGCTTCCTCTGATCTCCAGCGCGCTTGCCACGTTTTGCAAGGATTTGGAGTACTTGAGACAAAATCCACTCCGTTGTGTTTTTTTGTTTTTTTCCCCCTTTCTGCTTTCTTTTTTTTTTTATTATTCCTTTGGAGTTTTTTTTGTGGGGGGGGTTTACTTTCTCATTGGCATTTGTTTCCTGAAGACTTGTGCAAAAAAAAAAAGGAAAGAAAGAAAGAAAAAAGGATCCATCGTCCAGAACTACCTTTAGGAAAGTTTTTGATTTGACTCCAGCCCTTTGAAAGTGGAATAGACTTCAAACACACACCCCTTTGCGGTATCGGCTGGAGCGAGACGCCGTCAGAAGCAAAACAAGTTGTCTGTAGGTTTTTTTGGTACTGTGTACCACCTTATTGTCCGAAACCGAAGTATTCCAGTACTTAAAACCATATTTAATTGTGTTTTGATTGAAATATAAAATATATATCTATATATATATATATAAATTAGGCACTTGTGTCCGTTTTCGTTTCGTGTTTCTGCTGCACATCTTTCATCAGGAAAGGGAAGCGGGCTCGTAAACCTTTTGTCTTGACTCGCGGATCGTTCTGCTGCAGGATCCAATCTCGAGTCGATCACCGGGACTAAAGTTTGATTACAAACGAAGGCAAATATGTGTCCCAGGATAATGTTGCAGGATTCAATCTGTGCCGGTCACCGGGACCGGAGGTTTTGCCTTCTGAGTTTTGGAGCTTGTGCTGTAGTGGTATTCTGTGTGTGGTATTTATACGGCGCCTGATGTGTGTGTGGCTTTTTCGTTGTTGGTTGGCTATTAGCACTTAACAATAGCACTTAGGCTTACCCTGCTCAATTAACAGAGGGACAGAATCGAGATCACCTGAAGCGTTAATGCCACTTTACAAGGCCTTAGTAAGGCCGCACTTGGAATACGACCTCCACGATGTAAGAAAGATGTTGAGACTCTGGAAAGAGTGCAGAGAAGAGCAGCAAAGATGATCAGGGGACTGGAGGCTAAAACATACAAGCAACAGTTGCTGAAATTGGGTGTGTCTGGTTTAATGAAGAGAAGGACCAGGGGTGACATGACAGCAGTCTTCCAGTATCTCGGGGGCTGCCCCAAAGAAGAGGCAGTCAAGCTATTCTCCAAAGCGCCCGAAGGCAGGACGAGAAGCAACGGATGGAAACTAATCAAGGAGAGAAACAACCTGGAATTAAGGAGAAACTTCTTGACAGAACAATTAACCAGTGGAACTCCTTGCTTCCAGAAGCGGTGAATGCTCCAGCACTGAAAGCTTTTTAGAAGAGGCTGGGCAGCCACTTGTGTGAGATGGTATAGGGTTTCCTGCCTGAGTAGGGGGTTGGACTAGATGACCTCCAAGGTCCCTTCCAACTCTAGAATAATAAATTGGAAGGGACCTTGGAGGTCATCTAGTCCAACCCCCTGCTCACGCAGGATTATTATTATTATCAATCATCACACAGATGTTCAGACTGGATTTGGCATTTTTGTCTACCTATCGAGTCCTTCCCAGATGTGGATGTTTGAATTGCTGGTATTGCAGATCTCGTTGCAGGATGGAAGCAATTCCTAGTAAGGCCGCCTTTTGCAATTGACTAATGGCGAATTTGTCAGTGCCGATGAGGGTGCCCAAGTGGTGCTCCAGATGTTTTGGGATTGCACCCAAGGCGCCTATTACTTGCAATCCCAAAACAACCGGAGGACCAATTGGACACCATTGGCATTGACAAATTCGCCATCAGTCAATTGCAAAAGGCGGTATTATTATTATTATTAAACAGGTAAAGGTAAAGGTTCTCCCGCACATGCGTACTAGTCGTTTCCGACTCTAGGGGCCGGTGCTCATCTCCGTTTCAAAGCCGAAGAGCCAGCGCTTGTCTTAGGACGTCTCCGTGGTCATGTGGCCGGCATGACTAGACGCCAAAGGCGCACGGAATGCTGTTACCTTCCCACCGTAGTGGTCCCTATTTTTCTACTTGCATTTTTCACGTGCTTTCGAACTGCTAGGTTGGCAGAAGCTGGGACACGTAACAGGCGCTCACTGTGCTACGCGGCACTCGGGGTTCGACCCTCCAAACTGCCGACCTTCTGATCGACAAGCTCAGCATCCTAACCCACTGAGCCACCGCGTCCCTATTATCCAACAGGAGCCCCAAAGCTTGGAAGAATAAACCTCTAGTCCCGGTGACCAACTCAGGTTGGATCCCACAACATTATGCTGGGACACCTATAGTAGCCTTCATTCTTGCTCATTCTTCTTTGCAGAGGAGAAGAAGAGGGAAGTGGCTCTCTGCCAGTTGTGGGGAGATGCAATTCTGATTCCCAAGTGCCAAACTGGAGGAAGTGGCAGCCCTACCAACCAACCACTTCCTCTGACCAATATAATGCAGGTAGACCACATTTGCGAGTGGAACTTCCATTGCTAAGCAAAGTAGTATTAAACGAATCGCGGCTGGTTTTGCAACCTTTTATTATTTTTTGCCACATCCTTAAGCTGAGTCACTGCTCTTAAGTGGCTCACACGGTCATTAAGCAGATCCGGCGTCCCGCATTAGCTTTGCTTGTCAGAAAGTGCCCTGGGAAGTTGGCAAAACGGCCACCAGGTGATCCTGGGAAGCAGCCAGTGTTGTAAATTCACGTTCCTATAAAGGCCTGAGTTTCGATCACGTGACTGCAGGGACGCAGCAACCGTGGTAAGTGCGAGGACTAGACTTTTTAGTTCCATTTAGTAACTTTGACCAGTCACTAAAGAAAATGGTTGTAAGTTGGGGACTACCTTTTATCAGATTTTATCCCTTTCTTTGGGCCAAGGGGAGAAACACAATCCAGTTCCCATGCAACATGGGCCTGTCGTTTTGTGTCACAAGGACACAACGCCTGAGCCAAGGTGCTTTTTTTCCAAGAGGCGACTGGACTTTCTTTGTTTTCCTTTGAAGATGTTTTGCTTCTCATTCCAGAAGCTTCTTCTGCTCTGACAGGATGGTGGGGAATGGAAGGATTTAGACTACTTGCAGACAGCCGGTCGTTTGCCTTCTTCTACAGCACAGGTGTCGAATTAGCTGCGTCAGGTGACGCGTCGCGACTTGTTTCCGCATTGCCGGAGCTGGGGCGGGTGTGACCTTTGTAGGATGCAACTGGACCCCTGGCCGGCAGTTTGGCACCCCTCTTTTAGAGAGTCGTTGAGGCCACTTGGAGGTTTGTCTGTGTCCTCGGGGTCACCTGAGTGGTGCAAATGGGTGTGGAGACTTCTTGGCTGCAGGATGTTTTCTGCCCTGGGTCCCTTTCCTGTTGGAGATGGGCACGCAGGCTGTTGGAGGTGAGTCTGTGTTGTCTGCACATTTGCATTACTCAGGTGACCCTGAGGAGACAAAACTCCAAATGGCGTCAATGATTCAAAGAATGCAAATGACCAGGAACCATTTGTGCATCAGTTGGAGATGCAGACAACACAGAGTCATCCCCAACAGCCTGTGTGCCCGTCTCCAACAGGGAAGGGACCCAGGGCAGAAAACATCCTGCAGCCAAGAGGGCTCCACCCCCATTTGCACCATTCATGTGACCCTGAGGACACAGACAAACTTCCAAGTGGCCTCAACGACTCTCCAAAAGAAGGCAAAGGACCGGCTGTCTGCAAGGAGTATAAATCCTTCCGTTCCCCACCATCCAGTCAGAGCTGAAGAAGCTTCTGGGAGGAGAAGCGAAACACCTTCAGAGGAAAACCAAGAAAGTCCAGTTGCCTCCTGAAAAAAAAGCACCTTTGGGACAACCTGGAGGATGGAGAATCTCCATAGACACACATGGCTTGAGTGTGCACATCACAAGCCAACTGTAAACCAGTCTTCTGTTTATAAGCCATGGTTTAGGTCTCCCTCGCCAACGCTTGAGCTTTTTCAGCACTTTCTAATTGCCTTGTAAACGAGAGGCCAACGGGTCACTTGGTTCCACCAAGCAGCCTTTGTTCAACATTCTCACTAGCCTAACTCCACACATTTTTTCTGATGGCTTCTAATGCATTTCCTAGGAACAGAATCCTTGACTTCCGACCGTTTTAATGATGGCCTGGAATTACGAGAGCGTCAGAGACTGGCCCCAACCTGATCCCTAGTCTTGGGAACATAGCTCAAGATAGCAAAACGAACAAACTCCATGGGAATTCCAGCAACGGAAGTTTTATTTAAAAAGAAGGATTTGCAAAGGCTTGATGAGCTGAAACATGTAGGAGTCCAGCCACAACTTAAAGAGCTGTTTGACACATTTTTATATGCTACCCCCGACGCAGATTTCCCCCTCCCCTATCGAACTCAACACCCCTTCCCTAATATCCGATAAACTATCCGGACCGCCTAAAACCACTGTCCCTCCCTTGTTCCAGGAAGCCCCTTTGTGCACATCCTATCTATCACCAACTAATTTTCTGTTAACAAAGCTTAGCTTCTATAGTTATTTCTATATTTCCTTTTTTTTAAAAAATTCCATTTATATCCCGCCCTTCTCCAAAGACTCAGGGCGGCTTACAAGCTTAGCAGTAGCCTTCATTCTATGTATATGCCTGCTTATTAGGGCTTTCACACACACACCCCAAGCGGCATTATTACAAAGTCAGCTTAATTGCCCCCAACAATCTGGGTCCTCGTTTGACCTACCTGGGAAGGATGGAAGGCTGAGTCAACCTTGAGCCTGGTGGGACTCGAACCTGCACTAATTGCAGGCAGCTGGTGTTACTTAAGGAGGCATTAGCCCACTGCTCCACCAAGGCTGCTCCACTCTTAGCAGTTTCAGTTAGCCAGCAACTTCTGCTTTTCTTATTTGTATATAGCAGTGATGGCGAACCTTTTACAGACCGAGTGTCCAAACTGCAACCCAAAACCCACTTATGTATCGTCGAATGCCAGGTGGGCGTGGTCCATTGTGTGGGTGTGGCCAATTCCATGGGTGTGGCCCACTGGTGGGCGTGGCTACGGTGGTAACGGCAGACTGGGTGGGACTAAAAAGTTCAATCAGTTCCAACTTTGCGAGAACTTTTTTTTCCCCCGCGAGAAGTTGAAATTGATTGATTGATTGAAATTTATTTTATTTTTTTTTTGCACATGGCGGCGGAGGCCTAAAGCAAAAAGGTTTTATAAACCCCAGCTGAAGGCCTAGGACTGGGTCGACGGCACGCATGCCCAGAGAGAGGGCTCTGCGTGCCACCCGTGGCACGCGTGCCATAGGTTCGCCATCACGGCTATATAGTTTACTTATCTGACTTTATTACCTTCAGGTGGCTTCTTCTATAGACCTTTAGACTCATTAGAAATTTCTGAATAATAATCTACTCCTTTCACTAGGAAAGAACGACCCTTGACTCCATGGGTGTTAGAGAAAAGATGCTTTTACGAGAGATGCGGAGCGGAGCGTGAGCGAGGCAAGCTCTGAAGAAAAACGGGGTGAAAATCATATATCGAAAGTGTTATGTATCCAGGTGAAGAGAACACATACGCACTTACATGGCAGTCACCACCAGGGGGCGTTGAACTGTAACTGTTTTGGCGGGAACCCAGTTTCGGCGGGAAACAGAGGTTCAAACGGATTGGCCGGCTGCTCACCTGGCCAGGTATAAAAGGAGGGCAGGTAACCCCTATACCACAGTACAGTCACTTCCACCTAATAAAGATCTGCCATGCTGTACTCATCGTCTCGGCGTCCTTCCTTCTCTCCAGAACCCACTACGCAACCGAAAGCAATCCCCAAAGTCTCCAATCCCTCCTCTCTGGGAGAGCAGTCCAGTCAGGTCCCATTCCGATGTTTTGGGAACGTGGTGCCTCCAACGCCAAAGCAGACTCCTTTCTCAGGGCCGGTGTCCCTGAAAAGAAAGAAGACGACTCGTCTTAGCACCTCTGCTTCCTGTCAACTATCCATACTCTCCAATTTCCCACAAGATTCCTTCACACACTCTTCCCCTCCCAAATGTCCCCCCCCTCCAAATCTCAGGCTATTGCTATAAGATAGGCAGCTGACAGCCTCGGAAAGAAAAACAGAGCAACAGAGTTAAAAGGGAGCTTGGAGGTCTTCTAGTCCAACCCCCTGCTCAGGCAGGAGACCCTATATCATTTCAGACAAAAGGCTGTCCAATCTCTTCTTAGAACCCTCCAGTGTTGGAGCAGCCACAACTTCTGGAGGCAGGTTGTTCCACTGGTTAATTGTTCTCACTGTCTGTGCATTAAGGATTCACCTGTGGAGATGGTCACCAGCATCAAATTCCTGGGTGTGCAGCTAACGAGTGGGATAGCTTGGTCGGTCAACAGCGTGAAACTGGTGAAGCAGGCACAGCGGCGCCTGTATTTTCTCCGTCGCATGAGAAAAAGCACATCTTCCTTCCCCTGTTCTGACCACTTTCTACAAGGGGACAATCGAGAGCATCCGTCGTACAGCATCACAGTCTGGTTTGGAAGCATCCCTGCTTCAGACAGGAAGGTGGTGTAGAGAGTGGTGAGGACAGCAGAAAAGATCATTGGCAGTTCCCTCCCTCCCATCCAGGACATGGCACAGAAGCGTTGCTTGAGCAGGGTCCGCAAGATTGTCTGGGACACGACACACCCTCTTCACAACCTGTTTTCCTTGTTCCCTTCTGGGAGGGGGGGGGGCTCCGTGGTATCCGAAGCATAACATCCAGATTCAGCCACAGTTTCATTCCACACAGCATTAACCTTGTGAACTCTCAAGCTTCCTCCTTCCATTGTATATTCAAGATGGACAGTGTTTAATATTCATATGTTATGTATATGTAGGGTCTATACATATGTTGTATATAGTATGCATATGTTGTATATAGTATGTTTAGGTGTGTGTCATGTATGTGTTCACTTTGAGAAGGGGCAACTAAATTTCATTTTTGATCTGCCCACAGTAAAAAATGACAAGGAAGGTTATCCTATCCTATCCTATCCTATCCTATCCTATCCTATCCTATCCTATCCTATCCTATCCTATCCTATCCTATCCTATTATCAGTTTTCATCCATTGCTTCTTGTCCTGCCCTCGGGCTTTGGAGAATAGGTTGAGACAGACAGACAGACACACAGACACACACACACACACACACACACACACACAGAGTCTTATTTATGGCAGCTACAGGTTTCTGCAAAAATCCAGGAAATAGGAGGACCAGGAGGTAAAAACAGGAAAGAAGGGATTGCAAAAAAGAAAGAAAGAAAGAGAAAGAAAGAAAGAAAGAAAGAAAGAAAGAAAGAAAGAAGAAAGAAAGAGAGAGAGAGAGAGAAAGAAAGAAAGAAAGAAAGAAAGAAAGAAAGAAAGAAAGAAAGAAAGAAAGAAAGAAAGAAAGAAAGAAAGAAAGAAAGAAAGTGTGAGATGGCCTCACGAGATCGATGGTTCGTTAAGGTGCTTCCAAGTAAAAGGCAGCACGCATGGCTGGCACAAAAACATAGAAAGAAAGAAAGAAAGAAAGAAAGAAAGAAAGAAAGAAAGAAAGAAAGAAAGAAAGAAAGAAAGAAAGAAAGAAAGAAAGAAAGAAAGAAAGAAAGAAAGAAAGAAAGAAAGAAAGAAAGATCTGCCAGCACAGGCAGGGCGAGTGGTGTCAACTCTCATACCGTTTAGAGAAGTTTTCCCAACTTCTGGCGGAAGATCCCCGCTTCCTCCAGCAGGTGGCAGCCGAGTCAGGACTGTGCCCGGCGCGGAGTAATGACGTCAGTCTCCTTTCCCACGTGGAGGCTACTTTGAAGCAGAGGCGTCCGGCTCCAGGTTTGGGGTGTTGTTGTTTTTTTTGCAAAAATTGGGAGGGGGAGGTAAGAAAGCGCCCCATATTTTGGGAGGAGCGGTGGAGATAGGCGGCCCTGGGGGTGGGAGCAGAGAAGGAGCAACCATCCCAAGGAATAACAGAATAGCAAGACTTGGAGGGGACCTTAGAGGTCTTCTAGTCTGACCCCCACACACACACATACACACTCAGGGTTCCCCCTACCTCTCATTCTCATCATGGTTGTGCTTGGTTGCCCAGTCAGTCAGACGTTCAGACTGGATTTGGCATTTTTCTCCACCTATGGAGTCCTTCCCAAGGACCCGGGATAGGCAGATGTGGATGCTTGGTGGTGTTTAGAGGTATTGTTGAAGGATGTAAGCTGTTCCCAATCAAGCTGCCTTTTGAAATTGACTGCTGGAGAATTTGTCAATGCCGATGGTGTTTTCAGGGGTGCTCCAGATGATTGGCTTATTGTGGTTCTTTGCATAGTCAGGCAGATGTTCAGATTGGATTTGGCATTTTTATCCACCCATGGCAGGGGTAGACAACCTCGGCTCTTTTATGAGTCATGGACTTCAACTCCCAGAATTCCTGAGTCAGCTGACTCAGGAATTCTGGGAGTGGAAGTCCATGATTCATAAAAGAGCCCACGTTGCCTACCCCTGACCTATGGCAAGGGTCTTACAACTTGGCCCTTTGATGACTTGTGGACTTCAACTCCCAGAATTCGTCAGCCAGGATGCTTTAAGACAGGGGTCTTCCAACTTGGCCCTTTTATGATTTGTGGACTTCAACTCCCAGAATTCCTCAGCCAGGCGTGCCTGCTGAGGAATTCTGGGAGTTGAAGTCCACAAGTCCTAAAAGGGCCAAGTTGGAAGACCCCTGACTTATGGAATCATTCCCAAGGACCTGGGATAGGCAGATGTTATTGTTTAATAGTATAGGTCCGGTTGCAGAATTATTCCAAGTTAAGCTGCCTTTTGCAATTGACGGAGGGTAATTTGTTATTATGAGGACGGTGCATTGCATAGTCTGCCAGATGTTCAGAACTGGATTTGGCGTTTTAGTCCCCCTATCAAGACCTTCCCAAGGACCAGGGATAGGCAGATGTGGGTGTTTATGGTGTCCCGTGGTGGGATGGAAGCTATTCCAAGTAAAACAAGTATAATAGTAAATACAAAATACAGAAGCTAACCTGCTCTGGGATTTTAGAGTTCCAACAGACAGGCACCTACCACATAACACCTCAGACTTAACAATTGTCAATAATAATAATAATAATAATAATAATAAGTATAGAGGCGTTTGCCAAAATTGTGCATGTCCCCCCCCCCCCCCGAATTCACAAACTCATCCAGTAAGAGGGAGGCCTCATTTGGAATATTACATCCGGTTCTGGTTAGCGTGATATAAAAAAGATGTTGACACTCTAAAAAGAGTGCAGAGAAGAGCAACAAAGATGATCAGGAGACTATAGACTACATGAACGGTTGCTGGAATTGGTATGTCTAGTTTAATGAAGAGAAGGGTGAGGGGGGACATGATAGCAGTCTTCCAATCTCTCAGTGGCTGCCCCAAAGAAGAGGGAGTCAAGCTCTTCTCCAAAGCACCTGAAGGCAGGTGAAGAAGCAACGGATGGAAATTCATCAAGGAGAGAAGCAACCTGGAACTAAGGAGAAACTTCCTGACAATGAGAACAATTAATTGACCAGTGGAACAACCTGCCTCCAGAAGTTGTGGGTGCTCCAACCCAGGAGGTTTTTAAGAAGAGTTTGGACAACTGTTTGTCTGAAATGGTAGAGGGTTTCCTGCCTGGGTAGGGGGTTGGACTAGAAGACCTCTAAGGTCCCTTCCAACCCTGTTATTCTGTTAAGGACTAGGGGAGACATGATAGCAGTCTTCCAAGTATCTCAGGGGCTGCCCCAAAGGAGAAGGAGTCAAGCTATTCTCCAAAGCACCTGAAGGCAGGACAAGAAGCAACGGATGGAAACTAATCAAGGAGAGAAGCAACCTAGAGAACTAAGGAGAAACTTCCCGGCAGTGAGAACAATTAACCAGTGGAACCGCTTGCCTCTAGAAATTGTGGGTGTTTCATCCCTGGGAGCTTTTAAGAAGAGACTGAGCAGCCGTTTGCCTGAAAGGGTAGAGGGTTTCCTGCCTGAGCAGGGGGTTGGACTAGATGACCTCCGAGGTCCCTTCCAACTCTGTTATTCTGCGCCCTACTTTCATCGTCGGTTGAAAATCAAGTTAAGAGCAGTGCCCGTTTTTAAAAGGCCTTATTGCCTCCGTCTTGACGTTTTACGCACACGCACACACACACACACACACACGCACACACACGGGCCCTTCGGATCTCTCCGATGTCATCCTTGTAAGCTGATGCTCTAAGGAACCAATTCATTAGATACAGGAGAGTAGATCTCTCTCCGGTTTCCGCTCCCGAGGGGCTGACGAGACCTTTCTGCACAACTGTGATGGGGAAGGGTGTGTGTGTGGCTTTTTGAGGAGCCGGGACAACGAAAAGGGGCGGGGGGGGGCTTGGAGGGCGTTGCAGGTGCTCGGTGGAGGCCATTTTGTTTTGATTGTCTCCCCTCCTGCTTTCCAGGCCAGAGAGCCAAGAGCTGCGCCATGACGGCGGATGTGGAACGCCTCCTGATCCAGTTCAAAGATGAAGCCGGGCAGGTCCTGGGGGCCCCCTTTGACGTCCCCGCGGATATCACCCCGGAAAAGCTCCAGTTGGTTTGCAATACTCTCTTGGAGAAGGTACCACGGAGGGGAGGGGGCCCTTCCTTTCTTCCTCCTCCTCCTCTCCCTCCCAACTTTCCCTCCTCCGTTCTTCGTTTGTCCTTCCTTCCTTTTCTTCCCCTTCCCCTCCGTCCTCCCTTCCTCTCTTTCCTCTTCCTTTTTCTCCTTCCCCTGCCTCTCTTTCCTCCCTCCCTCCTCTCTCCTTCTCTCCTCCTCCTCTCCTTCCCCTTCCTCTCCTTCTTCCTTCCTCCCTCCCTCCCTCCTCCTCCTCCTCTCTTTCCTCTTCCTCCTTCCCTTCTCCTTCCTATTTCTTCTCTTTCTCCTTCCCCTGCCTCTCTTTCCTCCCTCCCTCCTTTCTCTCTCCTCCTCTTCTTCCTCCCCTTCCTCTCCTTCCTTCCTCCTCCTCTTCCTCCCCTTCCTTTCCTTCTTCCTTCCTCCCTCCCTCCCCCTCTCTTTCCTCTTCCTCCTCCCCTTCCTTTCTTCTCTTTCTCCTTCCCTCCTCTCACCTCTCTCCTCCTCCTCCTGTTCTTCCCCTTCCTCCTCCTCCCTCCCTCCCTCTCTTCTCTCTTTCTCTTCCTTCCTTCCTTCCTCCTCCTCCTCCTCCTCCTTCCTCTTTCTTTCTGCTCCTCCTTATTCCCCTCCCTCCCTCCCTCCCTCCCTCCCTTCCTTCCTTCCTTCCTTCCTTCCTTCCTATCGATCCATCCTACATTCCAGGCCTGTCTTCCTTCCTTCCTTCCTTCCTTCCTTCCTTCCTTCCTTCCTTCCTTCCTTCCTTCCTTCCTTCTTTCCTTCCTTCCTTCCTTCCTTCCTTCCTATCCATCCATCCATCCTAAATTCCAGGCCTGTCTTCCTTCCTTCCTTCCTATCCATCCATCCTAAATTACAGGCCTTCCTTCCTTCCTTCCTTCCTTCCTTCCTTCCTTCCTTCCTTCCTTCCTTCCTTCCTTCCTTCCTTCCTTCCCCCCCCCCCCCAGCTCCTTTAAAAAAAGAGTCCAAATTGTTACAGTCCTCAAAGGACTCGAACTGGGTCTGGAATTACCACCTGACCACGTCCGGTTTTACAACCTTCTTTCTTGCGGTGGTTAAGTGAGCATCCTGGTAGTTAACTTAACCTGTTTTCACCGTAAGCGATTTTTGCCAGAAACCATAAATAAAGGCCTGAAACGGGGGAAAAACACCGGACCTCATGGTGGGACGCGGCAAACAGCCGTAAATGCAAGCCAAGTGCCCATAAATACATTTTGTGTGTGGGGGGGGAGATGGGGTGTATGGGTGTGTGTGTGTGTGTGTGGAGATGGGGCTTGTGTGTGGGGAGATTGGGTGTGTGTGTGTGTTTGCAGCTGGCGTGACTGCAACGCAATTTGTAAGTAGCTCTGGGGAGGTCCGTTATGACTTTAAAGCACGCTGGTCATTATGCAAGAACTACCTCTATTGGGAGTTTTTATTCATTTATTTGTGAAATAGTTATTATATAGCCGCCCAGCTCACACACACACAGTGACACTGGGCAGCGTATGAGATTAAACCCCCCCCCCTCCAATCTCCATTTTTTTGAGGGGGTGGGACTGTGTGTGTGAAGGAGGACACAGTCCCGACAACCCAAAGCCTGGGCAAGCCAGCGATTCCGTCTCTCACCGCTATCCCTCGCTGCCTACCCAACGCTGACCGGCCCCTTCCCCATCTTGTCTCTTCCAAGGAGGAGCCGATGCCCTTGGCCTTCTACGTCCAGGAGTCCGAAATCGTGGCCTCCCTGCAGAAGACCCTGGCCGAACTGACCCTCGAGACGGAACGGGTGGTCGAGGTCGTCTACCAACCCCTGGCCGTGTTCCGGGTGCGAGCCGTGACCCGCTGCACCAGCTCCTTGGAGGGCCACAGCGAGGCCGTCATCTCGGTCGCCTTCAGCCCGACGGGAAAGTAAGGGCAGACGCAGGTCCGGATCGGGTGCCGGAGGGAAAGGGGAGCTCGGTGCCCGGAAGACTTAGCCCGCTGCTTAATGCTTTGTGTGTGTGTGTGTGTGTGTGTGTGTGTGTGTGTGTGTTTCGCTTAATAACCAGATGTGGCAAAAAAAATAGGTCATACTGTTGGATGTGACTGAACAACCCTCTTCAGCCGTGGTGCAGCAGTGGTTAGAAGGCGGTATTGCAGGCTGACTCTGCCCACAGCCAGGAAGTTCGATCCCGACTGGCTCCAAGTTGTCTCAGCCTTCCGCCCTTCCCAGGTCGGTAAAATGAGGACCCAGACTGTTGGGGGAGCAGATAGGCTGACTCTAAACCGCTTAAAGCAGTGTGAAGCGGTATACAAGTGTAAGTGCTATTGCTTGTGGAGGGAGGGGGAAGGGACAAAGGGAGGAAGAGAGGAAGTAGAGCAGGGGGAAGAGGAAGGGAGGGAGGGAGGGAGGAAGGAAGGAATGAGAAAGGGAAGGAGGGATGGAAAGGAAGGAAAAAGAAAGGGATGGAGGAGGACAGAAGGAATGAGAAAGGGAGAAAAGGAGGAGAAAAGGAAGGAAGGAAGGAAGGAAGGAAGGAAGGAAGGAAGGAAGGAAGGAAGGAAGGAAGGAAGGAAGGAAGGAAGGTGTGATGCCACAGTGGTTAAAATGCAGCATTGCAGGCTGACTCTGCCCACAGCCAGGAAGTTCGATCCCAACTGGCTCCAAGTTGACTCAGCCTTCCGTCCTTCCGAGGTCGGTAAAATGAGGACCCAGATTGTTGGGGGCAAATTTTTTTTTTTTTTTTTTTTCTATTATGTGCATCTTAAGATGGCGGACGTGCGGGCGGATCTGTTAGAGTGAGCTCTGCAAGTCCCAGAAAAATAGGCGTCCTAGGAGCCCCCCAGGGGTGTTTACACCCTCTGGGTTGGGGGGATAGCGAGGGCAATTGATTTGGCAGCTGAAGGATGAAGGTTTGGACTCCGTTAGCTGCCAGCTCTGCCGTTTTTTTCCGACTGGATGTTGGCGGCGCCTACCTGCTCCCTCGGGCGTTTTCCGGGCCGTTTTCGCGGTGCCTGGTGGTTTTGGCGGCCGGCGGTTTCGGCAGCGGCGTCCTCGGCGGTGGCGGACCCGGCGTCCACGGGGGGTCCCTCGCTGCTGGCGGCCTTGGCGGAGGTGTTTCAGGCCGTTTCGGGCCGCTTTTGTGGTCGGCTGGGTCTTTCGCGTCTCTCCCTCGGCTGTGGCGACGGCGGCGTTGTTGGTTCGTTCCGGGGACGACGGGGATGGCGGCGGCGGCGGCGGCGTTCTCCGGGGCTGTTCTGGGCCTGCCTTCCATCGACTGTTCGCTGGGCGTCCTCGGCGGTTGCGGAGCCGGCCTTCGGATGGTACCTCGCATCTGGCGGTTTCGGTGGAGGCGTTTCGGGCCGTTCGGGCCGCTTCTGTGGTCGGCCTGGTCTCCCTCAGCTGTGGCGGCGGCGTTCTTGGCTCGCTCCGATGGCGACGGGGATGGCGGCGGCGGTGGCGTTGCGCCAGGGCCGCTCTAGGCCTCCCTTTCCATCGACTGCTTATTATTCTCGGCTCCATCAGCGTCCTGGCGGCGGCAGCAATGGCGTCGTCGTCTGCAGCAACGCTCCGGTGGTGGTGGTGGCCCTGGCGGCTCAGCGGCGACGCTGGAATCAACTTATTGCTCCCTCTGCTTACTTTGTTCTTTCTAGATGGCCTGGTACTCTTACTGCTGTTGGTGGCCTCGAAGGTTCCTGGGCTAGCCGGTTAATGCCGGTGGATCCCAGTGGAGCCCAATGGTCCCTTGGAAGATCTATGTTTTCCGTGGCACCAGTTGTGGCTCTGGTTGGTGCCACTGGATTTGTGGACCTAAAAGAATTAGATAATTTGGAAGACCCCAATGACTGCAGAACTGGCCATGATCAACTTTTTCGAAGGACAGAGCAGCGGAGGATTTGGCCACCTAGTAGTGCAGACTTTGATGATGTAACACACTATCTCATCCCTTCTTTCGGACTGTTCCTTATTGCCATTCACATATCGGCCCCAAAGGATTCAGAGTCCCCTGGGTACTGGCCACAGTGAGAGGGTGGCCTGAACTTACATCTGCTGCCCCTAGAGGTGAGAGCTCTAGGGGACATGCTGTACCCAGGATGGATGTTTCGGACTATTCCCCCCTGGTATAGGCTCTCCAACTGTCGTGAGAGGGCGTTGGTTGGCCTGTCCTGGGGTGGCACCCAGCTGAGTGGCAGTGGCTGGGTGGAGGCTCGGGACATCTATTTGCTCTCTGTTTGGTTCCTCCTTAAATCAACTGACTATGGACTGCCTATATCTGGACTGCTTTTATGCCTTGTTTTAGGTACTCCTCTACGGACTTGCTCGCCCTCAGGGGTGCTCCCCCTTCCTGGAGGCGGCCCGCCTTTCCAGCCGAGTATAATCTCGAGGAAGGTCCCATTTATTGGGATCCTGAGAGATGGCCGGGCACGGTTATGGGCCTCCGACGTAAACCTAATAGGAGGTCCTTGATTTGTTTTTTGTCAAAATTTTTTTGGGGGTTAGGGAGGAGGGAGGGTTCTTTTCTTGGTTGTTTGGACGAGGGGGGCAGTCCAACTACCTTTGTTCAGGCTAGTGCTGAGGCTGATCGCGGAGGGGAGGAGCGGGGGTCGGCTGCTTCTGGGGCTCCAGGGCCAGTCGTGGGATTATCTATTCCCACGACGATAGGGAATGGCAGCAGGTGTAGGAACAGAGGGCCGTATCGGTCTCAGGGAAGGCCTCTCCGCTGCTTACAAGCGGTGAGGCACTCCGACCCTCTGGTTCTACCCCGAGGTCCCGGGAGTGAGGATGGGCAGCCTCCTGAGCTCCGGCTGGTGTATTTGAATGCCAGGTCGGTCGTTAACAAGGCCCCTCTCGTCCGAGACTTGGTCGAGGGGGAGCAGGCTGACCTGGCTTGCATCACGGAAACCTGGTTGGGCCCAGAGGGCGGTGTTCCTCTGGTTGATCTTTGCCCACCAGGTTTCCGGGTGCTGCACCGGCCTCGGGCTCAGGGTAGGGGTGGGGGAGTGGCTGTTGTTATGAGGGAGACCTTGTGTCCGCGGGAGGCCACCGTTCCCCAGATAGTCGGGTGTGAGTCTCTCTTTTTGAGATGCGGCCCTGGTGCGCAGTTGGGCTTGCTGCTGGTGTACCTTTCGCCTAGTCATGCAGCAGCAGCCCTGCCTGAGCTGCTCGATGCCCTCTCTGGGCTGGTGGTTGAGTTCCCGAAACTTATAGTTTTGGGGGATTTCAACCTACCATCTCTGGGAGGATCATCTGAGTTGGCTCGGGAGTTCATGGCTTCCATGACGGCCATGGACCTGACGCAAGTAATTTCGGGACCGACTCATGAGGGAGGCCACACCCTTGACCTTGTTTTCTTGTCTGGACGGTGGTTAGATGATCTTGGTGGGGGCTCTCCAATTATCATGCCCCTGTCATGGACCGATCATCATCTCCTGCGGCTGGTCTTCCGTTTTGCCACCCCCCGCCGTGGGTGTTTGGAACCACTCAAATGGTACCGCCCCAGACGCTTAATGGATCCCCAGAGGTTCCAGGCGGCGCTGGGGTCCCCACCTGCCTCCCTTGCTCACAGCTCGGCCGAGGCCTTAGTGGAAGCCTGGGAAAGGACGGCCACTGAGGCCCTTGACCGAGTTGTACCCCTGCGGCCCCTGACCCGGTGCAGATCCCGTCGAGCTCCATGGTTCTCTGCGGAGCTCCGGGAGATGAAGCGTCGGAGACGGGGCCTAGAGAGCGGTTGGAGGTCCAGCCGATCCGAATCCGACCGATTGCGACTAAGAGCCTACATTAGGTCTTATCTCGCTGCAATTAGGGAGGCGAGGTCCAACCACTTCGCCACCCTTATTGCGTCCGCAGATAATCGCCCGGCTGCCCTGTTTAGGGTGACTCGCTCCCTCCTAAATCAGGAGGTGAGGGAGGATCCCTTGCAGGGACGTGCCGAGGAGTTTAACCAACATCTGTCGGACAAAATCGCTCGGATTCGGACCGGTCTGGACTCTGACTGGGCAGAGTCTGACGATCAGGACACGGGTGGTCTTGTCGATATCACCTGGGAGGAGTTTGATTCTGTGACTCCGGAGGAAGTGGACAGGATCATGGGGAGGCTGAGCACCACCACATGTTTACTGGACCCGTGCCCTTCCTGGCTGGTCTATGCAGCCCGGGAGAGGACACACAGCTGGTTCCAGGCAGTTATATCGGCTTCTTTGAGTGAGGGTATCTTCCCCGCCGTCTTGAAGGAGGCGGTGGTGAGGCCTCTCCTCAAGAAGCCTGCCCTGGACCCGGCTGTATTGAACAACTTTCGTCCTGTCTCCAACCTTCGCTTTCTTGCGAAGGTTGTTGAGAGTGTGGTGGCGCATCAGCTCCCTCTGGTCCTGGATGAAGCGGATTATCTAGACCCGTACCAATCGGGTTTCAGGCCCGGGCACAGCACGGAGACGGCATTGGTCGCGCTGGTGAATGATCTCTGGAGGGCTCGGGACAGGGGATATTCCTCTGTCCTAGTCCTATTAGACCTCTCGGCGGCTTTCGATACCATCGACCATGGTATCTTGCTGCGGCGTCTCAGGGGACTGGGAGTGGGAGGCACAGTTTTACAGTGGTTCTCCTCCTATCTCCAGGGACGTTCGCAGTCGGTGTTGGCAGGGGGGCAGAGGTCGACCGCGAGGTCTCTCATTTGTGGAGTTCCTCAGGGGTCGGTCCTCTCGCCTCTCCTGTTCAACATCTATATGAAGCCGCTGGGTGAGATCATTCGTGGCTTTGGAGTTGGGTATCATCAGTATGCTGATGATACCCAACTTTTCTTTTCAACCCCAAACCACCCCAGTGATGCCCTCAACGTGATGTCCCGTTGCCTGGAGGCGGTTCGGGTCTGGATGGGGAGGAACAGACTCCAGCTCAACCCCGACAAGACTGAGTGGCTTTGCATACCTTCATCCCGGGTTTATTCGGACATTCCACCTCTGGCTATGGGGGGTGAACTATTACCCCCCGTAGATAGGGCTCGCAACTTGGGGGTCCTCCTAGATTCACGGCTCACCTTGGAAGACCATATAGGAGCTGTGACTAGGGGGGCCTTCGCACAGGTTCGCCTGGTGCGTCAGTTGCGGCCCTATCTTAGCCGGGATGATCTATGCACGGTCACTCATGCGCTCGTGTCCTCTCGTCTGGACTACTGCAACGCTCTCTACATGGGGCTGCCCTTGAGGACCACCCGGAAGCTCCAACTGGTACAGAATGCAGCCGCGAGAGTGGTGTTGGGAGTCTCCCGATACTCCCACGTTACACCTCTGCTCCGTGAGCTGCATTGGTTGCCAGTTGTCTTCCGGGTGAGATTCAAGGTACTGGTAACAGTGTTTAAAGCCCTTCATGGCATGGGGCCGGAGTACCTTGGGGAACATCTGCTGCCGGCATCAAGCTCCCTGCGCCCTGTGCGTTCCCACAGAGAGGGCCTCCTCAGGGTGCCACCGGTCAGAGAATGTCGATTGGTGGCCCCCAGGGGGAGATCCTTCTCTGTGGGCGCTCCGGAGCTGTGGAATCAGCTACCGGTAGAGCTCCGGATGGCGCCCGATCTTCGCTCCTTTCGTCGCGATCTTAAGACATTTCTGTTTGTACAAGCTGGCCTAGCCTGATGGGGATTGCTGGGGTTGTTTTATCTTTGGTCTTTTAATTTTTCTTGGGGTTTTTAGCGCTGTATTTCCATTGTTTTTAACTAGGGCAATTGTTTAATCTTTTTTTAATGTTTGTATTTGCTATTTTATTCTGCCCTGTGAACCGCCCTGAGTCCTCAGGGAGAAGGGCGGTATATAAATGTTATTAAATTAAATTAAAATTAAATAGGCCGACTCTGTAAACTGCTTAGAGTGGGCTGTAAAGCACCGTGAAGCGATATATAAGTCTAAGTTCTATTGTTATTGCTTGCGTCCTTCTTTCCTTCTCTCCCTCCCTTTTCTCCTTCCTTCCTTCCTTCCTTCCTTCCTTCCTTCCTTCCTTCCTTCCTTCCTTCCTTCCTTCCTTCCTTCCTTGTCATGGCGCTGTGGTTAGAATGCAGTATTGCAGGCTGACTTTGCCCACAGCTAGGAAGTTCGATCCTATTCGGCTCAAGGTTGACTTAGCCTTCCGTCATTCCGAGGTCAGTAAAACGAGGACCCCGATTGTTGGGGGCAAATAGGCCGACTCTGTAAACCGCTTAAGAGAGGGCCGTAAAGCACCGAGAAGCGGTATATAAGTCTACATGCTATTTCTAAGTGTTGTTGCTTAGCAATGGAAGTTTTGTTCCCAATCATGGACATAACCTGAGGACTCCGACTCCCAGAATTCCTCAGCCAGGATGCTTTAACACAGGGGTCTTCCAACTTGGCCCTTTTAGGACTTGTGGACTTCAACTCCCAGAATTCCTCAGCCAGGATGCTTTAAGACAGGGCTCTTCCAACTTGGCCCTTTCAGGACGTGTGGACTTCAACTCCCAGAATTCCTCAGCCAGGATGCTTTAAGACAGGGATCTTCCAACTTGGCCCTTTGATGACTTGTGGACTTCAACTCCCAGAATTCCTCAGCCAGGATGCTTTAAGACAGGGCTCTTCCAACTTGGCCCTTTCAGGACGTGTGGACTTCAACTCCCAGAATTCCTCAGCCAGCTAGCTAAGGAATTCTGGGAGTTTATTTATTTATTTATTTATATTTAAATTTATATACCGCCCAATTCCCGTAGGACTCAGGGCGGTTTACAGGGAAAATTGTAGTCCACACGTCCTGAAAGGGCCAAGTTGGAAGAGCCCTGGTGTAAACTTATACAGGTAGTCCTCGACTTACAACCGTTTAGTGACCGAAGTTACAACAGGACTGAAAAAAGTGACTTTCCGATGGATGGTCCATTGGAAACGTCCAGCGGGTCCCATGTTTCCAATGGATGGTCCATTGGAAAGTGTCCATGGGTGGGGCGTGATCAAAATTTGGAGGCTTGGCCACTGACTCGTATTTATGACAGTTGCAGAATTCCCCAGGGTCACATGATCAAAATTCAGACGCTTAGTAACTTTGACTCCTATTTATGATGGTCGCCGTGTCCCGGGCGTCACGTGATCCCCTTTTGTGACCTTCTGACCAGCAAAGTGAACGGGGGAAAAGCCTGATTCGCTTAACGACTGTGTGTCTAACTTAACGGCAGCGGTTCACTTAATTGTAGCATGAAAGGTCGTAAAACGGGGCAAGGCTCCCTTCGTGGTCTTACACAGCAACAGAAATTTGGGGCTCCGCGGTGGTCGTAAGCTGAGGACTACCCATAATAAAGATAGTACGAGTCGTCCTTGCTGAGCGACCATCCGTTTAGTGACTGTTCAGAGTTACGATGGAGCTGAGAAAGTGACTGCTGCCGGTCCTCACACTTACGACTACTGGACTGTCTCCGTGCTGACTGTGATTGTGATTCAAGCGCTTGCATTTACGACAATTGCCGTGTCCCGGGGTCACGTGATTGCCCTTTTGGATCTTCCAAGCCGGCTTCTGACAAACAAAATCAGTGGGGGAGGCCGGCAAGGAAGGGTAGGCCCAGGATGTCCTGCTTAACGACCACGGCGAAACGGTCATAAAATCTGATTCGGTCGTGGGACGCTTCACTTACCACCCATTTAATGATGCGTGATGTAAGCGGAGGACTACTTTACATCAAGGTGTATGACTTCGGTTTTCTAGTCGGAACGACCTCGAATGGCTCACCGGGGGCTTCAGTCAGGGGGGCAAAGTTGCCATCTTGACTTTTTGACCCTCGAATGCCCTCCGGTCACCACTGCACCTCGTCTCCCTCAGCGTGAGAGTTTTGTCTCCCCAGGTACCTGGCCAGCGGATCTGGGGACACCACCGTGCGCTTCTGGGACCTGAACACGGAGACCCCACACTTCACAGCCAAGGGTGAGTCTCGGCGTGGGGAAGGGAGACTGGGTCAGCCGTTGCTTCTCAGCCCCGGGGGCGTTTGAAGATTTCTGGACTTCAACTCCCAGAATTCCCCAGCCGGCTAGGGAATTCTGGGAGTTGAAGTCCACACATCTTAAAAGTGGCCGAGATTGAGAAATATGGCTCTGTGCCATGATGGATGGGGAATTCTGGGAGTTGAAGTCCACACATCTTAAAACTGGCCGAGATTGAGAAATATGGCTCTGTGCCATGATGGATGGGGAATTCTGGGAGTTGAAGTCCACACATCTTAAAACTGGCCGAGATTGAGAAATATGGCTCTGTGCCATGATGGATGGAGAATTCTGGGAATTGAAGTCCACCCGTCTTAAAGTGGCTGAGGTTGAGACTTTATAATAGCGTCCTCCCTTTTCCGCCATAGCACACTTATGAAGTAGATTGGAACATAATCATTCAAGGACATACTAAGCAAGGGAGGGTATGCTGGCTGAGGAATTCTGGGAGTGGAAGTCCACCTCTTTTAAAGCGTCCTGGCTAGGGAATTCTGGGACTTCAAGTTCACCCATCTTAAACCATTTTGGCTGGGGGAAATTCTGGGAGTTGAAGTCCGCCCATCTTAAAGCGTGCTGGCTGGAGAATTCTGGGAGTTGAAGTCTGCCCATCTTAAAGCTGTCTGGCTGGGGAATTCTGGGAGTTGAAGTCCGCCCATCTTAAAGCTGTCTGGCTGGGGAATTCTGGGAGTTGACGCTCACCCCTCTTAAAGCATGCTGGCTGGGGAATTCTGGGAGTTGAAGTCCACACATCTTAAAGCATGTTGGCTAGGGAATTCTGGGAGTTGAAGTCTGCCCATCTTAAAACGTGCTGGCTAGGGAATTCTGGGAGTTGAAGTCCGCCCATCTTAAAGCAGGCTGGCTGGGGAATTCTGGGAGTTGAAGTCCACCCATTTTAAAACATGCTGGCTGGGGAATTCTGGGAGCTGAAATCCACCCATCTTAAAGCAAGCTGGCTGGAGAGTTCTGGGACTTGAAGTCCACACAAAATTGGCCGCGGTTGAGAAACACTGGCCCAGAATGAGCATCTTGAGATCTTTGGGGTTCATGGACCGGTGGGCCTTGTTCAGCCCCTTTCTCTCCTTCATTCCGCCACAGGTCACCGCCATTGGGTGCTGAGCATTGCTTGGTCGCCCGACGGAAGGAAACTGGCATCCGGGTGCAAGAACGGGCAGGTGAAGATTCGTTTCGGCTTTTTTAATTTATTTCCTGAGCTGGGTTGTGTGTCCTGTACCCCTGTGGAAGACACAACTCTGCTTGGCAACACCAAGGTTCACAAGGACTAGAGGAATGTACAGGCAGTCCTCAACTTACAACCCCTCCTTTGAAGTTACAAGGGCACTGGGAAATGTGACTTGCGACTGTTTTTCACACTTAACAACGAAGCATGCCCAGGGTCACGTGATCAAAACTTGGGCATTTTGGGGGCGGACAGTTGCTGCGTTCCCAGGGTCAGGTGGTGGCCATTTGGGACCTCCCCAAGTGGGGACCCCAGAGTCAACGGGAGAAAGCCAGATTCGCTGAATGACTGCATGATTCACTTAACAACTGTGGCAAAAAAAGTTTGTAAAATGGGGCAAAACTCACGGAAAGGGGTTAACCAACGCCTTGCCTTGAGCCTGGAAAGGAAATATCAAACAATGCAGGCTGGATAACAGTTGTGTTATACGCACCATCCTGGGGGGCGGTTAAGGCCACCCGGGCTGCCGCATTCTTCACCTGAATACTCTTCAAGGGGAGTCCCATGTAGGCCTCATGGCAGTAGTCAAGATGAGATGACGAGGGCATGCGTGACTGAGCACAGGGCTTCACAATCAGGAAAGGAGGCAACTGGTCTTAAAGTTGCCAAGATTTGCTAATTCAAAGTAGCCATTTTGATCTGCTGGTTAAGGCATCAGGCTAGAAAGCAGGAGACGGTGAATTGTAGTCCTTCCTTAGGCACAAAAGCCGGCTGGGTGACTTTGGGCCAATCACCAGGAGAATGGGAGTTCTAGTCCTGTGTGAGTCGTGAATGTTAACTGGAGGACTTTGGGCCAATCACCAGGAGACGGAGAGTTCTAGTCCCACCCTAGCCATGAAAGCCAGCTGGGTGACCGTGAGCCAATCACCAGGAGACTGGAAGTTCTAGTTTAGGCATGCAAGCCGGCTGGGTGACTTTGGGCCAATTACCAGGAGAGTGGTAGTTCTAGTCCCGCGTAAGGCGTGAATCTTAGCTGGGTGACTGGGCCAATCACCAGGAGATTGGGAGTTCTAGTCCTGCCTTAGGTGTGCAAGCTGGCTGTGTGACTTTGGGCCAATCACCAGGAGACTGAGTTCTAGTTCCGCCTTAGGCATGAAAGCCAGCTGGGTGACTTTGAGCCAATCACCAGGAGACGGTGAGTTCTAGTCCTGCCTTCAGCATGAAAGGCATCTGGGTGACTTTGAGCCAGTCACCAGGAGAATTCCCAATTCTAGTCCCGCCTTTGGCAGGCAAGCCAAAGTCCCTCTCTTGTGGCCCAATCCACCTCACAGGGTTGTCGTTGCAGGACGTATAGGAGGAGGAAGGTCTATTAAGCACGTTCACTGCCTTGAGTCATGTATAAAAAGAAGGGAAGATACAAAACACACAATTATTTTGAGAAAGTGTTTCTTAACGTGTCCCGTGTACCTTCTGTGTAGATATTGCTCTGGGATCCAAGCACCGGGGCGCAAATCGGTCGCATCCTGGTGGGACACTCCAAGTGGGTCACGTCGCTCTGCTGGGAACCTCTGCATTTGTAAGTCCCCGCTTTGCCCCCCCCCATCCCCCCACTTCCCTGGCTCTGCACTTCTAAACGGGGGGGGGGGAGCTTAAATTAACAATCGTGGCTTAAATTGCAGTCATGGCTTAAATTCTAATCGTGGCTTAAATTGCAACCGTGGCTTAAAACACCATTTTGGCTTAAGTCCCCACCTTGCCTTAAATCTCAGTTGTGCACAGGCAGTCCTCGACTTAGCAATGGCTCATTTAGTGACCATTTGGAGTTACAACGGCGCTAAAAAAAAAAGGGACTTGGGACCCTTTTTCACCCTTAGGACAGTTGCCGCGTCCCCAGTAGTCACCCGATTTACATTTGGGTGCTTGACCACGGGTCCATCTTTACGACGGTCGCACCGTCCCGGGATTACGTGATCCCCATTTTGCAACCGTCTAACAAGCGAAGTCCAGGGGGAAACCGGGTTCACTGAACAGCGGCGTTACTCATTTAGCAACTGCCGCCATTGGCTTAGCAAACGTGGCAAGAAAAGCCATAAAATGGGGCAAAACTCTCTCTCACCAATTTCTCACTTAGCGACGTAAATTTGGGGCTCCGTTAGGGTCGTAAGTCGAGGATTACCTGTAATTATTCCTTTCCTTTAATTCCTGTAGTTTTCAACTGCATTTCTACCTAAGGTGCAGGGGAAAAAAAAACACCCAAGCCTGTACAGGGAGTCCTCAACTTACAACACTTCGTTTAGTGACTCTTCAAAGTTACAGCGGCACATTTTTACCGTCAAAACCTTTGTGGCATCTCCATGACCGTGTGATCAAAATTCAGCTGTTTGGCAACGGGTTCACACTTACGACCAGGGTCCTGGGGTCACGTGATCCCCTCCGGCGACCTTTTGACAAGCAAAGTCAGTGGAGAAGCCAGATTCATTTAACGACCATGTTACTAACTTAACCTACTGCGGTGATTCCCTTAACAATTGCGGCAAGCAAGGTTGTAAAACGGGATGAAACTTATTTAACAAATGTCTTGCTTAACAACAGAGGTTTTGGGCTGAATTGTGGCCGTGAGGACTCCTGTATTCAACACCCTAAACGCATCAAAAAAATTCAAGGTGGAGGCCTCCGCCATTTCTCTTTTCTCCTTCAGCAACAGAGAGAGTTGCATTATTGAACATTTGCCTTGGTTTGATTATTTTTAGGGCAAATTTCACAGCGTCTCTCCATCTATCTATCTGTCTATCATCTATCTGTCTATCATCTATCTATATCTACCTATCATCCATCCATCTATCTATCAGGTCTGCTTATCCATCTTTCATCTATATGTCCATTTATCTGTCTATCATCTGTCTATATCTATCAATCATCTCTCTCTATTCTATCCCGTCTGTCTGTCCATCTATCATCTATCTCTTATCCGTCCGTCCATCCATCCATCTCTATATCTATATCTATCTATCTGTACATCTATCTATCTAATATCTGTTTATCCATCTGTCTGTCTATCATCTATATGTCCATCTATCTGTCTATCATCTGTCTATATCTATCTATCTTATCTATATCTATCTATCATCTCTCTCTGTCTCTATCCTATCCTATCCCGTCTGTCTGTCCATCTATCATCTATCTCTTATCCGTCCGTCCATCCATTCATCCATCCATCCACCCACCCACCCACCCACCCACCTATCTATCTATCTATCTATCTATCTATCTATCTATCTATCTATCTTTCTAATGTCTCTTTATCCATCTGTCTATCATGTCCATCTATCTGTCTATCATCTGTCTATATCTATCTATCTGTCCATCTATCATCTATCTCTTATCCATCCGTCCATCCACCCCTATCTATATCTATCTATCTGTCTGTCTATCTATCTATCTATCTATCTATCTATCTATCTATCTATCTCTTTCTAATGTCTGTTTATTCATCTGTCTATCATCTGTCTGTCTATCTTTATATCTTTCTAATGGCTGTTTATTCATCTGTCTATCATCTGTCTGTGTCTATGTATCTATGTATATGTATCTATGTATCTATCTATCTATGTATCTATCTATCTATCTTTATCTATCTATCTATCTATCTATCTATCTATCTATCTATCTATCTAACTAACTAACTAACTAACTTTCTCTCTCTTTGTGAACTCTGCCTGCAGGAACCCCGAGTGTCGCTATTTAGCCAGCTCTTCCAAAGATGGCAGCATTCGAATCTGGGACACGGTAGCTGGCCGCTGCGACAAGATCCTCACCAGCCACACTCAGTCGGTCACCTGCCTGCGGTGGGGAGGAGACGGCTTGCTGTATTCCTCTTCACAAGATCGCACCATCAAGGTCTGGCGAGCCCAAGATGTAAGTCACTCCGTTGTGGGGAATCGGGCAGCCCACAGACTGAATAAATAAAATAAAAAATAGGTTAGCACCTCTTTCCTCTTTTCCAAGTCCGCATGGTGTCCCCATCATTGTTTGGGTTGGCCAGCAACGCAAGGCAATTTATTTTATTACTATTTTATATATTTGTTTGCATCCCACTTTTATTATATTTTCAAATAACTCAAGGCAGTGAACATGTCCAACACACCTTCCTCCCTATAACAACAACCCTGTGAGGTGGGTTGGGCTGAGAGAGAATGACAGGCCCAAAGTCATCTGCTGGTTTTCATGCCTAAGGGAGCACTAGAATTCCCCATCTCCTGGTTTTTGGCCCAAAGTCACATAGTGGCTTTCATGCCTAAGACAGAACTAGAACTCACTTCCTGGTGATTGGCCAATAGTCACCCAGCTGAATTTTGTATCTAAAGCGGAACTAGAACTCACCTCCTCCTTGTGATTGGCCAATAGTCAACCAGTTGGATTTCATATCTAAAGCAGAACTAGAACTCACTGTCTCCTGGTAATTGGCCAATAGTCACCCAGCTGGATTTTATGTCTAAAGCAGAACTGGAACTCGCCTCCTGGTGATTGGCCAATAGTCACCCAGCTGGATTTCACGTCTAAAGCAAAAGTAGAACTCACCTCCTGGTGATTGGCCAATAGTCACCCAGCTGGCTTTCATGTCTGAAGCAGAACTAGAACTAGAACTCACCATCTCCTGCTTTCTCATCTGGTGCCTTAACCACTAGACCAGGTGGTGCTTCCTGTCTCCTCCGCTGGGAGGTCCAGACAGCGACCACATATGGAGGGCTGGGTCAAGTGGGCTTAGCATCTTTTCAGATGAAGGGTGGGGGGTGGTCTCTCCACAGAACGAATGAAGGAAAGGGATTGAGGCCTTGCTTTTTTGTCCTCCTCAGGGCATCCTGTGCCGCACCTTGCAGGGCCACGCCCACTGGGTCAACACCATGGCGCTCAGCACGGATTATGTCCTCCGCACGGGAGCCTTTGAGCCGGCCAAAGCTTCTATCAACCCCCAGGATGTGAGCGGATCACGTAAGGGCATCTGGCACTTCTGAGTTTCCTTGCTCAGTGTTTCTCAAACCTCGGGGATTTTAAGAGGGGTGGACTTCCACTCCCAGAATCCCCCAGCCAGCCTGCTTTAAGAGGGGTGGACTTCAAGTCCAAGAACTCCCCAGCCAGCCTGCTTTAAGAGGAGTGGGCTTCCACTCCCAGAATCCCCCAAGCAGCCTGCTTTAAGAGGGGTGGGCTTCCGCTCCCAGAATTCCCCAGCCAGCCTGCTTTAAGAGGGGTGGACTTCCACTCCCATAATCCCCCAGCCAGCCTGCTTTAACAGGGGTGGGCTTCCGCTCCCATAATCCCCCAGCTAGCCTGCTTTAAGAGGGGTGGACTTCCACTCCCAGAATCCCCCAGCCAGGATCCTCCAAGAGTGGTGGACTTCATCTCCCAGAATTCCCACAAGCATCACGCTTTTAGAAGGTGGGATTTCAACTCCTAGCGTTCACAAAACTTGGGGATTTCAACATGGCTGTCTGGGGAATTCTGGGAGTTGAAGTCCACGGGCCTTAAAGTTGCCAAGATTGGAAACCCCTGTTGTCGAGTAAGTCTCACAATGAATCAAACCACAGAGCAAAAGTCATACAATGAGCAGGCAATTTAAAGGACTAAATTGCATTGCTGGTTCCGGGGATTGGGGAAAGGATTTAATTCATGGCGTATTTGGTGCACCCCATTTAATTAACAGAATAGTTTGCGGAATCAACCAAGGAATGTGGAACGTAGACTTTTCATTGAAAGCTACTTCCTCCGGTCTTTCCGTTGTTCCCACAGTACAGGCAGTTCTCGAGTTATGTCCACTCGTTGAGTGACCCATTTAAAGTGACAGTTTAAACTGTGAGGGTCAAAGTTATGGCCGTCCCAGCACCCTTGCAGTCACTCGATCGTGATTTGGTGCCTGGCAACTGGCTTGACTGTATGAGAGTTGCAGCATCCTAAGTCCGCATAATTGCCATTTGCAACCTTCCCTGCCATTTTTCCGAAGGCAACGTCAATGGGGAAGCCAGCAGAGAAGGTTGCAAAGTGCTCGGATAAGTCTCCCCGCTAGTGGACCCTCTCCCGGCTCCTTGGCGCTTCTGCCACGCCAGCCATCGGCACGCCCTCCTCTGCCCGCTCACACACCATCTCCTGCTCAGCAGCAACCAACCACTCACTGCCCTGCAGTCTGCTTTCAAATTGCTGGGACTTGCAATTTCCTGTCGGCTTCCCCAATGACTTTGTATTGGGGAAGCCACCGGGAAGTTGCAAGAAGCTCTTCGCTTAACCACCCACTGTCTTTGCTTAACGACCGCAACAGGGACTGCTGGGGTTGCTGTCACTAAGAGGGGCAGTCACGAGACCTCATGCTTTCTGAACACATGACTTAGTGGTGGAAATTCCAGTTTTTGAACAACCAGATTTAGTAACAGGTGCATTCCATATAGCATCAACCGTGTTAACGAGTCTTGGGACTCGTTTTTTGGCTATGTATTCGAAATGGACTCCAATTAATATAGGTTTTTGGTGTCATTTTTGTATAACTTGGCATTTTTGGTGTTGCTGCCGCTGTTGTGTTGTTCTTGTTGTCCTTGGGATGGTAACATTGTTTGGTGGGTGGTATTCCTTCTTTCAAGAACGGGAGGTCGGAATTTTATTTTGACGTGTCTCATTGTGCATGCAGATAAACGGCAATTAAGGTGATCTTATCTAATTAATGACCGTCGTTAAGCAAGGACTACCTCTAATGTCCACACATCCTATTTATGCTTCACTTTACTTGGCTTTTCCTACAGTGGCAGAGATCAAGCAAAACGCCCTGTTGAGATACAATCAAATCAGGGTAAGAGTCCCAGGTTTTATTTATTTATTTTAATTTTTTTGCAACTGGACATGGGATATTTATGATGGGGAGGTCTTCAAAAATGGTTTTGCATTCTTTGTGATTTGACTTACTGCACCTCTGCAGTAAACCTAGCTGATCATGATGCTGTGTGCTTCAGTTTTTTAAAAAAATTAGCTGCTGTCCAATATTTTTTTTAGAATACATTTTAAAATTATTGGATGGAGCTCCTGTTCATGCAGCCTCCTGCTTTGCCATCTTACCGGAATTCGCCTAAAAATGGTGTGTGTGTGTGTGTGTGTGTGTATCTCTGAAGGCTACAAAGGAGAGAGATTCAGATTAAATTTATGACAGTGAATCTTAATTTTAGAAGGGATTTAGACTGAACCAACTGGCTGGGTAGATCTTTCAATCAGAATATTCCACGTAATCATTTTGCTGCCAGCCTCCATGTGGAATAGGGGTAGTTCTTGATCTGTGACCGCAGAACTTCAGTTACTAAACAAAATAATAATTAATAATAATAATAATAATAATAATAATGAGGAGGAGGAGGAGGAGGAGGAGGAGGAGGAGGAGGAGGAGGAAGTGGTGGCGGTACTGGGAACTACAGTATGTCCAAAAACTTTACAAAACACATCAAGAAATTGCAGCTTCCTGCAATAACTTCAGCAAAGCTACAAAAAACTGCGTTACTTGGAACATCTTACATTTTAAGGAGATACCTGGTTGATAGCTAGGATGCTGGCATCAACCCATGTCAATCATGGTTGATAGCTAGGACTAATGATTGACATGGGTTGATGCCAGCATCCTAGGTATCAACCAGGTATCTCCTTAAAATGTAAGATGTTCTGAGTAGCGCAGGTCTTTATATACATATATAACTCCAGCAAAGCTATAAAAAACATATAAGGAACGGTTGCTGGAATTGGGTATGTCTAGTTTAATGAAGAGAAGGGCGAGGGGGGACACGATAGCAGCCTTCCAGTATCTCAGGGGCTGCCCCAAAGAAGAGGGAGGCAAGCTATTCTCCAAAGCGCCCTGAAGGCAGGAGAAGAAGCAACGGATGGAAACTCATCAAGGAGAGAAGCAACTTGGAATTAAGGAGAAATTTCCTGTCAGTTAGAACAATTAACCAGTGGAACTCCTTGCCTCCAGAAGCGGTGAATGCTCCAACACTGGAAGTCTTTAAGAAGAGACTGGACAGCCATTTGCCTGAAATGGGATAGGGTTTCCTGCCTGAACCTTGGACTAGATGACCTCCAAGGTCCCTTCCAACTTCTTCTTCTTCTTCTTCTTCTTCTTCTTCTTCTTCTTCTTCTTCTTCTTCTTCTTCTTCTTCTTCTTCTTCTTCTTCTTCTTCTTCTTCTTGTTGTTGTTATTATTATTATTATTATTATTATTATTATTATTATTATTATTATTATTATTATTATTATTATTATTATTATTATCTACCCGTATTTCTCCCCAAAAAAAGACAGAGTCTTATATTATTTTTGGGTCCAAAGGACGCATTAGGGCTTATTTTCTGGTTAGGGCTTATATTCGGGGAAATACGGTACTAAAGGCATCCAGCTGGCTGATGACCTTAACTGAAGCTTATTTTTGAGGTGGGGCTTATATTAGGAGCGCCCTGAAAAAAATCATGCTTGGGCTTATTTTCCAGTCGAGTCTTATATTCAGAGGAATACGGTACTAAATGCATCCTTAACTAGGGCTTATTTTGGGGGTGGGGCTTATATTACCAGCATCCTAAAAAAAATCATGATGGGGCTTATTTTAGATATGTGAAGGCCTTTTCTGGAAACACTGGGCCTCTTTGCTACATTCTTGTGGCAGTGAGTTCCAAAGGCTCTTTTTTTGTGTGCTCTTTTATTCCCCAGGGCCAAGGACCGGAAAGGCTAGTTTCTGGATCAGATGACTTCACCTTGTTTCTCTGGCTTCCTGCAGAAGACAAGAAGCCCTTGACCAGAATGACAGGCCATCAAGCGCTGATCAATCAAGTCCTCTTCTCCCCCGACACCCGCACCATTGCCAGCGCATCCTTCGACAAGTCAATCAAGCTTTGGGATGGACGGACCGGGAAGTAGGTTGGATTTTTTTTCCCCCTCTTCCCTCTGGAACGTTCTGGAGATCGTCTTTCCTTCTTCTGGACCACATTGATCCAGGTGTAATGAGACGGATGCTGTGGTTTTCCGGAGGACGTTTCTGGAGTGACGCCTGGTGTTTCAGGATATGTTCTTGTTCAGGGGTCTCCAAGCTTGGCAATTTTAAGACTTGTCGGCTTCAACTCCCAGAATTCCTCAGCCAGGTGGCTGGGGAATTCTGGGAGTGGAAGTCCACCCATCTTAAAACATGCTGGCTACGGAATTCTGGGAGTGGAAGTCCATCCCTCTTAAAGCATGCTGGCTGGGAATTCTGGGAGTGGAAGTCCATCCCTCTTAAAGCATGGCTGGCTGGGAATTCTGGAAGCCCACCCCTCTTAAGCAGGCTGGCTAGAGGATTCTGGTGGTGGAAGTCCCCCCATCTTAAAGCATGCTGGCTGGGGAATTCTGGGAGTTTGTACATAATTTTTTTTTATTTTAATTCCATTTATATCCCGCCCTTCTCCGAAGACTCAGGGCAGCTTACAAGCTTAGCAGTAGCCTTCATTCTATGTATATGCCTGCTTATTAGGGCTTTCACCCCCCCCCCCAAGCGGCATTATTACAAAGTCAGCTTAATTGCCCCCAACAATCTGGGTCCTCATTTTACCTACCTGGGAAGGATGGAAGGCTGAGTCAACCTTGAGCCTGGTGGGACTCGAACCTGCACTAATTGCAGGCAGCTGGGGTTACTTAAGGAGGCATCAGCCCACTGCTCCACCAAGGCTCCACCAAGGCTCATTTGAATTTGAATTAAGATGAATTCATTAGTAAAATTTATTTATTTATTCGACTGATATACCGCCCTATTCCCGTAGGACTCAGGGCGGTTTACAGGGCAATTAACTAAATTAACTGAAAACTGTTCAGACCGGTCACTAAAGAAATGGCTGTAAGTTTGGGCTGCCTATAATAAGAAAATAAAAATTGGGAGACTTGGGGGAAAGGAGTGGAGCTGGGAATCCCCATCCTAACTGGGCTTTTCTGACCGCAGATATCTCACCTCCCTACGTGGACACGTCTCAGCCGTGTACCAGATTGCGTGGTCGGCCGACAGCCGCCTGTTGGTCAGCGGAAGCAGCGACAGCACCCTCAAAGTGTGGGACACCAAGACACAGAAGTTGGCCGTTGACCTGCCTGGACACGCCGATGAGGTATGGCGGGTCTCCCTGCAACCACGTGAGCTGGCTGGAAGAAGGATGGGGTTTGTGCTCATCATCTAGAACAGGGGTCTTCAGACTTGGCCCTTTTATGACTTGCGGACTTCAACTCCCAGAATTCCTCAGGCAGTGTGCCTGGCTGAGGAATTCTGGGAGTTGAAGTCCACAAGTCGTAAAAGGGCCAAGTTGGAAGACCCCTGCCCTAGAACAGTGTTTCTCAACTCAACCATTTTAAAATACTGGATATGGACTGGCTGGCTGGGGGATTCTGGGAGGGGAAGTCCACCCCTCTTAAAGCATCCTGGCTGGAGAATTCTGGGAATTAAAGTCCACCCCTCTTAAAGCATCCTGGTTGGGGAATTCTGGGAGTTGAAGTCCATCCCTCTTAAAACATCCTGGCTGGGGAATTCTGGGAGTTGAAGTCCATCCCTCTTAAAGCATACTGGCTGGGGAATTCTGGGAGTGGAAGTCCACTTATCTTAATGCATGCTAGCTGAGGAATTCCAGGAGTGGGTCCACCCCTCTTAAAGCAGGCTGGCGGGGGAATTCTGGGAGTGGAAGTCCACCCCTCTTAAAGCATGCTGAGTAGGGAATTCTGGGAGTGGAAGTCCATCCCTCTTAAAGTATTCTGGCTCGGGAATTATGAGAGATGAAATGCACCTATCTTAAAACACGCCAGCTGGGAAACTCTGAGAATCAAAAGCCATTCTTCCTAAAGTTGCTGATGGTTGGCAAATTAGCAGCTGTTGAGCAGTATAAATCTTCTAGTCCTCAGGATGGGTTTTGAAATTCCACAAGTGAGGTCTTCGAGAAACAAATTTCTGTTTTCCCCCTCGTTTGGGGGAATGGGGAAGCTGGGGTTCAGTTTAAAGTTGCTTCAACCTCTTTATTGCAAGCGTTGATCTGCTTTTGTGATATATTCCTCTCCCAGGTGTTTGCGGTGGACTGGAGTCCCGATGGCCAACGGGTAGCAAGTGGAGGGAAGGACAAGTGTCTCCGGATGTAAGCTCCCCCCCCCCTCTCTCTTGTTTTATTAAGATAGTCAAATTCAAAGGTCACGAGAAGCAGAGCATGTCCCAGGCCTTACCATATCTAGTAGAGTTGCACATGTAATTTTATGCACATTTTATTTTCTATAAATAATAATAAATAATGAAGTAGTAGTAGTAGTAGTAGTAGTAGTAGTAGTAGTAGTAGTAAGGCACCTTGTAGGTCATCAGTCCAACCCCCTGCTCAGGCAGGAAACCCTATACCATTTCAGACAAATGGCTGTCCAGTCTCTTTTTAAAAACTTCCAGTGTTGGAGTATTCACCGCTTCTGGAGGCAGGTTGTTCCACCGGTTAACTGTTCTCCCTGTCAGGAAGTTTCTCCTTAGTTCCAGGTTGCGTCTCTCCTTGATTAGTTTCCATCCATTGTTCCTTGTCCTGCCTTCGGGCGCTTTGGAGAATAGCTTGACTCCCTCTTCTTTGGGGCAGCCCTTGAGATACTGAAAGGCTGCTATAATGTCACCCCCTGGTCCTTCTCTTCATTAAACTAGACCACAGGTCTGCAACCCGCGGCTCCGGAGCCGCATGCGGCTCTTTCAGCCGTCTCCTGCGGCTCCCAGTCCTCTGCTATGTGTAGTCCAAAAAAAAAAAGTGGGACTAAAAAAGTTCAACCAATCAATTCAAATATGCAGGGTAGGTGCATATCTCGCCTTGGCTCCACTCTTCAGTCAAACCCTGTTCTGCGCATGCGCGCATGTACGCGCATGCGCACACATTTTTTTGCGGCTCCCAGTTTTTCCTTTTGTGAGGGAACCGGTTCCGAGTGGCTCTTTCACTGTTTCAGGTTGCTGACCCCAGAACTAGACCATGGGTAGGCAACCTCGGCTCTTTTATGTCTCGTGGACTTCAACTCCCAGAATTCCTGAGCCAGCCATGCTGAGGGGAAAGGGAGAGGTTTCCAAGCTGAGCTACGCTGGTTCAGGAATTCTGGGAGTTGAAGTCCACGAGTCATAAAAGAGCCAAGGTTGCCTTACCCTTGAACTAAACATTCCCAATTCCAGCAATGGTTCCTCATATGTTTTAGCCTCCAGACCTCTAATCATCTTTTATTCATGTCTATGGAGATTCTCTGTCCTCCAGGTCAGGGTTGTCCCCAAGGTGCTTTTTCAGGAGGCCACTGGACTTCCTTGTTTTTCTTTGAAGACGTTTCGCTTCTCCTCCAAGAAGCTTCTTCGGCTCTGACTGGAGGGTGGGGAATGGAAGGATCTAAAAGGAATGCAGACGACCGGCTGTCTGCAAGGAGTATAAATCCTTCCGTTCCCCACCCTCCAGCCAGAGCTGAAGAAGCTTCTTGGAGGGGAAGCGAAACGTCTTCAGAGGAAGAAACAGGGAAAGTCCAGTGGCCTCCTGAAAAAGAGGACCTTTGGGATTTTATTTATCCGGTTTCTATAGCCACCGATGCAATTGACTCTTTTTTTTTTTTTTTATTGAAAAGTTTTAAAAAATACAATTTTCCTTTAAAAAACCCCCCTTCCCCCTCCCTCCTCCCCTCCCTACCTCCCCCCTATCTCCCCCCCTCCCCCTCTCCCTCCTCCCTCCCCTGCCTCCCCCCCTCTACTTCCCCTCCTCCCCCCCTCCCCCCCCCCACTTCCCAGAGCAAAATACAAGGTATATATCTAAAAAGCAATCATAAACAATCATATACTAACAATTATAAACTCTAAAATCCATCACTCTCTAGCTTATATAAAGTAAACCAATCCTTAACAATACTAAATATATATAAAAAACTAAAATAAAAGAAAACTAGCATCATTCCCATCTATGTTCTTCCACATTTCCCTATTACCTAAACATATTCTCATTTACACATCACAAACACCTATCCCTATTAACCTCTCTAGCCAAAATAGACTATAATAGATAGTTCTTACACAAATTAACCCGCATTAACCCACAAAACTTTCTTCCTCTTCCTCTGTAATAAATTGTCCATTAATTCCAAATTAAAGATTCTGTTACCATACATATCATCCCAAAACTTTTAAAAAACACAACTACCACTTGTCTATAAGTATATTGTGGAAGTTCCATAGATTTCTGCTGGTCTTATTTTTTTGTCTTTTTTGAGCGTTTTAAGGCAGCACGCGTCACCCTCTGTTCTCTAATATCATCCAAAAGAGTTGCAGCTTGAACTCCTCCTGTACCCTTCTCGTCTATCAGTCCATCTTCATCCTCTTGATGTTCTCCTTCTCCAGATCCCTCTGCAGCTTCCAGAAGTGTTGATGGGGTTACATTTAAAACATTGTTGTAAAAGTCATGCGCTTGCTTCACATTACCCAAACAGTACCTTTTGCCATCATACATGAAGCTCAGCCCAGCTGGGATCTCCCATCTGAACCTTATATCCCTTTGCTTGAGCTCTTGCACAAGAAAAATAAAATCCTTCCTTCTCTTTAAAATCTTTGGAGGAATTTCTTTTAGAACCAAAACTTCTTGACCAGCAATCACAACTTTGGTATCATAGGCAGCTTGTATAACTTCATCTCTAACTTCCCTTTTTACAAAATAAACCACCACATCTCTAGGCAACTTTCTCTGTTTAGCAATCCACGAATTCACACGAAACACTTTGTCCATACCTTGTTTTATTTCAGATGCTGGATGATTCAATACCCCCTCAAAAGCCTCAGAAACCAGCTGCTTTAAATCTTCCTTAATATTCTCTTTTAGGCCTCTAATTCTCACAGCAAACTGCATCTGGTAAAATTGGGCCAGACTCTGTTCACTATCCATTTTGTCTTTTAAATCTTCAATTTCCAAAACTTTTGCTTCTAATATAGCATTCTTTTGAGTCAAGTCTTGCACTTGGTCATCCAGCACCTCCACACATTTAGCAACTTTATGCACTGAGGACAAAATGTCTGCCTTCATCTCTCTAAGTTTCTGTTCCATCCTTTCTTCCATTCTCTGCTCCAATTTCTCCAATTTCTCCTCCATCTGTGCAAATTTAGCACCCATTGACTCCAGAATTAACTGGGTATGTCTTTCAAGATCCTTCGAAGTCAATACATCAGGAGAATGCAACGCCTGCAGTAATGATTGTTGTTGCACCGGAGAATTTCCAGCACTCCGAAAAGTTCTAGGGGGAGGTTTAGCCGCCATCTTTTACTTACAATTGTGACGCACTTTCACTTTAAGTTTTAAGCAGAGTCCATCAAGCTTGAGAGTAAAATAAAATAATCTTCTTCATCTCTTCATCTTTCCCTCTTGTACTGCTCTGCCTGCTCTTTTCCTTTCATAGTCTCTCCATCAAGCAGGGATGGTCGCAGACGCCTGGCTCTGCTCCATAAAGTCCGGAGCAGAGACGCTAGCCAGCTGGGAGCAGCCCAGGCTACGGGGGAGTTCAATCCTTCAGCCGCCCAAGCTCCAAGCTCAGGCGGCCCCGGAGAACTCAACCCCCACCTGGGGGCTCACCCCCTCCTCTTCTCCCGAGGAGGGGGCTTCAAATTCGCCCGAACAGCTGATCGGCGCTGTTTCGGGCGAAAAATCACACAGCTGAGCTGCGGGCAGCCCGGGAAGGCTGTCTCCGGCGCCACGGAGCCACCGGAAGCAATTGACTCTTAACACACAATTAGTCTCTGTGGTTCCTGTCTCTCCTGTCTAATCTATTTTAAAATATGTTATACAGTATAAAATATTTACCAGTAGAAGAGAATGTTTGTAGCTCAGGGGTTGAACTGTGGGGTCCGAGGAGGAGGAGGGGAACTATGGGCTCCATGTTTGAGTTTGGTGATTTTCTTGCAGATATTTCATTACCCAATTAGCTAATGTCATCAGTGTTAGAAAAGACAGGGGTTTGTGGAGAGGAGGAGGAGGAGGAGGAGGAGGAGGAGGAGGAGGAGGAGGAGGAGGAGGAGGAGGAGGAAGGCTAATAAATTACTTACCATGAAGAAAATGATTTATTCCTTGTTGAGAGTGTCCAGAAAATAATACTTCATAAAAAAGTAAAAATGCTACAAAATATTTTATGAGAGCTAAATAACAACTGTATATTCTATACTATAATAAGCCTATAATAACCCACCAGGCTGACCTGGACTGACAGGGATTTTAATTATGTTTTTAATTTTTAACTTTAATTTTTAACTTATTTTAATTTTAATTTATTCTACAGGGCCATTAATTTAATTTTTCTTTTAACTTCTGTATGATTGTATGTTATTGTTGTTAGCCGCCCTGAGTCCTTCGGGAGATAGGGCGGCATATAAATCCCAAAAATAAATAAATAAATAAATAAATAAATAAATAAATAAATAAATAAATAAATAAATAAATAAATAAGCAAGCAAGCAAGCAAGCAAGCAAGCAAGCAAGCAAGCCTTGATACTTTCTGAGCCTGGTTGTTTTCTTGCAGACATTTCATTACCCAACTAGGGAACATCATCAGTGCTGGAAGGGAGGAACCCTTTGGCTTGTCTCTGTTTACATACACGTGACTTGCCCTAATTCAACAACAGCCTAATCAAAGAGCAAGAACACCCTCATTAACACTTGACAGAGCCAGCTGCTTGCACATAAACAGAGAGCAAACTCTGTTCCCTTCTAGCACTGATGACGTTCCCTAGTTGGGTCATGAAACGTCTGCAAGAAAATAAACAAGCTCAGAGAGCATCAAGGACCCCACAGTCCCCCCCCTCCTCCTCCTCCTCCTCTTCCTCCTCCTCCTCCTCCTCCTCCTCCATTCCCTTCTAGAACTGATGATGTTACCTAGCTGGGTCATGAAATGTCTGCAAGAAAACAACCAAGTTCAGAGAGCACCAAGGACCCCACAGTCGTCGTCGTCCTCCTCCTCCTCCTCCTCCTCCTCCTCCTCCTCCTCCTCCTCCTCCTCCCATTTCATTCCCTTCTAGAACTGATGATGTTACCTAGTTGGGTCATGAAATGTCTGCAAGAAAACAAGTAAGCTCAGAGACCACCAAGGACCCCACAGTCCTCCTCCTCCTCCTCCTCCCCCCCTCTACAAGTCCCACTTCCTTCTGGCACTGATGATATTACCTAGTTTTACATTTTACTCTAGTCTAATCCAATTTCCTCAACCTTGGCAGTTTTCAAATGGGTGGACCTCAAGACCAAGTTATTAAGTTTTATTTTTCTTTTCTTTCCAACAGATGGAGACGATAGCGGGAGGACTGAAGTTGAACTTTTTAAAATTCTTTTCTGATACTAACTGTGGTCTCCTCCTCCTCCTCCTCCTGTTTTAGGGAAGATTTGGTGGGGTTGAGATTGGGGCCATTGTGCAGAGTAGTTGCAGAGAGCTTCCTTTGATATCGAACGCTGGACAGCTATACTGGATGTTTTCATCCGTGTTAATATCAACATGGATGCTACAGCACAAGCAGGAAGACCTCCCGATCACATGTCACCTGAAGTAATGAACTATGCTGGTCATGAACAAGCCACCATTCCCTTGCTTTGGACGCCCGTCAATAAGATGGCTATCAATATCTCATTCCCTCGAATAGCAAACTCTGAGGTGGGCTCAGCAAGAATTGGGACTCTTGACAAACGAAATGAAGGTTTCGTTCAGGCTTGGCTGAACTTAAATATTTAGATCACTTTAAAAAAAAAAAAAGAATTATCCAGGAAGACCGAAAATCCACCAGAAAAAAAAATCAAGGACTGAAGAAATAGCCCAAGGTAGCCACAATTTTGACCAACGTTTGATGGAAGAAGCAAAGATGGACTGGAGATGGCCCAAAGAAGGATGGAGACTGGTGGGAAATCACGGAGCAGTTAGGATAGGATTACTGTATGCTGCAATGTGGGTTGTTGTTTTTTTTTTGCAGATAATATTTCTTAGTTATATCCTTTTAAGTCACATCTCCGGTTTTTAAATCAAAATGTACTAGCAGCGATACAGAAAATACAGGTAGTTCTCACTTAACGTCCCAGGCCGAGCAACTCTGTGGCTAAGGTGCACGATGGTTAAGCATGGATGTGGCTTGTTGTTTTGGGATAGCTCTGTTCCTGTCCCATCCAGTGAGTTCTCTTGCATTATGGCTGTAAGGAGGAAAGTTGTGTTATACAAGCGGTCCACAACTTACTACCATTCATTTAGTGACGAATAGAATAGAATAAAATAGATTCGAATAGAATCAGAACAGGAATAGAACAGGAACAGAATAGGAAGGGAACTCGGAGGTCTTCTAGTCCAACCCCCTGCCCAGGCAGCTAAACCCTGTACCATTTCAGACAAATGGTTGTCCAATCTCTTCTTAAGAACTTCCAGTCTTGGAGCATTCACAGCTTCTGGAGGCAGGTTGTTCCATTGGTTAATTGTTTTCACTATCAGGAAATTTTTCCTTAGTTTCAAGTTGCTTCTCTCTTTGATAATAGAATAGAATAGAATAGAATAGAATAGAACAGAACAGAACAGAACAGAACAGAACAGAACAGAACAGAATAAAATAGAATAGAATTACAGAATAGAATTACAGAATAGAATAGAATAGAATAGAATAGAATAGAATAGAATAGAATAGATAAAATAAGAATAGAACAGAATTAAAATAAAATAGAATATAGAATAGAATAAAAATTTTATTGTCACTTTAAATGTACACTAATCACCATACATTAAAATGAAATTTCATTGCATTCAGTTCTCAAAAAAAATGCCATTGTGCGCATTCCCACATACACACATACACACATATACATGACACAGAGAAACATCATAGTCTAGTTTGAATATGTGTGTGTGTATATGTGTGTGTGTGTATGTATGTATGTACGTACATACATACGTATATATATATATATATATATATATATATATATATATATACGTATGCGAATTTACAAGATGGATGGCATAAGGAGTAAAGCTGTTGCAGAATCAAGTAGTCCTGCTATAAATACTTTGAAACCTCCTCCCAGAAGGGAGCAACAGGAACAGACCATGATGTGTGAGTGTGTGGAGGTGTCTAACAGTGCTTTGAGCTTTAAGCACATATAAGTGCTTATGAGCAGTATCCTGAAACATGGGAAGTGAACTTCCTGTATATAAACTTCTCAGCTGTCCTTACCACTCTTTGTAGTTACAAGAAGACCAAAAAAAGTGGCTTACGGTCGTTTTTCACACTCATGACCGTTGCTGCATCGTCGTGTTCATGTGATCAAAATTCAGCCACTTGGCAACTGGCATGTACTTACCATGGTCGCGGTGTCCCAGGGTCATGTGATCACAAACAATGGGGAAGCCAGATTCACTTAAACCGTATTACTATCTTAACCACAGCAGTGTTTTGCTTAACAACTATGGTGAGAAAGGTCGTAAAATGGAGCAGAATTCACTTAACAACTGTCTTGCTCAGCAACAGACATTTTGAGCCCAATTTTGGTGGTAAATAATAATAAAAAAATGTTGGAAGGCACCTTGGAGGTCATCTAGTCCAACCCCTTGCTCAGGCAGGAAACCCTATACCATTTCAGGCAAATGGCTCTTCTTAAAAACTTCCAGGGTTGGAGCATTCACAGCTTCTGGAGGCAGGTTGTTCCACTGGTTAATTGTTCTAACTGTCAGGAAATTCCTCCTTAGTTCCAGGTTGCTTCTCTCCTTCATGAGTTTCCATCCGTTGCTTCTTGTCCTGCCTTCAGGCGCTTTGGAGAATAATAGAGGACTATCTGTAAGTATCTTTTGTGGGGCCCATTATAACTTTGAATGGTCACCAAGGAAATGGTTGTAACTAGAGGACTACCAATAAAACTGGCCTTCCTCACTGTTGCAAAGACATGGAAGGGAAGTGCTGAGAATTGAAGGGAGTTGCTAAAACGTAAGCATCACTAAAAATGTTCAGAAAAGTTTTTGGGCATCTGATTGTCTATTGACCCTTATTCGTCCCTTGCTATCACTCACGTGCTACTTGGTAGACTGCCCCTGAACTTGGAGGCTCCTGATTTCCCCACCCCCCGCCCCATCCATATTGCAATATCGTTCAATCTTTCATTTTTTAATACATTGTCTATCATTCTCTGTGCCCTAGGAGTAACTCACCCTTGAAATATTAGGATGTCAAAAGGATACCACTGGCTGTTTGCCGCAGCAAAAGCCATTTTAATTTTTTTAAGTTTCACGGCAGGCTAACTCTGGCCTCTCAAAATAGCTTAAATCGTTAAGGCCTGCAAAAGCCTTATAAAAAGGACCTTTTGTCCCTGATTAATATTATCCCTGTCATCTCTGAAGCTTTATCGGAGATCAGATTAAAATATTTATCACCGGTAATAGCCATTCATAGATCTGCTCCTTTTACTCCAGGAATTTCTTGTCCTTTTTAAAAAAGCCACTTAAGCAAATGGCCTCTTTTGGTAATTGTTAGTACTATGATCGAATAATAGCAAAATAAATGTGGTCCTCTTAGAATAAAAATCCATCTGCTCCTTTGGATAAATAGCCTCAGAAGTGCAGGCAGTAAGGTGTGATTTGATTGGTACTTGAACAGGAGACTGTTAAAAGGCTGCTAAATTGCAATTAATGTTTTTTTTAAAAAAAACAATTTTTATTAGCTTTTCAATTTACAACCTATATATCTAGAAACCATCATGATACCTGGGTAGTCTTCAATTGATTAAACAGAGTTTTCAATACATAGTTTGGGTTACATTATCATAGCATCCTTCTCTATTTCCCTCAACATATTTAAAATAGCAGATTTATAAGAATAGCATGGTCAATTAAAAAAGATTCTTTCAATGAGGTATATGTTCTGTTATTAAATTTTATCTAATTTTGAGGTTAATTGTAGTATCCAAGTTTAACCTTTGACATCCCAAATAGTATTCAGAACCCAAAATTCCCTTATTTTATTACACTAAAGATTGTATCATCTAACATACAGCCAATAATTAAATAGCTAACTTCTACCTAATAAACATTGTTTGTTTCATATCCTGATACATCCCAAGTTATCAATCAGAGAGCCTATATTTATCATGCTTCTACTTATACATAATCAAAAGTTTAACCTCAAATATAGGATCCATAAGCCAATTTTCCATTATGTCAATATATAAATTTATAATATTTGGAATAAGCCTAATAACTACTTAAAACACATTTTAATTCTATCTCAGGAATATTTTCTATTTCAGATCCTAATAAGTCACTAATTACTAACCAAACGACCTATAATAGTTCTCTAGGAATTCATTTTTTAAATCTAACTCTAGGTTTCTTTTTTTTGCCAGTCAGGTTTCCAGACCAAGGCCTTTAAATGGCCAAGTAGGTTTTCCTTTGCTCGCATGCATATTATTTGCACCAGAGGAGGCCATCCCACCATCAGCAATGTACAACGGTTGAACCATTTATAGTCATTATATTGTTGCCATATTAATTCCACTCTCTTTATTTGCTCTGACATCTCTGTCAGCAGTTCAGTCTGGATTCTTCTTCCATCTGGGTTGATCTGTTTTAAGGAGAAAATCTTATCCAGTATTATAGTTGTTGTTGTTAGTTGCGAAGTCGTGTCCGACCCATCGTGACCCTATGGACAACGTTCCTCCAGGCCTTCCTGTCCTCTACCATCTTCTGGAGTCCATTTAGGCTCACGCCTCCTGCTTCAGTGACTCCATCCAGCCACCTCATTCTCTGTCGTCCCCTTCTTCTCTTGCCCTCCATCTTTTCCAGCATTAGGCTCTTCTCCAGTGAGTCCTTCCTTCTCATTAGGTGGCCAAAGTATTTGAGTTTTAGCTTCAGGATCTGGCCTTCTGAAGAGCAGTCAGGGTTGATCTCCTCTAGGACTGACCGGTTTGATCACCTTGCAGTCCAAGGAACTCGCAGGAGTCTTCTCCAGCACCAGAGTTCAAAGGCTTCAATTCTTTGGCGCTCAGCCTTTCTTATGGTCCAACTTTCACTGCCATACATTGCAAGTATTATAGTTAGTAGTTGACTATCCAAACTTTCCACAGGTTTTCTTAGTTGATCTTCGCCGTCCTCTATGTTGGCATCACCACCTTGCCTGTAGTGTACTTCTGAAGTTATAGACTCTTTAGAAAGGGTCAAAAGTTGAGTATTAAGTTTTGCCCTAGTTTGCTGTTGATTTTTAGGATTGTCTGTCATAGTAGTAGTTCCTTGCACTTTAATAATTGTTGGTTCCTTGAGTAAAGTCAGGTTTTGGATAATAGTTTTTTCCGTACTTTGTTGTTGTTGCTTATATTCCTCTGTCTCAATAGTAGTATCTTCCAAGTTTGTCATATTCTGAAGTGTAAATTCTTTAGTTGCAGTCTGAGTTTCAGTTGGTAAATGAACGTTGGCATGTAAATTATTTAATCTGGAGATAGACATCTCAGTGACGCTAAGGATTGTTTCAAATATAAGATTATAGTCAAGCGAGGTTTTGTGGCTGATGTTCTCCATTTTGCAGTAATTATAGACTTTAGTGGAGGCTATTTTTCAAACAAAAATCAGTAAGTGGCCACCTCCACAAGTCTAAGCCAAATCTTAATGCCAAGGACAGGTCATAACAAGTTTGTTTACCAATGGTATTCACTTGCTGTAACAGACTTGGCCACTAGATGTCCCCAGAGTACTTTATTTATTTATTTTTTTCTGTTTTGCCTCCTTTTTGAGACTGATAGGTAGAATAGTCCATTTCTATTAATATAGGAACTTTGGGCCAAAGGTAGAAAGGCAGTAAGTCCAATTATTCAGTATCATGTAGTTCAAGACTTTTTCTTTTCTCTCCCAATGTAGACAAAGGCCACTATTAAGGAGGGTTGGGGGGGAAAAAATCCCTTCGCTCTCTCCGCGCAAACAAATTCGGAAAGCTTTGACAGGAAGAGTAGACAATTAGGAAAATTGTCAATTCTCACCCAGTTTTCAAGTGCTTTCAAGTGCTTTTGGCTTCGGCAGGAGACGGCTAAATGATGGGCCACGGGCCAAGAGAACAATGAATTAAAATAGAATAGAATGGAGTGGTATAGAATAGAATAATGAAAGAATGGAATAGCATTGGAAAGAATAGAATTGAATTAGAAAAGAATAATGAATGAAAATAGAACAGAAACTTCATTATCACTTTAAATGTGTACTAATTAGGGTACGTTCAAATGAAATTTCGTTGCATTCAGCTTTCAAAAAAAAATATGCATGTACCCCCCCATCCGCAGGCACAAATGACACAAAGAAACATTACAGTCTAGTTTGAATGTATACATATACATAGTGTGTGTGTGGGGGGGGGGGAAAGGATCCTGTGAATTGACCAGACGGATGACATAAAGAACAAAGCTGTTACAAAATCTAGTAGTTTTGCTATAAATACTTTGAAACCTCCTCCCAGAGGGGAGCAACGGAAACAGACTCTGGGCGTGTGAGGACTCTTAACAATGCTCTGTGCTCTAAGCACATGTAAGCGCTTGTAAGCAGCATCCTGGATCGCGGGAACCACGCTTCCTATAATCCTTTCCGCTGTCCTTACCACTCTCTGTGTGGAGCTTCTATCTGAGACTCTGCCACCACCAAACCAGACAGTGATGCAGTTTGTTAAGACACTCAGTCATGCCTCTGTGAAAAGTGGCCAGGACAGAAGGAGAAAGATGGGATCTCCTCATCCGACACAAGAAATGCAAACACTAAAGGTGACGTACGAAGAGACCAAGTCAGTTTGTTAGTTATCTGCACCCCGCAGATACTTTAATACTGTTGACCACCTCCACAGCTGCAACTTTGATGCAAAGTGGAGTCTGGCTATGCTGGCTCTTTCTAAAATCAGCAACGATCTCCTTTTGTTTTATTAAGATTTGTTTAAAAACCGAGCTGTTTAGATTTCCACATCGCTAGATCCAGACTCTTGTGGCGTATTTGCCCAAAACTGCGGTCCTACCAGGTCACTGATAGCAGGCCAAACATTTAAACGTCATCGTATCTTACACCTGTTCACCGCTGTGAGGTGATGTGGCACCACAAAATTAAAACAAGGTGTCAATGCTGCTAATGCCGGATGTTCTTGCTTTGACCACAGAGGGAAATGCAGGCATTTTTCTCTATTGCTTTTAGAGTTAGTTGATGCTGGGAGGGGGAATGTGGATGAGAGTCCAGCTAGTCATAACAATAATAACTCAGCCGTGGGAACCCAAGGTCATTGAGCCCTGAGTCGATAAGAGTTTTGGCGGGCTGGAGAGCTGGGGAGAGAGCCTATGCTTCAAGCTAATTGGGGAATGTGATTTGGGTTTCCGACTATGTAGTGCCGATACTTTTGTTTCTCGAATAAAAGATTCTTTCATCTATCGGAAACATGACACAAGAGAGGGAAGTAGGATTAGGAGCTTCTGGGCTCATGTTTGGATTATAAGGAACTGGGGAGAATTTTGTATGTGTGCCGTGGGATTAAAAAATTCATGGCAGCAAAGCGCATTCACGGTCATTGATTCTAGGGCACTGATCTGTGCAATATGTGCGTTATGCCCTTTGTACAACTCAACCCTACAACATAAAAAGTAGATGTTACATCTTTTTTAATGTGGCACCAAGCCATGCTATGCTTTATTTCAATGTTTCTCAAACTTTAAGATGTGTGGACTTCAACTCCCAGAATTCACATCTATGCCTAGAAGCTGACTGGGGATTCTGGGAGTTGAACTCGACACATTTTAAGATTGCCAAGTTTTCAGAAATAAGCTTTATTTGGTTGAGGTTTGTAAACACATCTGTGGGTTTATCAGGGTTTATGGATTGGCATACAGGTACTCCTGATTTACGATCACAATTGAGCCCCAATTTTATGTTGTTAAGCGGGACATTTGTTAAGTGAAAGTTACCCCATTTTATGATTTTTCTTGCGACAGCTGTTAAGTTAACCGGTACAATTGTTGAGTTACTAACACGGTTGTTAAGTGAATCTGGCTTCCCCCTTGACTTTGCTTATCAGAAGGTAGCAAAAGGGGATCACTAACATAATAACTGCATTGATTTGACTTAACTGTGGCAAGATAAGTTATAAAATGGGGTAAAATTTACTTAACAACCGTCTTGCCTAGCAACATAAATTTTGAGATCAATTGTAGTCGTAAGTCGAGGACTAACTATATACCTGTATTTATTAATCTGGTACTCCCTTTCAAGAAACCTGCAAGAACATCTGTGACTCTTCTTCCATCTGCTTGGATGTTTCTGCACAACACCCCTGCAGAGTAGGCTACTCTGACTATATAAGTCAAATAATATAGGTATGAATAAAAATAAATTTGCATCAAGTTCTTGGTTACCTGGGCCTTTGAACCCTAGAAAAGCCATGAGGTATGGATAGGCTGAACCTGTGTGTTTTTTAAAGAAGGTAGTGATTAATATGTGTATATATGTGTAAGGGTGTAGGTATATACATATATTGTATATAGCATGTTTATATGTGTGTTATGTACGTATACACTTTTGAGCGTAGGCAACAGAATTTCATTTTTAATGCATGCCCGTGTGCCCACAGTAAAAAAAAATGACAGTAAAGGTTATTTTATCTTATATTACTTTAGGTTAGCGCAGTAAAATTTCAGAAAGGACAGCTCCATTTCTAGAAAGCAGGTAGGTGGGATACATCCCTAAAAAGGCCGGCTTAATAAAATAAATAAATAAATAAATAACTTGGCCAGAGGAGCAGAGTCCGAGGAAAAAACTTGGTCACCCAACCTCACTGAGGTCTCCCTACTTTAGAAGTCCAACTTCTGCCAACCTCCGCCTCAGAACAACACTTTGGAGGCGGAGTTCCCTATAATCCTTTTGTTTATTCTTTTGAGTTTGGCGGGCGTGTTTTCGCCTGGCTTCTAGCTGCTTATTTTCTAAGCTCCAATTGTCTGTGTGTGTGTGTGTGTATACGTATACGTATATGTATACATATATATAACACACACATATTCTATCAATATCAAGATGGCGCCCACAGCCATTCCCCTCCCCCACCCCACCCGTTTGGGCAACTTTTCGCCCTCAAACTTTCCCGCGCGCGGACTCTTTTTCCCCCCCCTTCTTTTCTCCCGCTTCGCTCCGCCCACTCTTGTTTTTTCTGGCGGAGGGAGACAAAAAAAAAAAAAGCGCCTGCGCGCGACGTCCGTATATAAATAGCCCCGCCGCGCGGAAGTTTCGCCAGTCGCGGCCGGACGCCGGTGGGGAAAAGGTTGAGGTTCCGCGCTCGGAGGAGGCGAGGGACGGCAGCGGCCTAAAGGCGGAGGGACTCCTCCCTGCGCTCCTTATTATTATCCCCGGCGATACCTGCAGCTTTCCCCTCCTTTTCGACCTCCGCCGATTCTTCCGGGAAGGGCCGCCTGCCCTCCCTTAAAACCGGGACAGAGGTGGTGGTGGGGGGGTAGGATGTAAGAGGGTGATGCGCAGGGACCCCTGAGGGGGTGAACTCCCTCCCTCCCCTGGATATCGTTTTTGAGGAATATTTTAAGTTTCTTCCCACCCTGAAAAAGCCACCCTAATTCCTTCCCCTCTATCGCCTCCCTTGCATCTCCCTTCGCAAAAGAGAGAAAAAATAATAATAATCCTTTTGCTCTGTTCCTCCCCCACTCCCCCCCCCCGGTATCTTAATCTCACCTCTATTAACGGGGTTTTTCCCGCTATCTGCCCTCTTTCCCTTCCTCGGGGCAACTGTCATTGCCTCCTTTTTTTTATTCCATGCCCCCTCCCCCCCAAAAAAACCCCTCATTCCTCCAGGCATTGTCATAACTAGCTGGGAAACCCACCCACCCCCCAAAAAAACCCCAATATTTTAAGGGGTTTTTGGATGACAGCAATCTGCTTTGCTCCTTTATGGCTTTTTATGGTCTTCCCCCCACCTTTTTTAAAAAATAAAATAAAATAAAATAAGGTGGGCTTTCTCATGCTCCCTTTTTCCAAAGGGACTGCGTTCCCTCTGATGCTAGGCATTTAGGTTTTTAGATTTTATTCCGTCTTGCCCTCGGCTTGAAATTACCTTGGAAATGCTTGCCTGTTAAAAAAAAAAAAAAGGGGCCACTTCTCACCTCTCGGTTGCTTTCTGCATCTTGGCCTTTGCCAAAGAGGCTTCATCCCTCTCCCCCATCTCTTTCTCACCACCCCACCCCACCAGTACCAGCCCCCGTCCCATGCCAGCAAACACCCACTGCCTATGGGTAGCTGGCCGGTGCCCCCCAACCACCTGCCGGAGGTCAGCAGGAGCAGCGTCATGCCAGCAGGTGCCCCTTTGCTTTGGTGGGGGCCAGGACGCAGGCAGAGCCAGCCCCCCTCTCTTTGCCTCTCCTCCCCCGGCCTGCTGATGTGAGCTTGGGCTCGCCCTTCCCTTTCTGCTCGTCCTCTTCCCCGCCGTTGTCCCCCCCACCTCCCCACCCCTCAAGCTTCATGCCCCCCTGAAGAAGATGGAGGTGGTGGGCGATTTTGAATACAGCAAGAAAGACCTGATCGGGCATGGAGCCTTCGCCGTGGTCTTCAAGGGTCGGCACCGCAAGGTATGGGGTGGGGAAGGGGAGAATTGGGGCTCTCCACTCTCTTGGCGAGGGTTGGAGAAGGTGGTTGGGCTTACAGGCCTTGCCAGGTGGGGAGGGAAAACCTTGAAAGTGGGCTTGTGTGCTTTCCCCCCCCCCTCCACCCCCAATTTAGCTGGGAAGCTGTTCTTTAGCTGCCCTGTCTTTCTGCTTCTCCTTAACTAGCTTTCTGCAGTTTGGTACACTTTGGGGGGGGAAACCCTTGAAAGGAAAGAGGTGCATTTTTAAAAGCTGGGTCTATTGTCAAGAAAAATGGTTGGTTTTCCTCCTTTCTCTTCCCCCCCCCCCAAACTCCCCTATTTTTTTTAATTATTATTATTTGGTGGCAGGGGTGTTGCTGTACTGCCCACTGCCCTGCTTGCCAGCTTTGTGTTCCTTCCCCAACAAGAGGCAGGATGGGATGATGTCAGCCTTGGAGTGCCTGTTTCTCCCCCCCCCTCCCCCCCAACCTTCTCCTCTCTCATCCACCCCAATGGCAAACCTGTCTCTCTTAAAGAGGCTGGGGATTACGGGATCGTGGGTTTTGTAGTCCGGAGTCTCCGCTTTGCCAGCAGGGGTGCCAACCTCTCGTCAAAATGTTTGAATGAAGTTCCCAGCTTGGGTAGAAAGATGGTAGCCCTTGGATATGTGGTTGGAGGAGGGGGGGCAGCAAACTTTCCCCCCCTCCCAGTTGTCCCTTTTCCTAGAGTTGCTTTGCCTGCCAGTTGGCCAATTTCAAATGGGTCCTCAGAATTTTGATGAGGATCCCTTCCCTTCTTTTCTCGCCATCTATTATCGCAAGAATTTCTTTCGTTGTGGGTGTGTTGTGTTAAGGGTTGACCTCCGTTCTTGGTTATTAGATCGATGTGTTGTGTTCCTTTTCCCCCCCCCCCACTGTTTATTTTATGATTCTGTTACTTCTGGTTCCTTTCCTTTCCTTCCTTTTTACTATTGTAAGCCGCCTAGACTAGCCCCGCGGGTGGGTGAGACTGGTGGCAAATAAATTTAAACAAATATAAGTAGTCCTCGACATAAGACCGCAAATGAGCCCCAAATTCCTGTTGTTAAGTGAAGACATTTGTTGAGTGAATTTTGCCCCGTTTTACGACCTTTCTTGCTTCAGCTGATAACTTAGTAACCCCAGTTGTTAACGGAATCTGGCTTCCCCATTGATCGTGCTTGTCCGAAGGTTGCAAAAGGTGAGCATGTGGCCCTGGGGGACACAGCAACCGTCACAAATATGAGCCAGTTGCCATGCCTCTTGAATCATGGCGGTGCTGGAAAGGTCGTTAACTGTGGGAAAAAACCAGTCCCTTTTTTTCAGTGCCGTGGTAACTTTGAACGGTCACTAGATGAACTGCTGTAAGTCGAGGACTGCCTATAATTCTTTCTTCTGCAGAGCCCGAGCTGTCTCCTCAAGAGGTTTTTCCTCCTGTGAATCCACTAGCTTGCTTGCCTTATGGATATCTTCACAAATGTCCTTTAAAAGGGACGTGGTGGCTCAGTGGGCTAGGAACGCTGAGCTTGTCGATCAGAAGGTCGGCAGTTTGGCGGGTCGAATCCCGAGTGCCGCGTAACAGAGTGAGCGCCTGTTACTCGTCCCAGCTTCTGCCAACCTAGCAGTTCGAAAGCACGTAAAAATGCAAGTAGAAAAATAGGGACCACTGTGGTGGGAAGATAACAGCGTTCCGTGCGCCTTTGGCGTCTAGTCATGCCGGCCACATGACCACGGAGACGTCCTCGGACAAACGCTGGCTCTTCGGCTTTCAAACGGAGATGAGCACCGGCCCCTAGAGTCGGAAACGACTAGCACACATGTGCGGGGGAAACTTTACCTACGGTAACTAATTTTGAACAACTTGGGATTTCTTTTTGTGTATGCCTGGGTGATCCCTTTGAGGCACCTGCGGTCCTGCTGGGACGGGGAGCTTCTGGGCGCTCTGTTCCAAGAGTATGGTTTTGAGGTCTCCTGAAAGAGGTACCATTGCTCGAGTAACTAGCGTAGTAGGAGGCCCCTGGTCTTCTTGCCTGTCAAAGCCCTTGAACCCGAGTCTAGAGTGCGCTGAAGCTTATTGCCTTGGCTCCAAAAAGGACAAAATTGTGAGCGATCCTCTCACCCTTACAAAGGAGGGTGTTATTGCGGTCCGTTCTTGTCTTTGAGACATGCCGACGTGTTTCCTGTTCAAGCTGCACGTTGGTAAGAGTTTGGGCTCTGGGGTCCTGATTGTAAAATTGTCCTCTTTGTTTGCAACCTGACATTCTGGTAAGGCTTTAGACCAGAGGTGTCCAATCTTGGCAACGTTGAAGACCCGTGGACTTCAACTCCCAGAATTTCCCCCCCTTCCCGGCCAGTTCTGGGAGTTGAAGTCCACAAGTCTTAAAAGTTGCCAAGGTTGGACACCCCTTGCTTCTTTAGACCGTCTTTGTGCTTAGTTGTGTGGAGAGAGAGAGAAAAAAAAGGGTCTGCTAGCTTTTTCCAGGAATCTTCTTAATCTTCGTAAAGCTTTTAAAAGGAAAGAAAAAAAAAAAGACCAGATCTGCTTGCTTCTCGTGACTGCTTACAAAATAAGAACACTTGTTTGTACTTAAAAAGCATTTCTCCATCCTCTTTTCAGAAAACGGACTGGGAAGTGGCTATAAAAAGCATTAACAAAAAGAACTTGTCGAAGTCACAACTCCTGCTTGGGAAGGAGATAAAAATTTTGAAGGTACTGTATATTGGCGGTTTTCTTCCAAGCACCAGCCTTCTTACGCTGTTGTGTAGCTAACACAACGAGGAACCCTGACAATCACAGCAACCTAGCCCTTGTGTTGATACTTAGCAAAGCTTGCCTAGCGCAGAAACATCACTGGGTTTTTGTAGCTTTAGATTTCACAACGCGTTGCAACCTTTATCTTGACTGCGAGCAGGTAGTCCTTGACTTACAACGGTTCATTTAGTGACCTGTGGTCACGTGATTAAAATTCAGACCCTTGGCAGTTGGCTTGCATTTATGATGGTTGCAGTGTCCCAGGTCGTGTGATCCCCTTTTGCGACCTTCTGACCAGCAAAACCAATGGGGACACTGGATTCACTTAACAACCGTGTTACTAAACAACCGCAGTGATTCACTTAACAACTGTGGCAAGAACGGGCGTAAAACTGGACAAATTGCACTTAAATGTTTCGCTTAGCAACAGAAACGTTCAGGTCGATTGTGGTTGTACGTCAAGGACTACCTAAATTGGTCTTAACTTTTAATCTGTACTAATTTATTAGGGGCATTGCTGTTTAATTACTTTTTAATAATTTTTAAATTTTGTATCTTGTTTCTATTATGTATTGCCCTGTTCACCGCCCTGAGTCCTTCGGGAGAAGGGCGGTATACAAATTAAATTAATAAATAAATAATAAATATATACGGAGACTAACCTCTATTTGAGGGCCTTTTGTTCTGCTTTTTCGTTTTGCTCTCTTTTCAACTTGGTTTCAAATAGATGGATGAGGGCTTCCGGAATGACGTGGGATTTTCCTAATTCTGTTGCCCTAGCTTTTCCTTTCTTTGTTGTGGTTCCAAGCAAAGTGCTAAGCAAAGAAAAAGGAACAAACCTAAGTTATGTGTTGGATATTTCTGAATTGGAGATGGTTGGCCAACGAGAGCAATCGTGGCCAGCCGTGTGGAGGCTGACAGCCCAAACCACAATAGGCTTGCCCATGCCTAGTGTTTTTATTTTATTCTGGAGGATGCAGAATCCTTGCAAATTCCACAGGACTAGATAGTAGGAAAATGTACAATTCGCTGGTAAAGCGTGCACTTTGTATGCAGTGTAGTTCTGGATTTAGCCCCCTGCCTCCACTGTGGAAAAGATCAAGGCACAGGAGAATGGAAATTACCCTTGGTGGATCTCCTCCAAGAACTACCACTTAACGCTAAACCATTTCTAGTTAAATTAGAATAAAGATTGTGATGGTAGACTGCCATTGATTTTTCTGAGTGTCCCATCGAGCGCAAGGCTAGAGAGATGTTGACATTTTAACAGAATGACAGAACGGAAAGTGACTTTTGGGGTCTTCTAGTCCAGCCCCCTGCTCAGGCAGGAAACCCTGTACCACAGGTCTGCAACCAGCGGCTCCGGAGCCGCGTGCGGCTCTTTCAGCCGTCTCCTGCGGCTCCCAGTCCTCTGCCATGTGCAGTCCAAAAAAAAAAAAGTGGGACTAAAAAAGTTCAACCAATCAATTCAAATATGCAGGGTAGGTGCATATCTCGCCTTGGCTCCACTCTTCAGTCAAACCCTGTTCTGCACATGTGCGCATGTACGCGCATGCGCACACATTTTTTGCGGCTCCCAGTTTTTCCTTTTGTGAGGGAACCGGTTCCGAGTGGCTCTTTCACTGTTTCAGGTTGCTGACCCCTTTCAGACAAATGGCTGTCCAATCTCTTCTTAAACACCTCCAATGATGAAGCACCCACACCTCCTGCAAGCCATTTGTTCCACTGTTTAATTTTTTTTTCCTCACTGTCAGGAATTTTCTCCTCAGTTCTAGGTTGTTTCTCTCTTTGGTTAGTTTCCATCCGTTGCTTGTTATCCTGCCTTCAGGTGCTTTGGAGAAGAGCTTGACTGCCTCCTCTTTGGGGCAGCCCCTGAGATACTGGAATACTGCTAACATGTCCCCCCTGGCCCTTCTCTTCATTAAATTAGACATGCCCAATTCCAGCAACCCTTCCTTGTATGTTTTAGCCTCCAGTTCCCTGATCATCTTTGCTGCTTTTCTCTGCACTCTTTCCAGAGTCTCAACATCTTTATTGTGGTGACCAAAACCGGGTGCAAAAAAAAAAGATGTTGAGAGTAGAAAGAGTCTAGAGAGGAAGAGCAGCAAAGATGTTTAGGGGGCTGAAAGAAGCTAAAACATAAGAAGAACGGTTGCAGGCATGAAAAAATCAACTTTTGCAGGACTTTTGAGCTGTCCTGTTCTTGCCCCTGCACTAGCACCTGATGGAGGAGTAGAATCTTGTTCATAGTTAGAGCATGCTTTTTGTTGCTATCTATCTCGGGATAAGTTGCGCAGGAAGTCCTTGGCTTATGGCCGTAATGGAGCATCCCTGTGATAATTGTAAAGTGAGTCGCCACAGGACCAATCCAATTTTATGGCTTTTTTTTTTTAGTTATCCTTAAGCAAATCATGGCCATTAAGTGAATCTGTGGTTGATAAATGAACTCATTGTTAAGGGGCGTATTTATTTATTTTATTTTATTTTATTTTATTTTATTTATTTTATTTTATTTTATTTTATTTATTTTATTTATTTTATTTTATTTTATTTTATTTTATTTTATTTTATTTTATTTTATTTTATTTTATTACATTTATATACCGCCCTTTCCCGAAGGACTCAGGGCGGTTTACAGGGTGATTAAAAAACAGAGATACAAAAGTTAAAAACAGATTAAAAAAAATTATATTCGTCCCTGCATAAATAAAACCCCAGTTAAAATTAAGATTAAGGCTAAAATTAGAATTCTCAGCCTGGGCCAGAGAGCTCGAAGAGCCAGGTCTTCAGGTCCCGGCGGAATGAACGGAGGTCGGGGGCAGTCCTCAGCTCCGCGGGCAGCTGGTTCCACAGGGCAGGCGCACCCACAGAGAAGGCCCTATCCCTGGGTGTCGTCCGCCGGCAATCTCTTACCGGTGGCACCCTAAGAAGACCCTCCCTGTGGGAGCGCACTGGACGAAGGGAACTTGATGCCGGCAGCAGGTGTTCCCTCAGATATCCCGGACCCAAGCCAAAACTGGATGTAAACTTTTTTGGGGGGGCGGCAAAAACCTTTTAAATCTTGGATCATGTGACCGTGGGATGCTGCAAACAGTTGTAAATGCAGGCTGGTTGACGAGCATCCCGAAATAGAGTCATGTGACTTCGGGGAGGGAGGGAGGGACGTTGTTTCTGTCAGAATTTCAGAACCCGGTCATACGTACTGTTCGGGGGGATCCCTCATAACGTTGAACACTCACTAGGTGACCCGTTATAAGTTGGAAGACTTATTCTGTGCATTCTGAGTGTTGTGTGGCTTTTTATCTTCCCGTGTTCGGTTCTGGCTAGCTTTGGAGGTTTTTTTGTTTTGTTTAATAATAATAATAATAATAATAATAATAATAATAATAATAATAATAATAATAATAATAATAATAATAATAAAAGTTGGAAGGGACCTTGGAGGTCATCTAGTCCAACCCCCTGCTCAGGCAGGAAACCTTATACCATTTCAGGCAAATGGCTGTCCAGTCTCCAACTTAAAAAAGTTCCCAAGCCAACTCTTGAGCTGTGCTATGCAAGTTGGTTTTATGACCCCGGGCAGACTCTTCAAGTTCAGGTGTGATGCTGAAATAATGGGTTTTGCTTGGTTTGGGTGTTATCCGCTTGGTTAATCCAGTCGTTGTGGTTTATAAAGCGTAGATTATGGCTACCGTTGAGCACACAGCGTGCCGCCTCCAGTAACCTGTTTTAGAGCATCCCAAGAGAATATTGTCAAAAACGTGGTGGTCAAATGGTCAAATTCCAGAAATGTGTTTTTCAGGGGAAGGGCATTTTAAGGTAATCCTCGATTTACTAATTTCTGTTGCTCAGCAAGACTTGTTAAGTGAGTTTTGCTCCATTTTACAACCTTTCGGGACCACAGTTGTTAAACCTGCGGCTGGATGGCCCAAGGTCACCCAGTCTATTTTTGTGCCTAAGGCAGAACTAGAACTCGCCCACTCCTGGTGATTGGCCCTAAGTCACCCAGCCAGCTTTCTTACCTAAGACAGATCTGGAATGCCGCTTGGGGGGGGGGGCGAAAGCACTAATAAGCAGGCATATACATAGAATGAAGGCTATTGCTAAGCACATTGATTTGTGCTTCTTAGATTGTAAGCCACCCTGAGTCTTCGGAGAAGGGTGGGATATAAATGGGATAGATAGATAGATAGATAGATAGATGTTGTTGTTGTTAGTTGCGAAGTCGTGTCCGACCCATCGCGACCCTATGGACAATGTTCCTCCAGGCCTTCCTGTCCTCTACCATCTTCTGGAGTCCATCTAAGCTCACGCCTACTGCTTCAGTGACTCCATCCAGCCACCTCCTTCTCTGTCGTCCCCTTCTTCTATTGCCCTCAATCTTTCCCAGCATTAGGCTCTTCTCCAGTGAGTCCTTCCTTCTATAGATAGATAGATAGATAGATAGATAGATAGATAGATAGATAGATAGATGGATGATAGATAGATAGATAGATAGATAGATAGATTGATTGATTGATTCACACCTTCCAATTGCCTCTTAAGGCTGCGCTGGATGAAATCTGCATGGACCCCTCTCTCAAACTTGCCCAATGTGATGCCTTCCAGATGTGCTGGGGCCTTTTTATTCCCACACAGGCGGGCGAACATGAGAATTGAAGTCTATAGATGGGGGCCCAAGCTTAGGGATTGCGGGGCTAAATAATTAATAGTTGATTCCTTGCCTGTTTGGCTCCTGTGATGTCTGCTTTAGGACCATTTAGGAGGGTGGGAGAACCATGGCCCTTTTATGACTCGTGGACTTCAACTCCCAGAATTCCTCAGCTTGCACAGGGAACGATGGTTATTAGTTTATGATTTGTGGACTTCAATTCCCAGAATTCCTGAGCCAGCATGGGGAACGATGGCTCTTTTATGACTCGTGGACTTCAATTCCCAGAATTCCTGAGCCAGCATGGAAAACGGCTCTTTTATGACTCGTGGACTTCAATTCCCAGAATTCCTGAGCCAGCATGGAAAACGATGGCTCTTTTATGACTTGTGGACTTCAATTCCCAGAATTCCTGAGCCAGCATGGGAAAGGATGGCCCTTTTATGACTTGTGGACTTCAATTCCCAGAATTCCTGAGCTAGCGTGGCTGGCTCAAGGATTCTGGGAGTTGAAGTCCACAAGTCTTAAAAGAGCCGTGGTTCCCCCAACCCTGATCTTAGGAACACAGGTCTTCTGAATTTTTTATTCAGCTTATAATTCCATCCATGCTACTTCTTGCAAACAAGCACTCTGCAAGCACCCCTCTTTTTTTTTTCTTGCAGAAAGTTGCGGTGGGAGCATAAGCAAAACAATTTAAAAATAGCGAAGCAAGTATTTTGTGTGACAGTGAACATGTGACATCCTGTTTGACATTCAGATGATCTTGGTTGTCAAGCTTGGTTCCCGCTTGTCAATCAAATGTGGAAGTGTTGTCAGGCAGGGGCAACTGCTGTCCTTCTCTTCTGTGCAGAATTAACACAATTTGTTTCTTTGATTAAATTTACATGCCGCCCCTTTGGATGGCTCACACTAATGCAAAAGCGCCCGATAGGAAAGTATGAAAAACATTAAAATTAAGTTGAACAACAAATCAAAGGTAAATTTGGAGAAAGTCTCAGAAGGAGCAAAGGAACGGTGTGTCTCATTTATAGCAACTGCTTAAGGCACAGGTAGTCCTCAGTTTATGACCACCGTTGAGCCCAAAATTTCTGTTGCTAAGTGAGACACATTGAGTTTTTAATTCGATCTTATGACCTTTCTAGCCACAGCTGCTAAGTGAATCATTGGAGTTAAGTTAATAACACGTTTGTTAAGTGGATCTAGCTTCCCCCTTGACTTTGCTTGTCAGAAGGTCAGAAAAAGTGATCTTGTAACCCTGGGACATTTCGGCCGTCATAAATATGAATCAGTTGCCAAGCGTCTGAATTTTTTGTCACGTGACCCCAGGGGATGCTTGCAACGGTCGTAAGGGTGAAAAAGGGTCATAAGCCACGTTGTTTCAGCGCCGTTGTAACTTGGAACAGTCGCTAAATGAACTGGTGTTAAGATAAGGATTACCTGTAGTAGGGTCTTCAGATCTTTTTGGCTCTAGATCAGGGGTGGGGAACCTTGGCTCTTTTATGACTTGTGGACTTCAACTCCCAGAATTCTTGAGCCAGCCATGCTGGCTCAGGAATTCTGGGAGCTGAAGTCCACAAGTCATAAAAGAGTGGGCTCAGGAATTCTGGGAGTTGAAGTCCACAAGTCATAAAAGAACCATGGTTCCCCAACCTTGCTCTAGATCAGGGGTCGGCAACCTAAAAAAGGAAAAGAGCCACTGGGAACCGGTTCCATCACAAATTTAAAAAAGTGGGAGCCGCGTGTGTGTGTCCATGCACGTGCATGCGCAAAAAATGTTTTGCGCATGCGCAAAACGTTTTTTTGCGGACGCGCGCGGTTGCCAATTTTTTTTAAGTGAGATGGATCCGGTTCCCGGTTGCCCGACGGCGACGGCCCGTCTGCAAAGCTGCCGCTTTCGGCAGCCTGCAAACGTGCCGCGGCAGCTTCCTCAAAGGGCGCCGCTGCCTGTTCGCGCGGAGGTATGCGCGCACCTCTCCAAACAGGCGGTGCCACTCTCCATTTGGAGAGGTGCGCGTGCACCACTGTCCGTTTGAAGAGGTGCGCGCGCACCGGGTGGCTGGGAGCCACAGGGGACGGCTCAAAGAGCCGTATGTGACTCCGGAGCCGCGGGTTGCCGACCCATGCTCTAGATCATTGGGGAAAACAGATTTTGTGGATAGAGACCAGGCCTCCGTGCTAAATTCAGAACTTTGGACCCAAAGGATTGTCCAGCTGTGGTTTTGATGCCATGTTGGCTGAGATTCTAGTCCCTAACGTTCCAAAAGGCCTGAGAAATACCAGCTTTTCTTTTCTTTTAAGCCAAGGATAATCAGCCATGGATTTGGCTACTTCTACTGATCATCGACTTGGCCCAGTTCCTTCCTCTCCCCCCCCCCCCAATTTGGAGTTGGGGAAGGTTTAGTCATCCTAAAGTAAGGCAAGGCTACTCTGCTTCCTTATTCCAGACCCCCCCTGCCTTTGCCAGGATAATAAAAGCCGAAGCCGAGCATCTCTTCCAAAAAAAAAAGTCTAAAGGGTGTTAGTGACCTAAAACCTCTGCTCCCTTTGTTTACAAAATCCCAAGGAAGGAAACTCTTGCATCTGTAAAAGTATCTCTGTTGGACAAAGACTAGAGCCGTTTGGCTTTGGTGAGTCAACTTTTCCTAGAAACTCTTTGGCCCGTTTCTGAGAAGCCTGTTCCTGGTCTAGTTAACTTGGGCCTGGTTTCAAAGACATCATAAGGCTGGGTTGGTTGAGAACTTGGCAGCCATTGTACCTTGGCTCATTAGAGGAGCACATTATCCATATACCGAGAGAGAACCGAGAGAGTTTATAGGTTATGGGGGTCTTCAAACCTGGGGGTCTTCAAACCTGGCTGAGGCACGCCTGGCTGAGGAATTCTGAGAGTTGAGGTCCACAAGTCCTAAAAGGGCCAAGTTGGAAGACCCCTGTCTTAAAGCATCCTGGCTGAGGAATTCTGGGAGTTGAAGTCCACAAGTCATCAAAGGGCCAAGTTGGAAGACCCCTGTCTTACAGCATCCTGGCTGAGGAATTCTGGGAGTTGAGGTCCACAAGTCCTAAAAGGGCCAAGTTGGAAGACCCCTGTCTTAAAGCATCCTGGCTGAGGAATTCTGGGAGTTGAGGTCCACAAGTCATCAAAGGGCCAAGTTGGAAGACTCCTGTCTTAAAGCATCCTGGCTGAGGAATTCTGGGAGTTGAGGTCCACAAGTCATCAAAGGGCCAAGTTGGAAGACTCCTGTCTTAAAGCATCCTGGCTGAGGAATTCTGGGAGTTGAGGTCCACAAGTCATCAAAGGGCCAAGTTGGAAGACCCCTGTCTTAAAGCATCCTGGCTGAGGAATTCTGGGAGTTGAGGTCCACAAGTCATCAAAGGGCCAAGTTGGAAGACTCCTGTCTTAAAGCATCCTGGCTGAGGAATTCTGGGAGTTGAGGTCCACAAGTCATCAAAGGGCCAAGTTGGAAGACTCCTGTCTTAAAGCATCCTGGCTGAGGAATTCTGGGAGTTGAGGTCCACAAGTCCTAAAAGGGCCAAGTTGGAAGACCCCTGTCTTAAAGCATCCTGGCTGAGGAATTCTGGGAGTTGAGGTCCACAAGTCCTAAAAAGGCCAAGTTGGAAGACCCCTGTTCCAGGTGGAAGGTGTCCCGGTTGAACTTCCTCACATGCCAGGGTCTTCTGAGGTCATGGGTTTCCCCTCCCCCCCTTAATGGGGACTAAAAACAGGACTTTTTTAGTAGTGGCACCCCCAATGCAATGGAAACTCCTGTGGAATTAGAACAGGGGTCTTCCATCTTGGCCGTTTTACGACTTGTGGACTTCCAACCCCTAGAATTCCTCAGCCAGGCATGCCTGGCTGAGGAATTCTGGGGGTTGGAGGTCCACAAGTCGTAAAAGGGCCAAGTTGGAAGACCCCCGAGTTAGAACTTCTATGGCCGTCACCCATACGATTCCCAGGAAGAAACTATGGGAATAATTTTTATGGCAAGCCACATACAGATAGCCCTCGACTTATGACTACAGTGGAACTGTACATTACGATGATCCTAAAGCGGGTCATGAAGCGACTGACTTTATTTTACAACTAGTTTTTTTGTGGTGGTCGTTAAGTAAGTCCACGGTTATTAAGCAAAGCCTTTGTTCGCTATGGGACATTTTTGCCAAGATCTGGAAGTAAATTTAGGCAGAGATTGGTTCTCCGAGCTTTGCTGCTGGGCTTTGGGGCCTTGGCTCTAAGCAGCAACCTCAGGTGACCACCTCTGCCTAAATCTGCAACTTGAGCAAGAATTAGAAGAATTAAGAATGGAATGGAATGGAATATGGAATGGAATGGAATATGGAATGGAATGGAATGGAATCAGAAGAGGAATGGACTCACTGGAGAAGAGCCTAATGCTGGGAAAGGTTGAGGGCAAGAGAAGAAGGGGATGACAGAGAATGAGGTGGCTGGATGGAGTCACTGAAGCAGGAGCCGTGAGCTTAAAGGGACTCCAGAAGATGGTAGAGGACAGGAAGGCCTGGAGGAATGTTGTCCATAGGGTCGCGATGGGTCGGACACGACTTCGCAACTAACAACAACAACAAAGAACAGGAATAGAATAGAAAATGGAATAGAAAATGGAATGGAATAGAAAATAGAACAGAAAATAGAATAGAATAGAATAATGAGAATAATGGAATGGAATGGAATAGAATGGAATAGAAAATGGAATAGAATAGAATAGAGCTGGAAGGGATCTTGGAGGTCTTCTAGTCCAGAGGTCCCCAATCTTTTGGACACCAGGGACCAGTTCTGTGGAGAAAGGTTTTTCTGCGGACTGGAGGGGATGTCGTTTTGAATGCCGCCTGCCTCCCAGGGATGGAGCTTTGCTTGTTGGTGCGGCCTGCTTGCTGGCATGCCGTGGACTGGTGGCAGTCCACGGGCCAGGGGTTGGGGACCCCTGTTCTAGTCCAACCCCCCGCTGAGGTAGGAAACCCTACACCATTTCAGACAAATGGCTGTCCAGTCTCTTCTTAAAAACCTCCAGTGTTGGAGCATTCACAGCTTCTGGAGGCAGGTTGTTCCACTGGTTAATTGTTCTCACTGTCAGGAAGTTTCTCCTTAGTTCTAGATTGCTTGTCTCCTTGATAAGTTCCCATCCATTGCCTCTTGTCCTGCCTTCAGGCGCTTTGCAGAATAGCTTGACTCCCTCTTCTTTGGGGCAGCCCCTGAGATACTGGAACGCTGCTTTCATGTCCCCCCTCGTCCTTCTCTTCATGCAGCTAGACATACCCAATTCCAGCAACCGTTCCTCATATCTTTTAGCCTCCAGTCTCCTGATCATCTTCGTTGCTATGAACGTTCTCTACAATTTCTAACTGGAAGTAAATGCTGAGTTTTGCCAAAAAATACTGTAAATTGGGGTCATTTGACCACCACAAGACACTACAAACAGCTGGTTGAGAGTTCCCCATTTGTCCAAAACAATATAGGGTCTTCTGCTTGAGTAAGGGGTTTGCAATACGAGCCTTCCAACTCTTTTATTTGGTGGCTTTGGCAAGATGAGGATAGGCTGCAAAGAAAAGTCCTGTAATTTGTTTGAGGAAGGGGCACGTAGGTGTAGTTACACAGGAAAAAAAAACCTGTTAGTATTACCTTACTTAGCTGCTCTTTCGTTCCCAGCACTGACTTTCTGAGGTTTCTCTGAACTATTTGCCTTTTTTATTTTCCAGGAATTGCAGCATGAAAACATTGTGGCCCTGTACGATGTCCAGGTGAGTTTATGTTTCTGAGTGCTCCCTTGCACTTTTTTTTTTAACAAATCTGTGTCACTATAACAAGCCCCCTCACTTGTGGCTGTAAGGCGACGACTACCCATATATCCTAGTTTAGGGGTAGGCAACCTCGGCTCTTTTATGACTCGTGGACTTCAACTCCCAGAATTCCTGAGTCAGCATAGCTGACTCAGGAATTCTGGGAGTTGAAATCCACGAGTCATAAAAGAGCCGAGGTTGCCTACCCCTGTAGTTGTACTTAAAAGAGACCGAACTTTCGACGGCATGCAGTTGGCCAGTCCAGCTCTGTGGCTCTAGGACCCTTTCAAAAGGCTTGCGAAATTGAAAAATAAAACGAAAGGGTTCAAGCCGTGCTTTGCTTTGTGGATTCGGCGCCTCTGCCTCTGTTCATCCAGGTGAAAAGATTATTAGCCTAATGTGCTTGAGGCGACACAATGCGCCTCTTTAAGAGGCAGCGAAACGTGTCTCCTGGTGAGGGTCGGATGCCGTTGTGTTTATGAAATCACCGCTTCATCCTGTGGGGAGCAAATTGCGTTTTCCCTGTTTCTTTCGTGGTGTGTTGCCTTCCGTTCTGGTTGTTACCTCTCAACGTTGGCAGGGAAGCGGACGACGGTGCTTTGAAAAGGGTAGGAGGGGGTGGGGGAACTGCTACGAAGGCAGGGTGTTATAGGGCAGGGGTCCCCAACCCGTGGGCCACAGCACACTACCGCTCCGTGGCCTCTTCGCAACCGTGTGAGTGGCTGGCTGGGGAGTGCGGGCGCTTGGGGGCTCATTTGCGCAAGCATCGTTGGGAACCTGTGGCCCCAGTCGCATGAGCATTGCAAATGCTCAGGGTCTCGCTGGGGTGAGCGTCGCGGGTGCTGAGGGCCTCGTGCAAGCGTTTCGGGCCCTTGCGGCCCCACACACCCGCGTCGCAGGCACTCGGGGCCTCACTCGTGCGAGCATCGTGGGTGCTCTCAGCCCTACTCGTGTGAGCAACAGGTGCTCGTATACGCGCTCGCACATGGACATGCCCTCCCACTAAACCAGGGGTAGGCAACCTTGGCTCTTTTATGACTCGTGGACTTCAACTCCCAGAATTCCTGAGCCAGCCATGCTGGCTCAGGAATTCTGGGAGTTGAAGTCCACGAGTCATAAAAGAGCCAAGGTTGCCTACCCCTGCACTAAACCATCCCCTCTTTTCCTCCTTCCCACCCTCTGGGCCATCTGTTATAGGGGGAATCCCACTCCCCTTTGTAGTGAAGAGGTCCTCAGCTTACAACAGTTTGTTTAGTGACCGCTCAGAGTTACAGCAGCCCCGGGAAAAAGCGACTTGTGAACGTTTTTCACACTGAGGCCCGTTGCAGCATCCTCAGGGTCACGCGATCGAAATTCGAACGCTTGGCAACCGACTCATATTTATGACGGTTACCGTGTCCCCGGAGGCCACGGGGAATCCCCTTTTGCGACCTTCCCGAAGGCAGATTCACTTAACCTCCCTGCTGCTAACCTCATTGATCCACTTAGCAGCTGTGGCAAAAAAAAAAAAAAAAGATCGCAAAGGGGGCGAAACCCACTGAAGAAATGTCTCACTTAGCAACCGTGGTGGTCGTAAGTCGAGGACTACCTCTACTCAGGATGGGAACGTCTGATAAGAGTATTATAGTTGGTTTTATTTTGGCAACTGTGTTCTTAATTGTCCCAAAGGTGCTTTTTCCAAAAGGCAACCGGAGGTTTTTTGGTTTTTTTTTTGCCTTTGAAAACGTTTTTGCTTCTCATCCAAGAAGCTTTTCACTTCTTCACTGGAGAAGCTTCTTGGATGGGAAGCGAAACGTTTTCAAAGGGGGGGAAACCCCCCCCAAGAAAGTCTAATTGCCTTTTGGGGAAAAAACAAAACCTTTGGGACAACTGTGATCTGGATGATTAAGAATCTCCACATGTTCTTAATTATTTTTGGACTCCATTACACTTACTGCTTTCCACCTGTATACATTTACATACAAATTGAACGATGTAATCCTCCTTTTATTCAGTATCTTGCTTGTATCTAGCCTTGTGGCGCTAATAAATAAATTTTGAGTTTGATTTCCACTGCCTCGGGTTCCAAACTTTTAGGATGCCCCCAGGAATGGGAACAAGAGGAGGCTGCTAATACGTTCGGCCTTGATGTTCTGTCCCAGCCCACTTGAGTCCTTGTTCTGCTCGCAAGGAGAAAACCCTCTTCCAAGAAACCAGGCAGGGACCGTAAGAAAAAACCAACCCCTTTTATTCTCACAGACCTGAGTCAGTGTCCAAGGCAAACAAACACGGTCCACAGAAACTCCATCCTCAACACGAACGGTGGCCTTCGGCAACCAGCACCTCCCACCCCTTCTCTTTTATTATTCAGCCAAGGCGTGGCTTCCTAATGCCTTCTCCTTTGCCCTTGGAGCCGCCCCACTGCATCCCTCTGTCCTGCTCGCTTCTCTTGCCGGCGCTTTCGTGCATCCTGGATTTGTCCCAGCTGTGCTTCGTCGCTGTCCAACTCAGCCTCCCAGCACAGCTGTGTCTCAGCCTGAGTGCGAGTAGAGGGGCCAGGCTCCTCATCCGACTGTGAGTCTCGGAGCTCCTCAGAGCCTTCCTCTGACTGATGTCACTCCAGGCCCCTCCTCCTTCTCCTCCTCCTCCTCAGACTCAGCTGCTGGATCCACTGGCTGGCGAGGAATGGTGACACTTGGTACCTTAGCTGCCGCTGTGTCTTTTGTACAGACCTGGCTGTGAATTTGCTCTTCATGTCACGGTTTTGGCCCCAACCTTCCCAGCCCAAGCTTATGCTTCTGGATGCAATACTGCCTTGCCCGTATCTTTCCTTCCCGGATCTTGGGCACGTTTCCCCTGGGGAAAAGTAAGGGCAGAAGTCCAATCTTTGCTTTTCATTCCCTTAACTGATTTTTTTTTCCTGCCACCAGCATAAACTGGAGGAAGGAGGCAGAGCTGCAATGCAGTTTGTCTTGGGGAAAAAGCACAGAATCTGCCCTGGAATAACAGGGCTGGGAGATAAAAGAGCCTTGGTGGAGCAGTGGGCTAATGCCTCCTTAAGTAACACCAGCTGCCTGCAACTAGTGCAGGTTCGCATCCCACCAGGCTCAAGGTTGACTCAGCCTTCCATCCTTCCCAGGTAGGTAAAATGAGGACCCAGATTGTTGGGGTCAATAAGCTGACTTTGTAATAATGCCGCTTGGGGTGTGTGTGTGTGAAAGCCCTAATAAGCAGGCATATACATAGAATGAAGGCTACTGCTAGGCTTGTAAGCCGCCCTGAGTCTTTGGAGAAGGGCGGGATATAAATGGAATTAAAATTAAATTAATTAAAAATAAACCAATACTGCACAGCATCTGGATTAATTGTGGTTGGTGGGTCTGACACGCACGCACACACACACAAAAGCTGGAATTTCCATTCCTCAGGAATTGCTGTGACCCAATGCCGCAAATTTTTATGATCGCGTTTTAATTTCCTTTTATTCATAGATTTCCTCTCCCCCCAAAAGATAGGATGTAAAGCACAAGAGTGCTTTGCTGTTTTCTGACACATGTTCAGCTTATACACAGGTAGTCCTCGACTTAACGACCACGTTTGGGGCTAGAATTTCCCTTGCTAAGCCAGGGGGTGGTTAAGTGACTTTTCGCCCAAGTTTACTACTTTGCTATGGGTGTTAAGCAAAACATAGAGCTGGAAGGGAACTTGGAGGTCTTCTAGTCCAACCCCCTGCTCAAGCAGGAAACGTTAGGTTAGGAAGTTGGTTGTTAAGTGACTCTGGCTTCCCCCAGGTACTTTGTCAGAATCACAAAAGGGGAATCGCATCACGGCAACCCATCATCAATATGAGCCAGTTGCCGAGCATCTGAATTTTGGTCACATGACCCCGGGGTTGCTGCAATGGTTGTGTCAAAAATGGTCATCAGTCACTTTTTTCAACTTCAAACAGTCGCTGAATCAGGGTTTTTAAAACTTTTGGCCCTTTTTAGGACTTGTGGACGTCAACTCTTAGAATTCCTGAGCCAGGCACACGAGTTGAAGTTCACAAGTCCTAAAAGGGTCAACGTTTGAAGACTCCTGCACTAAATGAACTGTTGTAAGTCGAGGACTGCCTGTAACTTTGTTCGCCTGTTTGTGGAGCCCAGGATTTTTGAAGTCTGTGCTTATATGCTACATGGGCAGATTCGCTGTTTTGGAATGTTACACTACCCATTTTGTGGGTCATAAGTAGTTGGCAGGAACAGTCTGGCTAGGCAGAGACATGTTGCCATCCCTCTGGGCACGCTGGGACCTGTTGCCTGAACACACAACGTCACCCAAGGCGGAAGAGATTTAAGATACAGAGTCGCTGACTATAAACAACATGCTTTTTTGGGGTGTGTGTGTGTGTCTCAGAAAAAGTCTTATTCAGTTCCCTAGTAATGCTTGTGGAGCGGTGTGGATGTTTTTGCTCTTCTTGCAATCTGGAATTAATTTCCACCACTCTTTGTCATTTGGCCCTTAATCCAGCCTAATTTATATTTTGTGCCCATCCTGATTTCTTTAGCAGCTGATGCCAGTCTAAGACCTAATGGAACACCAAACTATGTCTGGTTTAATGAGAAGAAGGGCTAGGGCTGACATGATGACAGTGTTTCAATATCTCGGGGCCTGCCGCAAAGAAGAGGGGGGTCCATCTAGTCTCCAGAGCACCTGAAGGCAGGACAAGAAGCAACGGATGGAAACTAATCAAGGAGAGAAGCAACCTGGAATTAAGGAGAAACTTCCTAACACTGGGGACAATTAACCAGTGGAACAGCTTGCCACCGGAAGTTGTGGGTGCTCCAACACTGGAAGTTTTTAAGAAGAGACTGGACAGCCATTTGCCTGAAATGGTATAGGGTTTCCTGCCTGAGCAGGGGGTTGGACTAGATGACCACCAAGGTCCCGACATCATCATCATCATCATTATTATTATTATACGCGGTGGCTCAGTGGGTTAAGACGCTGAGCCAGTCGATCAGAAGGTCGGCAGTTTGGCTTGTCGAATCCCAAGTGCCGCGTAGCAGAGCGAGCACCTGTTACTCGTCCCAGCTTCTGCCAACCTAGCAGTTTTGAAAGCACGTAAAAATGCAAGTAGAAAAATAGAGACCGCTCCGGTGGGAAGGTAACAGCGTTCCGTGCGCCTTTAACATCTAGTCACGCCGGCCACATGACCACGGAGACGTCCTCGGACAAGCGCTGGCTCTTTGGCTTTGAAACGGAGGTGAGCACCGGCCCCTAGAGTGGGAAACGACTAGCACGCATGTGCGGGCGAACCTTTAATAATAATAATTTATTATTATTATTATTATTATTATTATTATTATTATTATTATTATTATTATTATTATTATTATTATTATTAAAGTTCCAGTCCACAGACCGTGGGTTGGGGACACCTGGGTTAGACTAGAAGACCTCCAAGGTCCTTCCAACTCTGTTATTCATTCTTCTCAACGTTCGTTTAGCCCAAGGGTTTTCCTCCTTGGACATTAACCAGGTTTCCTCTTTGTGGCTCATGCATGGACTTCTAATAAGGCAGGAAGGGAAGGACTGCAGTTTCTTTTTTGGAAAGGTGACTTGCCCCTATCTTGTTCCTGGAGAGTTGAAAAGGTGCCAGGCTTGGCAAACATTTATCACAATGCTTTTTCTTGTTTGGTGACCATGCCGACCGAGTTGGAGGCTTGGCCGATCCTTCCAGCTGCCGACATAATTAATAGCTTTTACAGAGGAAACCATGCGTGTGAACGTCAGAGTGCCCGTCATAAAATACGAAACTTGGCAGGCAGTTGGAAGCGTACAGTAGCAGAAATAATCGGTACACACACACACACAAAAACAAGGCGTATGACTTTTCCATGTTAAGATACTTGACAACATGGGGCTAATATTTGTGACGTGCACTGCCCACACTCATTTGTCGAGATTGGCAGCTGTGGAAATCAAACAAAAAACAATACGCAGTCTGCAAATCTTTAAAGCCAAATTCCGTCACTTCTTTGTTGTTGCTCTTTTAAATGTCCTTCCCTGAAATCTTGGAACATCCACCCTGCGTTTCCCCCCCCCCCCGCCATCTTTGGCATTTTTTTGGGAGGGGATGAATATTAGTGCTAATAATCATTTGCCTTTGTGTCGTGTTTTTCCAAATACCATTTCCCATTCCAGTTTAGCTTCACTTTTAGCCCAGTGTTTCTCAACCTTGGCAACTTGCAGATCTGTGGATTTCAAATCCTAGAATTTTCCAGCTGGCCTTGGTTGAAATACACTCTATTTGACCTCTTTCTTTTGACCCTAAACATATATAAGGACCTATATCGGGGGTCTTCAAACTTGGCCCTTTTATGACTTGTGGACTTCAACTCCCAGAATTCTGGGAGTTGAAGTCCACAAGTCATAAAAGGGACATAGTTCCCTCATGCTGGCTGAGGAATTCTGGGAGTTGAAGTCCACAAGTCATAAAAGGGCCAAGTTTGAAGACCCCTGACCTATATAATCCTAGGAGCGATCAGACTACAACTGCCACCAAATTGGAGAAAGTGGCTTTTACTAAAGAATGTCACAAAAAGTGGGACAACAGGGTAATAGACGCTCATAGAAAATCTATTTTAGAAGAGGGGCCGTTGAATCTATTTTCAAAAGCAACTAAATGGATAGACTGGATGGAAACCAATCAAGGAGAGAAGCCACCTAGAATTAAGGATAAATTTCCTGATAGAACCATTAATCAGCGGAACGGCTTCCCTCCCAGAAGTTGTGGGTGCTCCAACACTGGAGAATTTTAAGAAGAGATTGGACAGCCCTTTGTCTGAAATGGTGTCAGATTTCCTGCTTGAGCAGGGGGTTGGACTAGAAGACCTCCAGGGTCCCTTCCAACTTGGTTATTCTGTGTCTCGTCATTATTAAACTTCATGAAACAGTTCCTCTGCCCTGGAGTTTTAAAAAGCCGGTTCTTTACATTTAAATCCTGATGGAATTTTCCCGTTTTTTGTCTCCTCTTTTGTTTTTTGCACAATATCCTTGTTAGAGTTTGAGAAATGGGGCACAGGAAGTTTAATCGCGGTCTCTCTACCCTCAGTCAAGTATGTTTGGGGTGCTAGAACACGTAAGCACCAATTAATTTTAAAAAACCAGTCCAGCCGTGTTTGTATTCCAGTGCACCATATAAATTTTCTACTCTTAATCCTGGCCATCTGGACTACAAAATACCTGCCTTGTTTCTTTTTCACCTTTAATTATAAAACGGACGCCTGCAGATTTATTTATTTATTTAATTAAATTTTTATACCGCCCTATTCCCGAAGGACTCAGGGCGGTTTACAGGGCAGAATAAAATATAATATAAAAATAGTATAAATTAAAATAGATTAAATTACATAAGCCCAACAATTAAAACAATATTAAAAGCTAAAACCCCTTCAGTCCAGGCCTGATAGATCAGAAAACCAGATCCCCAGGAAAAGAAGTCACTTCCTTCCAAGCCTAATTAGGGGACAAATTTCCCCCTTCTTTCTCCTTTGTAAGAAGCTGCCCTTAAGGGCCCACGTGTCTGGGTCGTTTCTGTCTTTTTCTTCAAATTAATTAAATACCAACCAATCCTGTCCAAGGGCTGTGCTTGAAAAAAACCCTACCGCATCCCAAATCTGACATCAAGGTAATAGGCACAGTTAGTCTTCGGTTTACGACTGTAATTGACTACAGAATGATGTCTATACGTCATATAAAGGTAAAGGTTGCCCCGCACATGCGTGCTAGTCATTTCCGACTCTAGGGGCCGGTGCTCATCTCCGTTTCAAAGCCTAACAGCCAGCGCTTGTCCGAGGACGTCTCCATGGTCATGTGGCTGGCATGACTAGACGCCAAAGGCGCACGGAACGCTTTTCCCTTCCCACCGGAGTGGTCCCTATTTTTCTACTTGCATTTTTTACGTGCTTTCGAACTGCTAGGTTGGCAGAAGCTGGGACGAGTAACAGGCGCTCACTCTGCTACGCGGCACTCGGGATTCGACCCGCCAAACTGGGGACGCGGTGGCTCAGTGGGTTAGGACGCTGAGCTTGTCGATCTATACGTCATAGCAGTAGTTAAAACAGGTCACCACGGGACCGGGCCAGATTTTACAGCCTTTTTTGTGGCAGTTGTAAAACAAATCCATTGCCCACAATGGCATGGGGGTGGGGGGTAGGGTGGGGGGTTTGTCAGATATCCCCAGAAGTAAATTGTGATTTTTGGCAGAATTTTTTTTGAAAATTACGGTCATTATGCATACGTAAGTGCGGGCTGGTTGCTGATGCCCAAAATGTGATCTGGTGACTTCATGGAGGGGGAGGGTTGTGTGGCCAATGATAAGGAGCCCTGAGGAGATCTGTTGAAACTTCGAATACTAGTTTAAGTGGCCAGTCGTAAGTCAACTTTTAGCCTAGAGAGGGAGAGAGGGATGAAGGGATAGAGGGATAGAGATATTGATGGAGAGATAGATGATAGATGGATAGACAGATGGGATAGGATTGGAGAGAGAGATGATAGATACAGACAGATGATAGACGGATAGATGATAGATACACAGATGGATAGATGGAAAATAGATAGATAGATAGATAGATAGATAGATAGATAGATAGATACACAGACAAATGGATAGATGGATAAAGACAGATATGAGAGATGATATAGAATAGATAGATGATAGATAGATGATAGACGGATAGATAAACATGATAGATGATATAGGTAGATAGATGATAGATACACAGACGGATAGATGGATAAACACACACACACACACACACATATATATATATATATAGAAATGATATATAGATAGATAATAGATGATAGATACATAGACGGATAGTTGGATAAACAGATATAGATGATAGATGATACACAGAAACATGAGAGAGAAATGATATAGATGATAGACGGATGGATGAATAGACAGATATGGGAGACAAGTTAGATACAGATAGATAAGAGATAAATAGATATAGATAGGTAGACGGACAAATAACCTGTTACGTAGGTGCTATAATGGAATGGAGTGGAGAAATGTGTTGAATTACAAAGTAGTACAGAGATTTAGGCCATTTCATGAGATAATATCTGTAAGCAAGTTACTCCAAAAAAAACCCCAACGACCAGGAAAGATTGAGCTGCTGCACGAAACATCCGTCGTATCAGAAATCTGCTAAAAAGATTAAAACAGGATTCCTTGCCAAAGCTGGGCCTCCCTTTTTGCTAGTTAGCTGTGTTTACACAGCGTGAACTTAGTTACATCACACTTGTCGAGCAGCGTTTCTGAACCCTGGCAACTTTAAGATGGGCGGACTTGGAACTCCCAGAATTCCCCAGCCAGGCTTGCTGGCTAGGGAATCCTGGGAGTTGAAGTCCAGGCATCTGAAGCGTTGCTAGGGTGGAGAAACGCTGCTGTCAGACGCCTTGTTTGTCACATTTCTAAGACCACCTGCCTCCATAACGCTCTGGGTAGTGCACAACGTTGAAAACCTGTTAACCCCTTTCTTCAACCAATTTCAGTCATTTTTTTTTGTGTTTAAAAGGCTCCATGCTACTACTAGGTGAACGGTTCCGGTGGAAAGATTTGGTATAAAAGTAATCGGAAAGGATGGGAGAGGGGAATAGAAAAGGAGATGATAAAACAAGGCATCCTTACGTTTCTCGTTGGCTTTTTAAGGGGAACGGAGTTTTTTTTTTTCCCTTTGTTTTTGCACGCTGCCCTGCTGACAGTCGGCAGTCCCGATTCCAAGGAAGCTTGCCCAGGAGAATGTGTGGGTTGGATATTAAGCAAGGGAAAGAAATTGTACAGAAAATTGAGATTGCCTCGAGCGCCTCGCTGGGATTAATCCACTCTCGGCGAGATGTGTAATCTCCAGCTGGGTAGGCCTTCTGTGGGAGCACAGATGCTTGTCCGAATGGCTGATTGTGTATTTTTCTTCTTTCCGTCAAAGAGGGTGTGGGAACAGGCACCGGAGGCCAATAATTCCCCTGGCCTCTTCAACTCCCCAACTTTCCATGGGCTGTGACTGTGTCATCGAAACTGAGCTGCGATGGCTGGATTTCAGTGGTGTGAGTTTGGCCCACGTTTGTGTGCTGTGTCAGCAAGAGTCGCTCCTTTGTCCCTCCGAGGCCTCCTGCCGTTCTTTGGTTCAGCTTCCTGAAAGAGGCATTGAGAAAGAGAGTTTCGTGCCTAAAGCAGGACTAGAACTCGCCGTCTCCTGGTGTTTGGTTCATTGTCACTCAGCCAGCTTTCATGCCTAAGGCGGGACTAGAACTGGCCGTCTCCTGGTGATTGGTTCATCGTCACTCAGACAGCTTTCATGCCTAAGGCGGGACTAGAACTGGCCGTCTCCTGGTGATTGGTTCATCGTCACTCAGACAGCTTTCATGCCTAAGGCGGGACTAGAACTCGCCGTCTCCTGGTGATTGGTTCATCGTCACTCAGCCAGCTTTCATGCCTAAGGAGGGACTAGAACTGGCCGTCTCCTGGTGATTGGTTCATTGTCACTCAGCCAGCTTTCATGCCTAAAGCGGGACTAGAACTCACCGTCTCCTGGTGATTGGTTCATTGTCACTCAGCCAGCTTTCATGCCTAAAGCGGGACTAGAACTCACCGTCTCCTGGTGATTGGTTCATTGTCACTCAGCCAGCTTTCATGCCTAAGGCGGGACTAGAACTCACCGTCTCCTGGTGATTGGTTCATTGTCACTCAGCCAGCTTTCATGCCTAAAGCGGGACTAGAACTCACCGTCTCCTGGTGATTGGTTCATTGTCACTCAGCCAGCTTTCATGCCTAAGGCGGGACTAGAACTCACCGTCTCCTGGTGATTGGTTCATTGTAACTCAGCCAGCTTTCATGCCTAAGGCGGGACTAGAACTCACCGTCTCCTGGTGATTGATTCATTGTCACTCAGCCAGCTTTCATTCCTAAAGCGGGACTAGAACTCCCAGTCTCCTGGTGATTGGCCCAAAGTCACCCAGCTGGCTTTCATCGAGGGGCACAAAGTTCCAAAGGGAGAAATGTTCTTCTCCTGGACCTCCCCAACAGAATCCCTTGACCAAAGGGGCCTGTAGCCCAGGTGGAGGCAGGCCATTGTGGCAAGACAGTTCCTCAGGTAACCTGGATCCAGCCTATAAAAGGCTTTATGCTTTAACACTGTAGATAGCACCTGGAATTTACAGCCAGCAGAGGCTACAATGGTGGTTTATACGGCTGTATCCAGACACAGCTCAAGGGCACCAGGTTGGAGAAATCTTAGCGCCGGCCCATCCCTCCAGAAAAAAGGGGGAAGCATCCAGGAGAGACCACTGTCTCTACGTAGAACAGAATAACAAGAGTTGGAAGGGACCTTGGAGGTCATCTAGTCCAACCCCCTGCTCAGGCAGGAGACCCTACACCACCATTTCAGACAAAATGGCTGTCCAATCTCTTTTTAAAAACTTCCAGTGTTGGAGCATTCACAGCTTCTGGAGGCAGGTTGTTAATAATAAAGTTGGAAGGGACCTTGGAGGTCATCTAGTCCAACCCCCTGCTCAGGCAGGAGACCCTACACCACCATTTCAGACCAAAGGTTGTCTCAGCCTTCCATCTTTCCGAGGTAGGTAAAATGAGGACCCAGATTGTTGGGGGGCAATAAGCTGACTTTGTAAAAATGCCGCTGGGGAGGGGGCTGAAAGCCCTAATAAGCAGGCATATACATAGAATGAAGGCTATTGCTAAGCACATTGATTTGTGCTTCTTAGATTGTAAGCCGCCCTGAGTCTTCGGAGAAGGGCGGGATATAAATGGGATTAAAAAAAATAAAAATGGCTGTCCAATCTCTTTTTAAAAACCTCCAGTGTTGGAGCATTCACAGCTTCTGGAGGCCAGCCGCTCCGCTGATTATAATCGTTCTCACGGTCAACGTTCGAAGTTGCCAAGGTGCTTTCGTGAACATGGTTTTCCAACTCTTTATAGTGCTGAGTTGCCGTTGCGTCGAGTTGCAGTTGCGTTGAGAGTGCATTTCGTACTGATAGGGAAGATGGTGGGGGATGGATGCTTTGTAACCATCTTAGCAATGGGAAGTACAGATAGTCCTCAACCTATGGCCACAATGGAGAACAGAGTTTCTGTTGCTAAGCAGGGCGGTTGCTAAATGAGTCGTGCCCCATTTTACCACCCTTTTTGCCACAGTTGTTAGGGCAAAGAAGTGCCGCTGTTAAGTGGACGTTAAGCGAATCCGGCTTCCTCTATTGACTTTGCTTGTCAGAAGCCGGCTGGGACGGTCACAAACGGTAACCACGTGATCCTGGTACATGCCGGTCTAAATTTTGATCACATGACCGTGGGGATGCTACGACGACTGTCATTCATGCAAAGATGGCTGCACGTCAATGTTTTTTAAAGTGCTGTTGTTACTTCAAGAAGTCGCTAAACAAGCGGTTGCAAGTTAAGGACTACCTGGTATTATTGGTTGTTTTTTTTTTTTTACCCCAAGCATGCTGTATAGTATACTATTTTAAATAGAGTCATAATTTTAGGAAATTCATTCTTTAACTTGAGCGGAGCAATAGAGAAGACTTTATTAGGCATACCCCATAAGTATCTCAGAAAGTGGGGTGGCAGGAGGACGACCCCTTGAAAAGCTTATTTCCTATGAGTCTTTGTATTGGAATCGGATTCATCAATAATAATAATAATTTATTTTTATTTTTATTTTAATCCCATTGATATCCCGCCCTTCTCCGAAGACTCAGGGCGGCTTACAAGCTTAGCAGTAATAATAATAATAATAATAATAATTAATAATAATAATAATAATAATAATAATAATAATAATAATAATAATAATAATATAATGAAAAATTACAAAATTATTATAAAGCAGGGGTGTCCAGCCTTGTCAACTTGTAAAACTTGTGTGACTTGAAGCCCACAGGCGTTAAAAGTTGCCAAGGTTAAGACACCCCTGATTTAGAGGTTTGTCAGCCGCTGAATGTTTAGACGCAGTAACGGCGAACCTTTTAGAGACTGCGACCCAAGACCCACTTATATATCGTCGGGTGCCGGGGGCGTGGCCCGTTGGGTGGGCGTGGCCCGTTGGGTGGGCGTGGCTGAGGTAACGGAGGACTGGGTGGGACTAAAAAGTTCAATCGATCAATTCTAACTTTGCGAGATCTTTTTTTTTTTCCCGTGAGAAGTTGAAATTGATTGATTGAACCTTTTTTTTTTTTTTGCACACGGTGGCGGAGGCCTAAAGCGAAAAGGTTTTATAAAAACCCAGCTGAAGGACTGGGGCGACGGCGCGTGTGCCTACAGCGAGGGCTCTGCGTGCCACCTGTGGCACGGGTGCCACAAGTTCGCCACCACGGGTTTAGAGCAGTCATTCAAACACGTGTGGTTAGCCAGGAGTAGTTAAATTTTTGCATGTAAGCTGTGTCTCTGCTTCCTTCAAGTTGCAATCGGAGGCGAGGCTGGAGAGTAAGATAAGATAGGATTACCTTTATTGTCATTTTTTTTTTTTACTGTGAGCACACTGACACCCCTTAAAAGATGAAATTCCGTTAAAACTGCTGTCCGATTCAAGGCAGGTGTTCTGGCATGTGGCCTTACTAAATCCCTCAAGTGGTACCGCAAGGTGTTTGTACTCCTCCCTCAAAACTATTGTTTAAATGTAAGAGGGGGTTTTTCCCCTGGTTATATTCAGGCCCTCTATGAACTATGAGTCGTCTTCGCCTCGATGCCCATTTAAGACCAGAATTTCCATCGCTAAGCAAAGCGGTTGTTACAGGCATGATTTTCCTAACTTTTTGTGTGTGTGCCGCTGTTGTTAAGTGAATCACTGCAGTTGTTAAGTGAATCACACAGCTGTTAAGGGAATCTAGCTTCCCCCCCCCCCCCCCCCCGTTGACTTTGCTTGTCGGAAGCCATCTGGGAAGGTCGCAAATGGCGATCACGTGACCCTGGGATGCTGCAAACGCTGTCATTACACGCTGGTTGCCAAGCAGCCACATTTTGATCATGGTGATCATAGGGGTGCTGCAGTAGTCGTAAGTGTGAGGACTAGGTGCATGTCCCTTTTTTCCAGGGCCGTTCCAACTTCGATTGGTCCCCAAATGGTTGTAAGTTGAGGATTACCTTCGTTTGTCTTAAATGGGGTGATTTCGGGTACCTACGTAGCTTTCCAAACACAAGTGGTCCTCAGATTACAACCGTTTCCTTTGGTGACCGTTCAAAGTTACAACAGCCCTGAAATAAGTGGCTTGCGACCACACCCAGGGTCACGCGATCAAAATTCAGATTTAGAAACTCTCTGCCACCTTCTGACAAGCAAAGCCAATGGGGAGGCCAGATTCACTTAACAACCGCGTTACTAACGGAACAACTGCAGCGGCTCACTCCACCCCTGCGGCAAGGAAGGTCGTAAAATGGGGCAACGCAAATGTCTCGCTTAGCAACATAAACGTTGATTACGCTCGTAAGGTGACGACTAGCTGTACAAGAGACACTGGGGCTGCCCCATCTGTGTTAGTCTCTGCTGCTTAGCCAACGTCGGTGGATGAACTGGCTACACGATCTGAAGACTCACTTATTCAAACAAGCCGGCCTGGCCTGATGGGGGATGGGTTGGGATTTTACTGTCATTATATCTATTTATTGTTTTTAGCTTGGGCATTGTGTTTAATTCTTTTTTAACTTTTGTATCTTTGTATTTTTATGTTTGCCCTGTTCACCGGCCTGAGTCCTTCGGGAGAAGGGCGGTATATAAATAAAATTATTATTATTATTATTATTATTATTATTATTATTATTATTATTATTATTATTATTATTATTATTATTATTATTATTATTATTATTATTATTACACAACCAGGTTCCAGGTCACACACTAGGACGGCAAATCCCTCTGAACACATTTCTAAAAGGTAGGGCATGTCCCAGGACTCCTACTTATATCCTTTGTGGGCAAGTAACACCTCCCGCCCCCCCCCACACACCCCGCCAAAGACCTCTTCAGTCCCATCTTCTTTGAGCTATATCAGGGGTAGGCAACCTTGGCTCTTTTATGACTGGTGGACTTCAACTCCCAGAATTCCTGAGCCAGCCATGCTGAGGGGAAAGGGAGAGGTTTCCATACTGAGCCACGCTGGCTCAGGAATTCTGGGAGTTGAAGTCCACCAGTCATAAAAGAGCCAAGCTTGCCTACCCCTAATCTAAGCCTAGGCCACTTTATGACTCGTGGACTTCAACTCCCAGAATTCCTGAGCCAGCCATGCTGAGGGGAAAGGGAGAGGTTGCCATGCTGACCTGTGCTGGCTCAGGAATTCTGGGAGTTGAAGTCCACCAGTCGTAAAAGAGCCAAGGTTGCCTCTCCCTGGTCTAGGCCTAGACCACTTTATGACTGGTGGACTTCAACTCCCAGAATTCCTGAGCCAGCCATGCTGAGGGGAAAGGGAGAGGTTTCCAAGCTGAGCCATGCCGGCTCAAGGAATTCTGGGAGTTGAAGTCCACAAGTCGTAAAAGAGCCAAGGTTGCCTACCCCTGAGCTATGTGCACAGAGCCAGAATTTCAGCCATTGGCTGCTTCATTCTTGCTGACCGCCATTTATATTCAGCTCAGTTGATAGCAATAGCCCTTTAGACCAGAGGTCGCCAGTCCTTCTCACTTGCCGGACTGGAGGGGAAAGCCTTTTACATGCACACGCAAACAGGGCCGCGAGCACGTGCGGCGCAAACGGCATGGCTGGTGCCCACGTGACACTTGCGGGCACCGCCCTGTTTTTGCCGCACGGCACCCCATGTCCCCCGTGCGGCATACTGTCTGGGCAGCGGCAGCAGCGCTAGCACGTGTGGGGGTGAGTGCGTGCACACCTGTTTTGTGGCCAGCGGGCCACGGCCCGGTAGTGGGCCGTGACCCACAGGTTGTGGGGGGATCCCTGCCTTAGACTTACACACCGTACCGCAACAACAGGGCTTTACAGCTGCGCCCAAAGCGTTCCGTTGTCTTTGCTAGAATAATTAACACAACCCTCATTGGACAGCTTGACCAATGGTGGGTTATTTTGTCCTCGGATGGACCAAATGAATTGTGAAAGTGAACTCATTTTGAAAAAAAAAAAGGACATCTTGCAAGGCTTTGATTTGGAACAGTAAGCATTCTCTTTCCCCCTCCTCTCCCCCCTTTTTTTGGGCTTTTATCCTGGGAAAGCTGTAATTGAGCTGCAGTTATGCTTTAATAAAGGAAGGAACGTCAGCAAAAATAAATAAAAAGCACACAGCACTTCTTGATAACCTGAAACGTTCAAAATAGGACGGTGATGTTATTATAGATTCTGGTTTTGGTAGCAGCCGTGGGTCTGTTTGTCCCACAATAACAGGAAGCAAGAAAAGTTGCCCTCTGTGATTTCGAATTGGTGAACCAGTTAGTGCCATACCAGTGCAAGATAAGCATAGCAAGTTTGGTCTAGCCTCTAGTGCATGGGTCTTCAAACTCGGCCCTTTTATGACTCATGGACTTCAACTCCCAGAATTTCTCAGCCAGGCATGCTGGCTGAGGAATTCTGGGAGTTGAAGTCCATGAGTCATAAAAGAGCCGAGGTTGCCTTCCCCTGGTCTAGTGATTACGGCACCAGGCTAGAAACCAGGAGATGGAGAGTTCTAGTCCTGACTTAGATATAAAAGCTAGCTAGTTGATTTTGGGACAGTTACCAGGAGATGGTGAGTTCTAGTTTGCCTTAGGTGTAAAAGCTGACTGGGTGACTTTGGACCAATCACTAGGAGACTGTGAGTTCTAGTTCTTCATTAAGCGTAAACGTTGGCTGGATGACTCTGGGCCAGTCACTAGGAGATTGTGAGCTCTAGTTCTGCATTAAGCATAAATGTTGGCTAGATGACTTTGGGCCAATCATTAGGAGACTGAGTTCTACTTCCGCATTAAGTGTAAAAGTTGGCTGGATGACTTTGGGCCAATCATTAGGAGACTGTGAGTTCTAGTTCTGCATTAAGTGTAAAAGCTGGCTGGGTGACTTTTGGCCAATTACTAGGAGGTTGTGAGTTCTAGTTCTTCATTAAGTGTAAAAGCTGGCTGGGTGACTTTGGGCCAATCACTAGGAGATTGTGAGTTCTAGTTCTACATTAAGTATAAAAGTTGGCTGGATGACTTTGGGCCAATCATTAGGAGTCTGTGATTTCTAGTTCTGCATTAAGTGTAAAAGCTGGCTGGATGACTGGGCCAATCATTAGGAGTCTGTGAGTTCTAGTTCTGCATTAAGTGTAAAAGCTGGCTGGATGACTGGGCCAATCATTAGGAGTCTGTGAGTTCTAGTTCTGCATTAAGTGTAAAAGCTGGCTGGATGACTTTGGGCCAATCATTAGGAGACTGTGAGTTCTAGTTCTGCATTAAGTGTAAAAGCTGGCTGGATGACTGGGCCAATCATTAGGAGTCTGTGAGTTCTAGTTCTGCATTAAGTGTAAAAGCTGGCTGGATGACTTTGGGCCAATCATTAGGAGTCTGTGAGTTCTAGTTCTGCATTAAGTGTAAAAGCTGGCTGGATGACTTTGGGCCAATCATTAGGAGACTGTGAGTTCTAGTTCTGCATTAAGTGTAAAAGCTGGCTGGATGACTTTGGGCCAATCATTAGGAGACTGTGAGTTCTAGTTCTGCATTAAGTGTAAAAGCTGGCTGGATGACTTTGGGCCAATCATTAGGAGACTGTGAGTTCTAGTTCTGCATTAAGTGTAAAAGCTGGCTGGATGACTTTGGGCCAATCATTAGGAGTCTGTGAGTTCTAGTTCTGCATTAAGTGTAAAAGCTGGCTGGATGACTTTGGGCCAATCACCAATTAGTTGTGATTTCTAGTCCCACCCTAGCTGTAAAAGCCAGCTGGGTGACTTTGGGCCCATCACATTCTCTCAGCCCAACCCACCTCACAGGGTTGTTGTCTGCAGAAAATTGGGAGAAGCATTATATGTGCTCACCAGTTGGAGTTAACCTATAAAGTAATAAAGGTGGGATGTAAAATCGAATGAATAAATAAGATATGCTCTCCTAACAAGCGGTAACGAACTCTCTCCATACGCCAATCATCTCTGCATATTTATTGAAGCATCCACAACTGAACTGAGGCAGTTTTTGGTTGTTGTGAATCCATCTGTGGGTAAGCACTTAGCTTGGGCCAAAAAATACACCCAGTAGTTCTTTTTTATTTTTTTTTATTTATTTTTTTTTAAAAAAATCCCTTGGCAAAGCAAAGTGTGAGAGATGCCACTGCTTAAAGAACAACATGTTTTTTAATGTTCCCGGTTCTCAAGGCTTTGGATTCGAAAATATTTTAAGAACCGTGTTACATAAATATTCGCTGTGGTTTTTTTACTCCGTTCTGCTGCTGGGGGGGGGCGACGGGGGGGGGAGAAACGCCTCTGAAACAAACTCTCGGTGCAGATTGGATCAGTAATAAGACAAGTTCCTCTTTTTGAAAACTGTAAAGTCGCTAACATGAAAGGAACCCGGGCTTTCAGCCGAAATAAATCAAAAGCCAGCCCTCGGACATCCAGTTTTGCTCACCACATTACCAAACAGACGTTGAGACTTTGGATAAAGTGCAAAGAAGAGCAACTAGGATGATTAAAGGCACGGAGACTAAAACATACGAGGAACGGTTGCAGGAATTGGGTATGGCCAGTCTAGAGAAAAGAAGGAACTAGGGGGGACGTGATAGCAGCCTTCCAGTATCTCAGGGGCTGCCCCAAAGAAGAGGGAGTCAAGCTATTCTCCAAAGCCCCTGAAGGCAGGAGAAGAAGCAACGGATGGAAACTCATCAAGGAGAGAAGCAACCTGGAACTAAGGAGGAATTTCCTGACAGTGAGAACAATTAACCAGTGGAACTCCTTGCCTCCAGAAGCTGCGAATGCTCCAACACTGGAGGGTTTTAAGAAGAGATTGGACATCCCATCTGTCTGATACACAGTATAGGGCAGTGATGGCGAACCGTTTAGAGACCCGAGTGCCCAAACTGCAACCCAAAACCCACTTATGTATCGTCAGGTGCTGGGTGGGTGTGGCCCATTGACTGGGCGTGGCCACGGTGATAACGGCAGACTGGGTGGGACTAAAAAGTTTAATCAATCAATGCCAACTTTGCGAGATCTTTTTTTTTACCGTGAGAAGTTGAAATTGATTGATTGAACCTTTTCTCTCTTTTTTTGCACACGGCAGCGGAGGCCTAAAGCAAAAAAGTTTTATAAAACCCAGCTGAAGGCCTAAGACTGGGGCGATGGCGTGCGTGCCCACGGAGAGGGCTCTGCGTGCCATCTGTGGCACGCATGCCATAGGTTCGCCACCACGGGTATAGGGTCTCCTGCTTGAGCAGGGGGTTGGACTAGAAGACCTCCGGGGTCCCTTCCAGCTCTATTCTGATGTGATCTGATTGCAGCATCCCGGGATCAGGCAATCGCCGTTTGCAACCTTTCCCAGCCGGCTTCCAAGGAGGAAAATCAATGGGGGGAAAGCTAGATTCGCTTGCGAAACCGGTTGATTCAATTTACAACGGCAGCGATTCACTTAAGAACCGTGGCGAAGAAGCTGGTGAAATCGGGCCCGGCTCACTTAACCTCTGCCTTGCTTAGCAGTGGAAATTTTCCTCCCAATTATGCTTATAAGCCGAGGACTACCTGCAAGCTTCATTCTTGCTGTGCAGCTGCTTTATTTAGCTTTCCTGGACTAACGGGGGCTCTTTCGTGTTACAGTCTCCACTGCGTTACCGGTCAGGTTATAGGCATCCTCCTCCTCCTCCAGAGTGTGTGGGGTTATTTTTTATTTTTATTTTAATTCCATTGGCTCCCTTTCAAAGTTTGCACTGCTGCCCCCATAGTAACAATAAATGTAGCCTGCCTGGCATCATGAGGACATCTGCGTGGGAGGACTGGTGTTGCTGTACAATTTTTTGATGTGGAGATCTACAGTTCCCTGGTAGGCCTCTTTAGCTTTGAACTTTAGGCCTGTCTAAGGCTTGAATTTTTAATAATAATAATAATAATAATAATAATAATAATAATAATAATAATAATAATTCATACATACATACATACATACATACATACATACATACATACATGCATGTAAAGGTAAAGGTTCCCCCGCACATGCGTGCTAGTCGTTTCCGACTCTAGGGGCCGGTGCTCATCTCCGTTTCAAAGCCGAAGAGCCAGCGCTTGTCCGAGGACGTCTCCGTGGTCATGTGGCCGGCATGACTAGACGCCAAAGGCGCACGGAACGCTGTTACCTTCCCACCGGAGTGGTCCCTATTTCCCTACTTGCATTTTTACGTGCTTTCGAACTGCTAGGTTGGCAGAAGCTGGGATGAGTAACAGGCGCTCACTCTCTTACACAGCACTCGGGATTCAACCCGCCAAACTGCCAACCTTCTGATCAACAAGCTCAGCGTCCTAACCCACTGAGCCACTGCGTCCCTTAAATACATACAAAAAAACTGCTCTACTCGGAACATCTGGTTGAGACCTAGGACGCTGGCAGCAACCCGTGTCAACCATTAGTACCAGTCAGTTTGAGTGTTCAGTTGACTGAGGTTCATGTTTTATGAATAAAAGTTTTATAATAATAACAATGTTGGAAGGGACCTTTGAGGTCATCTAGTCCAACCCCCTGCTCAGGCAGGTAACCCTCTACCATTTCAGACAAATGGCTGTCTAGTTTCTTCTAAAAAAACTTCCAGTGTTGGAGCATTCACAGCTTCTGGAGGCAAGGAGTTCCACTGGTTGATTGTTCTCACTGTCAGGAAGTTTCTCCTTAGTTCTAGGTTGCTTCTCTCCTTGATGAGTTTCCATCCGTTGCTTCTTGTCCTGCCTTCAGGTGCTTTGGAGAAGACTCCCTCTTCTTTGGGGCAGCCCCTGATATACTGGAAGACTGCTATCATGTCACCCCTCGCCCTTCTCTTCGTTAAACTACACATTCCCAATTCCAGCAACTCTTCCTTGTATGTTTTAGCCTCCGGTCCCCTGATCCTCTTTGTTGCTCTTCTCTGCACTCTTTCTAGAGTCTCAACATCTTTTTTGACGTTGTGGTGACCAAAACTGGATGCAGTATTCCAGGTGTGGCCTTACCAAGGCATTGTAAAGTGGTATTAATACTTCACGTGATCTTGATTCTATCCCTCTGTTAATGCAGCCTAGAACTGTGTTGGCTCTTTTGGCAGCTGCAGCACACGGCTGGCTCCTATTTAAGGGATGGTCCACTAGGATTCATTTCTCTTCTCCATCTTTTTCTTTTTCTTAGTTTGATTTCAACTCTTTGGACTTTTCAAGCAATTCAGGAGGCAGAGAAAGCCAGCTTGGATCTAGTCTAGTGGTTAAGGCAGGGGGCTAGAAACCAGGAGGCTGTGAGTTCTAGTGCCGCCTGCGCCATGAAAGTCGGCTGGGTGTCTTTGGGCCAATCACCAGGAGACGGTTTGTTCTAGTCCCGCCTTAGGCGAGAAAGCCAGCCGGGTGACTTTCGGCCAGCCCCTCACTCTCAGCCTAACCCACCTCGTAGGATGGTGGTGGGGAAAATAGGAGGAGAATTGTGTGTTGGATATGAGTTGTTTCTAAAAAAACAACACAGACAGGATACAAATGAATACATAATAAAAACTGTCGGTCACTACTACAGCCTCGGCCAGGCTATAGAGCAGGGGTCTTCGAACTTGGCCCTTTTATGACTCGTGGACTTCGACTCCCAGAATTCCTCAGCCAGTGTTGCCTGGCTGAGGAATTCTGGGAGTTGAAGTCCACGAGTCATCAAAGGGCCAAGTTCGAAGACCCCTGCTATCGAGGAAAGGGAATTGAGTGGGCTAAATGCTCTCACTGGCCCCTTCCTGTGTCCTGAGCAGCTGATGGTTGGGCCTGCCATTGAGGAGACCCTTTTGAGCCTCATCCCAGGGTGGGCCTCCTCCACGTTCCTTCCAACACACACACACACACACACACACACACTGGAATTAACCACTGATCCTGTCTCTTCCCCCCTTTCCCCCTCCGTGCGTGGTGTATTGTTCTTTTGTCAGCTGCCTTTGCATTTTGCTGGCCTCAGCTGCAGCCTGCACTCTTCTTTTTCTCTGCTGAGTCTTGTCTGTTTTTTTTTTTTTTTTTAATAAAGGAGAGTAAAGCCAGAGGCCTCATTACAAATAAAGTTCCGGGGCTTCTGTTCTCTCTTATGAGCTCTGCCGTGGCTGGTATTATTCAGAGCACTTACGTAATCTGTTTTCTTTTAGACCTTATAATTTAAGATTATGCGTGGTTATTGGGCCCTTCCTTTCTGTTTCTCCTTGGGGGAGAATGGCTTTACTTTGGGAGAAAGCTACGGTCCAACCGGCAGGCAGCTCTGTCGTTTAGCTACGTGTTTACCCAGAAGTGGAAGAGGTCATAGGGTGTCCTCTAGAGATTCTTTGGACTACCGGTTAATCCTCGACTTAACGACCACAACTGAGCCCCTAGATTCCTGTTGCTAATCAAGACAGTCCAGTGAGTTTTTGCCCCGTTTGACGACCTGGCTTGCCACAGTTGTTAAGTGAATCACTGCAGTTGCTAAATTAGTAACACGGTTGTTAGGTGAATTAAACAGACAGAAAGAGATCGATGATAGATTGATAGATGATAGATCAATAGATGATGGATAGATAGATGATAGATAGATAGATAGATAGATAGATAGATAGATAGATAGACAGACAGACAGACAGACAGACAGACAGACAGACAGACAGACAGACAGACAGACGATAGGCAACCAGTCTGCACAAACAAGCAAAGCCCCATCCATGGGATGCAGGCAGCACACAAAACCATTTCCCTCCCTCCCCCGGTCCGCGGAAAAACCTCTCTCCACGTAACTGGTCCCTAGTGCCCAAAAGGTTGGGGAACTCTCTACTAGATGGCCTCCAAAGTCTCTTCCAGCTTTGTTGTTGTTGTTGTTGTTGTTGTTGTTATTAACCTGCCTCCAAAAGTTAAGAAGAGACTGTACAACCCATTCCTGCCTGAGCAGGGGGTTGGACTAGAAGACCTCCCAGGTCCCTTCCAGCTTATTATTATTATTATTATTATTATTATTATTATTATTATTATTATTATTATTATTATTATTATTATTATTAACCTGCCTCCAAAAAGTTAAGAAGAGACTGTGCAACCCATTCCTTCCTGAGCAGGGGGTTGGACTAGAAGACCTCCCAGGTCCCTTCCAGCTTTTTTATTATTATTATTATTATTATTATTATTATTATTATTATTATTATTATTATTATTATTATTATTATTATTATTATTATTATTATTATTCTGCCTCCAAAAAGTTAAGAAGAGACTGTGCAACCCATTCCTTTCTGAGCAGGGGGTTGGACTAGAAGACCTCCAAGGTCCCTTCCAGCTTTATTATGATGATGATGATTATTAACCTGCCTCCAAAAAGTTAAGAAGAGACTACAGCCCATTTCTGCCTGAGCAGGGGGTTGGACTAGAAGACCTCCCAGATCCCTTCCAACTCTCTTATTCTGTTCTTTTCTATTCTGTCGAGGGCCCAATTGGCAAAAGAGGAAGCTCAGGGCCAGCAGGCAGAAGAAGCCTTCATCCTGCAGCGGATAAGACAGTGGCTAAAACGAGGGCGATGAAATTCAGAATCGGATATAGGAGGACACCCAAGCCAGACAGCTGTGTTTGCAAAGCGAGCTCCTGATCTGTAACTCAGTGACCAAAGGCTGTGTTTTTCCAGCCAAACCACCCCCAGGTGGGGTTCCAGTCAGGTTAAGAGTTGTGTCATTCCGGGAGCCCCGGTTGCCGGTCAGAGAGCCAAAGACTCTCCTAGCAGCTTTCCCAGGGCAGTTTACTCTTGATCAATGTGTAACCGGGAGGCAGGTGATCGTTCATAACAGCCACCTGACCTCTCAAGGCCCCAGTGGGTTTTGAATCCCTACTCCAAAGTTAATACAGGTAGTCCTGGACTTACAGTCACTCATTTAGTGACCATTTGAAGTAGAATAGAATAGAGCTGGGAGGGACCTTGGAGGTCTTCTAGTCCAGCAGGAGAACAGGGGTAGGCAACCTCGGCTCTTTTATCACTCATGGACTTCAACTCCCAGGATTCCTGAGCCAGCCACCATTTCAGACAAGTGGCTCTCTGGGCTCTTCTTAAAAACCTCCAGGGATGGAGCGCCCATGATTTCTGGTGGCAAGGAGTTCCACTGGTTAATTGTCCTCACTGTCAGGAAGTTTCTCCTTAATTCCAGGTTGCTTCTCTCTTTGGTCAGTTTCCCACCATTGTGTCTCGTCCTGCCCTCTGGTGCTTTGGAGAATAATTTGACCCCCCTCTTCCTTGTGGCAGCCCCTCGAATACTGGAATACTGCTATCATGTCACCCCTGTTTCTTTTTTTTTTTTAGACTAGCCCCCAGGGGTAGGCAACCTCGGCTCTTTTATAACCCATGGACTTCGACTCCCAGAATTCCTGAGTTAGCATAGCTGACTCAGGAATTCTAGGAGTCGAAGTCCATGACTCATAAAAGAGCCGAGGTTGCCTACCCCTGGACTAGCCAAAAGCCAAGTTACAAGGAGGGAGAAAAAAGTGACTTTAGGACCGTTTATCTCACTTAACGACTGTCACAGTTATCTTCGTGGTCACACGATCAAAGTTTGGAGGCTTTTGTGACTTTCCGACAAACAAACTTCACAGGGGAATCCAGATTTCACCGTACGACCGTATTACCAGCTTAACAACGGCAGTGATTCACTTTAACAACTGCAGCTATAGCGCTTAGACTTACATACCGCTTCATGGTGTTTCACAGCCCCTCTCTAAGCAGTTTACAGAGTCGGCCTATTTGCCCCCAACAATCTGGGTTTTCTTTTTACCGACCTCGGAAGGACAGAAGGCTGAGTCAACTTCGAGCCGGTCAGGATCGAACTGCTGGCAGTGGGCAGAGTCAGCCTGCAATGCTGCATTCTAACCATTGCGGTACCATGAGAAGGAAGGAAGGAAGGAAGGAAGGAAGGAAGGAAGGAAGGAAGGAAGGAAGGAAGGAAGGAGAAAAGGGTGGGAGAGAAAGAAGGGAAGGAAGGAAGCGATAGCAATAGCACGTAAGACATATACCGCTCCATAGTGCTTTTTACAGCCCTCTCTGAGCAGTTTACACAGTCGGCCTATCTCCCCCCCCCCCCCCCCCCCAGCAATCTGGGTCCTCATTTTACCCACCTCGGAAGGACGGATGGCTGAGTCAGCCTTGAGCCGGTTAGGATCGAACTGCTGGCTGTGGGCAGTCAGCAGAAGGAGCCTGCAGTACTGCATTCTAACCACCGGGCCGCCAGGGCAAGAAAAGTTGTAAAATGGGCTAAAACCACGCTTAGGAACCGGAGATTTTGGACTCAGTTGTGGTCATAGGTGAAGGACTTACCTGTATTATTTTTCATGCTGTGTGTCTAGATTGTCTACCGTTTGTAGCGCTGATGGGGTTCTAATCATAGCCTGGGCAGTCCGCTCTGTTCCTCTGGGTGGGAAGCAAGGCTGCTGTTGTAATCCATTGGATTGCAGGTAGAAGATCCCTGAGGACTAGATTTCCTTAAGCCAGAGGTGGCCACTTGGAGAATAGGGAGGAGAAAGGAAGCCCTCAGTTGATTTGTTCAATCAAGTTGGCTAGGTTTTGCTTCCAGAGCTAACTTCCGGGATCATGAATTGAAAATTAGCTGTCGAAGAAGATTCCTCTGCATTAAGTAAACTTCTTTTGTTTTCCTTTTTCTTTTGGGAGGGGGAATCCTTTGCAAAAAATATCTGAAACAGGGCTGGCTTTTCTCTTGATTGAATCTCCAGGTGGCTGAAATGCCAGATCTGTTCTCTGAAAATGCACTTTTTAATGTTTTGCTCAACTGACTTCCTTACGGTTAGGGTTCTTCGAACAGAGTTCAGACTCTCATCCTTTAAACAAGAGAAGAAGAAAAAAAAATATGTTTGCAAGTAGTCATAATGGAGCCTTGCCCATCCCAGCCGTCAATGCGGACAATTGTGAAGTCAGATGTGATTTTTACAGCCTTTTTGGTGACAGTCATTAAGTGAACCCGGCAGTCGCAAAGCAGTTGTTTGCTGCGGGTGCAATTTGGCCAAAAACCTGAAAGGAAAATTGTTATAAAACAGGATCATGAGACCACAGGATGTTGCAAATAATTGTAAATGTGGCCATGCTGCTGAACGCCACAACTTGTGGACCAGTTGGGGGGGGGGGGGGCGCGACCCTCAGAATTTTGAATGTGGACTAGAAGACCTCCAAGGTCCCTTCCAGCTCCTATTCTGATTGACTGATTGACTGATCAGCACAGTCCTGCCAGATGTAATATTGTGTGCAGTTATGATGGTTTCCTGGATGGTTTGTCATGCAAACTTCGCCTCCGTGTCTGCCTGCGCTCGTCTCTTTTTAAAGCGTTGTTTGAAAGCTGAGCAGCGTGCCAATTTCAAAATTGAATTTGATACCTCAGAATAATTAATAATAATAATAATAATAATAATAATAATAATAATAATAATAATAATAATAATAATTTAATTTCTATACCGCCCTTCTCCCGAAGGACTCAGAGCGGTGTACAGGGCAATAAATACAATAAAATGCAATGTACAAACATTAAAAAAGAATTAAATAAGTAGCCCAAGTAGCCCAGAAGTAAATTTCTGTCTTTTTGTGGTCGTGTCATAAATATCTCCCCATATAGATCAGTGGCAGGTGGGTGAAAAGGAATTATAGTATTTATTGTAAGAAAGCTTCCATTATTCTTGTTGAACGAGATGGTTATTTCTTTTTTTCTTTCTTTCTTTCTTTCAGGAAATGCCCAACTCTGTCTTTCTCGTAATGGAGGTGTGTATATTTACGATTTGGGGTTTTTTGTGTGTGTGTGTGTGGCTGACTTTGAGTTATTTTTCCTCTTCCTATCCTGACGTTATCCCCCCCCCCACCCAACCCCAACCTGCCCCAAACCAACTATGTTTTTTTTTCCCTGAACTGTTCTAAAATTAGATATGTAAATATTTTTGATCCACAGGTTTTGGATTCCAATGCACAGCGTTAATGTGATTTATGCTATAATATACACGGGTTAACATTTGATGGGTCTATCTACTTATGGAAGTAGTTGTTTAAAAGTCCTCTTTTTTTTATTCACCCCTACGTTGCCTTGCAAAACGCAGGACAGCCAAGGAAATGTGTTACCAATAAAAGAGAATATTCAGGGTTGAGCTGTGGGTTCCTTGGTGCTCTCTGAACTTGGTTGTTTTCTTGCAGACGTTTCGTTACCCAGCTAGGGAACGTCATCAGTGCTAGAAGGGAGTAGGGGTGGGTGGGTTTGCTTGCCTGTTTGTATACAGACAGCTTGTCCTGTCAGTGTTGGCGGGAGTGTTGTTGCTGGTTCCTTGATTAGGGTGTCGTGGCTCAGTGGGTTAGGACGCTGAGCTTGTTGATCAGAAGGTCGGCAGTTTGGCGGGTCGAATCCCGAGTGCCGCGTAGCAGAGTGAGCGCCTGTTACTCGTCCCAGCTTCTGCCAACCTAGCAGTTCGAAAGCACGTAAAAATGCAAGTAGAAAAATAGGGACCACTCCGGTGGGAAGGGAAAAGCGTTCCGTGCGCCTTTGGCGTCCAGTCATGCCAGCCACATGACCACGGAGACGTCCTCGGACAAGCGCTGGCTCTTTGGCTTTGAAACGGAGATGAGCACCGGCCCCTAGAGTCGGAAACGACTAGCACGCATGTGCGGGGGAACCTTTACCTTTACCTTACAATTGTTTACTTAGACCAGGGGCCAGCAACCTGAAACAGTGAAAGAGCCACTCAGAACCGGTTCCCTCACAAAAGGAAAAACTGGGAGCGATAAAAAATCTGTGCGCATGCGCGTACATGCGCGCATGTGCAGAACAGGGTTTGACTGAAGAGTGCAGCCAAGGCGAGATATGCACCTACCCTGCATATTTGAATTGATTGGTTGAACTTTTTTAGTCCCTTTTTTGGGGGGGGGGACTGCAGATGGCAGAGGACTGGGAGCCGCTCCGGAGCCGCGGGTTGCAGACCTGTGGTCTAGTGTTAGTAGAATAGAATACCAGAAAGGGACCTTGGAGGTCATCTAGTCCAACCCCCTGCTCACTCAGGAAACCCTATACCCGTGGTGGCGAACCTATGGCACACGTGCCACAGGTGGCACACAGAGACCTCTCTGTGGGCACACATGCACTGCCGCCCCGGTCCTAGTAGACCAACAGCCAGTCCCTAAGACAATGCTCCAGTTTAGGAATTACCAACTCAGATAAACCATATTGAGGAACATTAAGGAAATACCAACTTAAGATGAACAATCCGATAAACCACAGACTCGTCAAAGAACCACCAACGCAGGCAAGCCACTTGTACGTAAATTCAGCGCAACCCCCACTCCCTCCTGGCACTGATGATATTCTTTAGCCTGGTAATGAAATGTCTGCAAGACGACAACCCAGAGATGCACCAAGGACCCCACAAAAGAAGTGTGTGTGTGTGTGTGTGTGTGTGTGTGTGTGTGTGTGTGCCTGTCTGTCCTCTGTATCGATGGATGTGTATGTGTGCTCACATTTCTTCTGTGGGGTCCTTGGTCCTCTCTGGGTATGTAGTATATGGTGTGTGTGTGTGTGTGTGTGTGTGTGTGTGTGTGTGTGTAAAAGGAAATAAGGGGTAGGGGTCCCAACTAGCAGTAACCGAGAAAGTGAAACTGCAGAGATTGAATAACCGAGGAAGAAATACTAGGTGTTAATCGTGGTGCTCCTTTTTTAAAGAAAAATTCTGCACACAGAGTAGGTAGCCTTGTTAAATTTCAGCGCTTGGAGAAGATTGATCTGTTTTAAGCTTGTCCACCGTCTCGCCCAATTGAGCTACTGCAGTGCAGTGCGTGGAAAAATTGTGTGTGTCTATACAGGTGATGGCTGGATGCGTTCGGATGCACCGGGCAAAAGGAAGGCATTGGGTTTGCTCTGGGGTGCGGACCTTAGCTAAGTTAGGAGAAAAATGACTGGGCGGGTACCGAATATTTTTCCAGGATTATTTCCACCATCTGTGATTATTTCAGGCTTAGAAATCCTCCTCAAGGGGTCTTGAGCCAGCTAGCTAGTCTCCACGCCTAAAATAAGCCTTACACCTTCTTTTGGGTTGCTTGTTGCTTTTCTATCTTTTTTTTTTCTTTCTTCTTTCCAAAGAGGAACGCTTCAAAAGCGTTCGTCTTTGGAAAGGAGAAAGTGATAAATGCAGTTTTTATCTGTGGCTCAATTACATCTCTCTCTCTCTCTCTCTCTCTCTCTCTCTCCATCTCTCTCATCTCTTTTTCTCTCCATCTCTCTCTCCATCTTTCTCCTGTCTCTCCTCTCTCTCTCTCTCCATCTTTTTCCATCTCTCTCTCTCATCTCTCTCTTTCTCCATCTCTCTCTCTCTCCACCTCTCTCTCTCCATCTTTCTCTCTCCATCTCTCTCTCTCTCTCCCAACTGACTCTGCTAACTAAAAACCAGGCTGCTGATTTCTCACCACTATTAAAACATTCAGTATTCGACGAGTTCCATCAAACAAAAGCATCAAAATATTTATAATTCTCTCAACACTATCTCTGCAGTGGTGTGATGTTTCCATTGGCGAAAGCTTCTATTTTTCCTGGATTTGTGAAACTCATCGACTACAGGATGTAACGCTGCCGCCCCATAGCCTGGAGAAGCAGCCATGCGTGTGCTTTTCGGTCACCCCGTGACACGCAAGCGTCCTGTTGTTTTTCTAATTTCCAGAGTCTCTCGTCCTTTTGCTGGGTCGTGTCTGGGATTAGAACCACGATTTATATTTTAAGATTGCACGTTAAATGTAAGCGTGCAGGGCCGGTAACGAGCAGAAGACCCCCTAAACTCCAATCTGAAAATGAAATCGAAAGAAAAGAGCTTTTTAGATGAGCAAGGAAACCAGTCTGTGTGCTTTGGGCGTTCTTGAATTCTGACCCAGCCGGTGGATATTTTATTTTGATTTTACTTGTCACCTTTTGGAACCTCCCATCTCCCTGACAGAGGGACTCTGGGCAGTTCAAACATAAAAACGCTACATAAAATTTAGAATTTTATGTGATGTGCAGAGGTTTTTCTTTTTTTTAAAGGGCAAACAGGCTAAGCTTATAGCCATCGTCCTTGCTGATAACTGCTCTTTTCCTTCTCTTTCACAGTATTGCAATGGTGGAGACCTGGCAGATTACTTGCAAGGTAACAAACAGCTGCCTGCTCTTTACATGCAGCCCTTTCAAGGGTCGGGAGAAATTTCCTGATGGTGAGAACAACTAATCAGTGGACCGACTTGTCTCCAGACGTTGTGGGTGCTCAGGCTTTTTTTTTTTAAAGAGATTTTTGTCTGAAAGATGTAGGCTTTCCTGCTTGAGCCAAGGGGGTTGGACTAGAAGACCTCCAAGGTCCCTTCCAACCTTGTTATTCTTTGGTGGTCCCTTTCCCTTTTTGACCTCCAAGGTCCCTCCCAACATTATTATTATTATTATCATTATCAGCAGCAGCAGCAGAGGGTGGAACAAGGGGTATTCTGCTCTTGATGTATTTAGTAGCATACTGCTCTCGCACTACTGAGAAAAGAAATGTTTGCAATTCAGGGATGAACCCTGGGGTCCTTGGTGCCCTCTGAGCTGGGTGGTTTCCTTGCAGACATTTCATGACCCAACTAGGGAACATCATCAGCGCTAGAAGGAAGGAGGGGTTTATGCAGAGGAGGAGGAGGAGGAGGAGGAAGGGAAGGAGGAGGAGGAGAATGCGGGGTCTCTCTGAGCTCAGATGTTTCCTTGCAGATGTTTCATGGCCCAACTAGGAAACATCATCAGTGCTAGAAGGAAGGAGGGGTTTATGCAGAGGAGGAGAAGAGGGAGTGAAGAGGAGAAGGAAAGGGAGGAGGAGGAGGAGGAGGAGGAGGAAGACTGCAGGGTCCTTGGTGCTCTCTGAGCTCAGACGTTTCTTTGCAGACATTTCATGACCCAACTAGGGAACATCATCAGTGCTAGAAGGAAGGAGGGGTTTATGAGGAGGAGGAGGAAGGGAAGGAGGAGGAGGAGAACTGTGGGGTCTCTCTGAGCTCAGACGTTTCCTTGCAGACGTTTCATGACCCAACTAGGGAACATCCTCAGTGCTAGATGCCTTCTGTTTATATTGGATTGCCCTGTCAAAGTTGGTGGGAGTGTTTTGGTGATTCCTTGATTAGGCTGTGGTTTAGTGTTTTGTCAGAGTTAGTAATCCCTTGATTGGGGTTAAACAGAGACCCAGCCCCCCCTCCTAGCACTGATGATGTCCCCTAGCTGGGTCTTGAAACGTCTGCGAGAAAACAGCCAAGTTCAGAGAGTAGCAGGGATCCCTCATCCCCAAACCCCAGAAGGCACGAAGTTAAATTTGTGCGCAGTCCCTGCTTTCTCTAAATAAATCTTGTCAAAGGAACCCCCATCACCATTTCCGGAATGGGAAGTAAAACACCATCCTCGGTCTTACAGAGCTAGTCCTCAGCGTACGGCCACAATCAAGCCTAGCACCGACCTCTGTTGCTTAGCCAGGCAAATATTGAGTTTTGCCCCGTTTTACGACCTCTCTTGCCACGGTTGGTAGGCGAATCACTGCGATGGTTAAGCTAGTAACGCGGTTGTTCAAGTGAATCTGGCTTCCCCCATTAACTTTGCTCGCCCGAAGGGGATCACCTGATCCCGGGACAATGCGACCGTCATCAATGTGAGCCTGTCGCCAAGCGTCCCTGTTTTGATCCCATGACCTCAGGGATGCTGCAGCGGCTGTGAGGAAAACAGTCAAAAGTCACCTTTTCCGCTGCCGTTGTAACTTCAAACGGTCACTAAACAAATGGTTGTAAGCCGAGGAATACCTGAGAGAGGGTTGCCCTTGTTTTGATTTCCAGAGACCTGGTTCTAGACGTTTCCTGTCTTATCTGGAGCAGGAGGGATCATAGTTCTGGAAAGAAGTCATTTTTCCCCCCTCCGGAGCAGGGGTCTTCCAACTTGGCCCTTTTATGACTCGTGGACTTCAACTCCCAGAATTCCTGAGCCAGCCATGCTGAGGAGAAATGGAGAGGTTTCCAAGCAGAGCCATGCTGGCTCAGGAATTCTGGGAGTTGAAGTCCACAAGTCATGAAGGGGCCATAGTTCCCCCATGCTGGCTCAGGAATTCTGGGAGTTGAAGTCCACGAGTCATGAAGGGGCCATAGTTCCCCCATGCTGGCTCAGGAATTCTGGGAGTTGAAGTCCACGAGTCATGAAGGGGCCATAGTTCCCCCATGCTGGCTCAGGAATTCTGGGAGTTGAAGTCCATAAGTCATGAAGGGGCCATAGTTCCCCCCTGCTGGCTCAGGAATTCTGGGAGTTGAAGTCCATGAGTCATAAAAGAGCCGAGGTTGCCTACCCCTGCTGTACACAGTCTGTTGCTCTTTGTCCGCTGTTTCCTGCTGTCATTCGAAAGACAAGTCAAAGTCCACTGGGTCAGCCCACGTGCTTCCTTTTAAGTCTAGACATCTCTGGTTCCCAGATAAACTGTCTGTTTTAAGGCGTTGTCAGGCGAGAAAGGTCAGGTCAACATGTGAAGGTTCAACAAAGCTGGTTTATTATAGCTAGGCCTTGACTTACAACAGGGGTGTCAAACTGCCAGCTCCCCATGTGTCATAGTGGGGGGGGGGAGTCACGCTATGTTGCGAGACGTCACGTGACGTTGCGAGTTTTAACACCCCCGACCCACAGCAACAGTTGTGCCCAAAATTTCTGTTGCTAAGCGAGACAGGCGTTAAGTGAGTTTGGCCCCACCTTACAGCCTTTCTTGCCGCAGTGGCTATAAGTGAATCACTGCAGTTATTAGATAAGATGATCTTTATTGTCATTTTTTTTTACTGTGGGCACAACGGCAGACATCAAAAATGAAATTTAGTTGCCCGTTCTCAAAGGGAAACACATCCATGACACACGCCTAAAACATACTACATACAACATATGTATGCACACACCCCCTACATGTACATAACAATAAAATATTAAATAACTGTCCATCTTGAATATATAACGGAAGGAGGAAGCCAGAGAGGTCACAAGGTTAATGCTAGTTAAGTGAATCAGTCACTCCCATGGACTTTGCTTGTCAGAAGGTCGCAAAAGGGAATAATAACAACAACAACAAAGTTGGAAGAGACCTTGGAGGTCATCTAGTCCAACCCCCTGCTCAAGCAGGAGACCCTATACCCTCTCAGACAAATGTCTGTCCAATCTCTTCTAAGCTTGTAAGCCGCCCTGAGTCTTCGGAGAAGGGCGGGATATAAATGGAATTTTAAAAAACAAAAAAAACCCTCCAGTGTTGGAGCACTCACAACTTGTGGAGGCAGGTTGTTCCACGGGTTAATTCTTGGGATCACATGATTCCCAGCCCCCCAGGACACCGCGACCGTCATAATTATGAGCCGGTTGCCAAGCGTCTGAATTTCAATCACGTGACCATGGATTTGCTTGCAATGGTTGTAAGGGTGGAAAAAAAAGGCTCCTAAGTCACTTTCTGAAGGGCTGGTGTAATTTTGAACGGTCGCTAAATGAAGTGTCGTAAGTCGAGGAGTACCTGTACTCGGGACAGAAATCTTCTCAACTCGAGGTTGAGACGCAAAACCGGTGGGGAAGCCAGATTCACTGAACAACCGTGTTGCTAACTTAACAACTGCAGCGATTCACTTAGCAACGGTGGCAGGAAAGGGCGTGAAATGGGGCAAAACTCAACAACCATCTTGGTTTAGCAATATAAATTTTGGGTTCTGGTTGCGTTCGTAAGTCCAGGGCTCTCTCTATAAAAGGGAATCGGGAGATGATCCAGCCGGAGTGCCCTCTTTTTGAAATGCTGGTATTTTGCGGGCCTGATCCAATCCTACCCCACCTGCATTTGTGACCTTTTGGAGGGCATTAAAGGAATAATTTCACCCTACTCTCCTCTCCTCTCCTCTCCTCCCAGCGAAAGGCACCCTTAGCGAGGACACCATCCGGGTCTTCCTGCAGCAGATCGCGGCTGCCATGCGGGTCCTCCACGGCAAAGGCATCATCCACCGGGACCTGAAGCCGCAGAACATCCTGCTGTCGTACGCCAGTCGCAGGAAGTCGAACGTCAGCGGCATCCGCGTCAAGATAGGCAAGTCCGCCCCAATCCCCTAGCACGGGACCCCCTGTAGAACGAGAAGCTCTGCTTCAGAACTTATTTATTTATTTATTTTATTTTATTTTTATTGCATTTATATCCCGCCCTTCTCCGAAGACTCAGGGCGGCTTACAAGCTTAGCAGTAGCCTTCATTCTATGTATATGCCTGCTTATTAGGGCTTTCACACACACCCCAAGCGGCATTATTACAAAGTCAGCTTATTGCCCCCAACAATCTTTGAAAAGCCACGGTGGGCTTGCCAGAGCTGCCAGCACTTGCAGCGCTAAATAGCAACGATCCTCGGCTCCATTGGTTGAGAAAGATCTACTTTTTTTTTTAAGTACAAGTGAAGTGTATAGCAGTAATGCGCAGTCGGAACTGAGCATCACGCGCCAAAATCCCTAAGTTTATTTATTTATTTATTTATTTTATTATATTTGTATACCGCCCTTCTCCCGAAGGACTCAGGGCGGTGAACAGGGCAATACACGTTAAAAAACAAGAATACAAAAGTGAAAAAAGATTATAAACAAGATGCCCAAAAACTATAACAATAAGTTAAAATACATAAAAAAACAATAAAACCCAAACCCATCACCCATCAGGCCAGGCCGGCTTGTTCGAACAGGTAAGTTCAACTTTTCCCTCCCTTAACTGCCCCCCATTGCTGACCACACACACACACACACACCAATGACCAATCAGGTTCAAGCAAGATGTTTTCAAAACAGTCACTTTAAGCTAGGTTGGTGTGCAGTTGCCTTCTTCTCCCAGCCTGGTGACCTTGAAGCGGTGTCTCAGGGAGATTTATTTATTTTTATTTATTTTAATCCCATTTATATCCCGCCCTTCTCCGAAGACTCAGGGCGGCTTACAATTTAAGCACAAACCAATGTGCTTAGCAATAGCCTTCATTCTATGTATATGCCTGCTTATTAGGGCTTTCGGCCCCCGCCAAGCGGCATTATTACAAAGTCAGCTTAATTGCCCCCAACAATCTGGGTCCTCGTTTTACCTACCTGGGAAGGATGGAAGGCTGAGTCAACCTTGAGCCTGGTGGGACGCGAACCTGCACTAATGGCAGGCAGCTGGTGTTACTTAAGGAGGCCTTAGCCCACTGCTCCACCAAGGAATGCAGAAGTTCCACACAGATGCAGAAGTTACTTTCGCTTTCCCCCAAGCATCCCCCCCACCCCAGAGTTCATGGGAGTCTGTCACCGCATGATAGTAAAAGACTCCAGCAAGCATAAGGGCTGGCAGGGCTGGAAATTGGCGTCTTCTTATTTCCCCAGGGCCATGTTGGGGTTGTTTGTTTCCACGGCATACTATGGCACTTTTGATTTCCTAGTAGCTTGGTGTTTCCTCAAAATACAAAGCACTTGTGCGGTGGTGCCTGTTTTTGGTGATATGCCAGGCCGGAATTGGGTATGTGTAGTTTAATGAAGAGAAGGATGAGGGGGGACAGGATAGCAGCGTTCAATATCTCAGGGGCTGCCCCAAAGAAGAGGGAGCCAAGCTATTCTCCAAAGCGCCCAAAAGCAGGACAAGAAGCAACGGATGGAAACTCATCAAGGAGAGAAGCAACCTAGAACTAAGGAGAAACTTCCCCACAGTGAGAACAATTAACCAGTGGAACAACCTGCCTCCAGAAGCTGTGAATGCTCCAACAGTGGAAGTTTTTAAGAAGAGACTGGATACCCCATTTGCCTGAAATGGTCTAGGGTTTCCTGCCTGAGCAGGGGCTTGGACTACTAGATGACCTTAACTCGCCACGGCCAACTTGCCGTGGGACAACTGACCAAATATGAAACTTAAATTAATTGCGACGGAACTGTGGCCAATAATAATAAAATAAATTCAGTCCCAAAATGCAAGAGTTACAATAATAATATATCCATTGTCATCGGGGCACTGGGAACTAGGTCCAAAAACTTTGCAAAATACATCAAGAAATTGCAGCTTCCTGCAATAACTCCAGCAAAGCTACAAAAAAAAAATGCGCTACTCGGAACATCTTACATTTTAAGGATATACCTGGTTGATACCTGGGGCGCTGGCAGCAACCCCTGTCAACCATTAGTGCCAGTCAATTTGAGTGTTCAGTTGACTTGAGTTTCATGTTTTATGAATAAAAGTTTTATTATAACAACAACAACAACAATAATAGTGGAGTTGGAAGGGATCTCGGAGGTCTTTTGACGAAAACGTGGACACCAATAATAAAAGTAACTGAACGAAATGATGAATACAGCATTGAATTGTCCCACGGCAAGTTGGCTTTGGGGACTTGTCCTAGAACCCCAGGTCTCTGGATCCTTGCACCAGAGATCCTTGCTTTCACACAGCCTCTGAGGCATCCCAAAATTGCGCAAGCATTTTTGCACAGTTTTGTGAGCCTCAGGAGACCCCCACCAGAGCAAGGTTTTCTCGTGTGATTTCCAGAGAGTCTGGAGAGGAGGTTCGGATAAACCCCTCTCGACTGGAGTGGGCAGGGTGTCACCCGCTCGCAGAGTCAAAAATAGGCGTTTTCTGAACTTGCGACACGCCCAGCCTCAAAGATTGGCCTTCACTGCGCTAGCAGTTAGCTGCGATTGACTGCAGCTTGCCGCTTGCACAGTTGCGTGAAGCTTCCCCACGGTCAGAAAGAATGTTTCGCCTCCAGGCAGATGTGAACAAGGCAGACTCTTGTTCGCCTTCTTTGATCTGCTCCCATCAATCGTACCCATAATTCACAGCTGGCTGAGAACCATCTCTGGCGATTCCTGGAGCTCAGTGCATCCGCTTGGGAGATGCTGGAAGGAGCCTTTTAAGTGTAGAAGCCCTGGTATTACGGAATCCACTTCCAGCAAATGACCAAATGTCATTTCCTTTTTTTTCCCCTTTTTTTTTAAAAAGAATTTTATCAAGATGGAAATGAAGAGGATAGGAAAAAAGGAAGAAAACGGGGAAGAAAGGTATAGGTAGAGGGGTAAAGAAGAAAAACGTACGCTTCCCGCTTTTTTTCAGCACCAGTCAAGTACAAGATAAAACTGCAAGCTCAACTTTTACCAACTTAACAAATAAGAGCTATTTCTTTAACATAATGTATATGAATCAGTAAAACCCAGCATCAAGAATTGGTCAGAAGCACAAAGCCCAGAAATGCTTTCCCTACGAAGCTGGATATACCATTTCCTGACCAGTTCGGACAGCGGTCCCCAATCTTTCCTGCTTGGCGGACTGGCAGGAAGAGAGGATAGTTTCGCGTGTGTGCACCGCTTCCACAAATGTAGCTTCACGCACACGCCTGCCGCTTGTGCGGCCCGGTTCCCAACAAGTCACGGCTCGCCTCCGGGCCGTGGACTGGGGCTTAAGGACCCCTGTGTTAGGAGATGGGGTCCCAGGGTAGGAAAGCTTGGGACCACATTACACCTGCCTAGTGTCAAGCTTCCGACTGACGAACCCAACCCAGCAAGCGCCATCGAGACGATTGGATCTCTTAATGCAAAACTTTATTGAGTACATGGAAACTAGTCAAGGAGAGAAGCAACCTTGAACTAAGGAGAAACTTCCTGACAGTTAGAACAACTAACCAGTGGAACCACCTGCCTCCAGAAGCGGTGAATGCTCCAACACTGGAAGTTTTTAAGAAGAGACTGGACAGCCATTCGTCTGAAATGGTATAGGGTTTCCTGCCTTAGCAGGGGGTTGGACTAGATGACCTCCAAGGTCCCTTCCAACATCATCATCATCATTATGATTATGATTATGATTATGATTATTACATCACTTCGGCACAAATGAAGCAAAACCAGCTCTGGTTAATTCCCTATAATTAAAATATAGATTTCTCCCTTCCCCTATTAGTGGCAGATCACGTGGTCCAATCGAGTCCCAAATCACTGTTATGAGAAAGTGTCCTCCTAGGTTTGCAAACACCTGCTGAAACGTCCTTGGTTCACACGGGCTGACTTCTTGTTGTCTGCAGCCTGCAATCCATTTCCCCCCCCCCCAGCGCGTTGGCATGCTGAGAAGCGATAATGGTGGCAACGTCACACGCGCGCTACCAGCTTGACACTAGGTCCTCCTGTTTGAGCAGTGGGTTAGACTAGAAGACCTTCAAGGTCCCTTCCAACTACGTTGCTCTGTTATTAGCAGTCGAGAGCTCAACTGTGGCCTGTTTTTCTTCAAGCAGCTGACTTTGGGTTCGCCCGGTACCTCCAGAGCAACATGATGGCGGCCACCCTCTGCGGCTCCCCCATGTATATGGTGAGTGAAGTCTTCCTTGGTTTCCTTCGGCTCTAGGTAGAGCTTTGCAACTACAATTTTCAGTTAGAACAAGTTCTGTCTGTGTTTAGGTCAGTGGTAATTTTCACTCACTTCTTGGAAGATGGCTCTGTATTGGACACAGAGAACTGGGGATGAGAGCCAGTAGCTCAGGGGTCCCCAACCTATGGTCCGCGGCCATGGAAATGGCTGGCCGGTACGCGCACGCATGGGTGTGCATTTCCCACCCCACTCGCGTTAGCGCCCGCGGCCCCGTTTGCACATGCGCGCGGGCGCGAACAGGGATGCTAGCGCGGGGCGGGTGTTCACAGCCTGTTCGCGCATGCGTCACTAGCCAGGGCGGTTTGCGCAGCCCGTTTGCACATATGCACACATGCCGCTAGCTGCCTTGGGTGCGTGGCCGTTCGTCCATGCGCACGGCGCCGGGACATGCCGCATGTGCAAATGAGGCTGCTAGTGCCGCGCCAGTGTGCCCGCGCACCAATTTTGAAGCTGCTCTCCTCCGAGCCGGAAAGATTGGAGACCCCTGCAGTAGCTTTATGAAAAGCCAGCTAAAGATCTCATGGCAAAGATGAGGCTTGAAGTTAAAGCAGATCAAAATTCAGGCCCTTCTCTTTCATTGGTGGGGCACATTTATTTATTATTATTTTTATTTTTATCCCTCTTTCTACTCGAGCTAGCGAACGTGCGTAACGCTCCGTCCTCTTCCTCCTCCTATTTTCCCCCACCACGATCCTGTGAGGCGGGTTGGGTTGGGAGAGGGGGGATTGGCCGAAAGCCCCCAATTGGTTCCCATGCCTATGGCGGGACTTGATTTCACCGTCTCCCGGCGATGGGGGCCACAGGTTCCCCAGCTGGCTTTCGTGGCTGAGGTGAGACTAGAACTCACCGTCTCTTGGTGATTGGTCCAAAATCACCCAGCCAGCTTTCGTGCCTCAGGTGGAACTAGAACTCACTGTCTCCTTGTTTTCTAGCCTGGTGCTTTTAACTCCTAGACCGGGGGTCGGCAACCCTTAAAACGCTCAAAGAGCCACTTGGACCCATTTCCCAGAGGAAAGAAAACACGGGGAGCCGCAAAAACGCACACGGGCGCCCAAGGGGGAGAGCTTGATTGAAGAGTTTAATTAAAAAGAAATAGAGGCTGCCGTGCATGAGTTCCCTCTCTCTCTCTCTCTCCCTCCCTCCCTCTCTCCAATCTTCTGCTCACCTGGCAAGCTGGCTTCTCGCTGTTCTCAGACAAGCTGACACACATTCTCATGGGGCTGGCTCTCCTGAGCTGCTGCTTTCTGCTGCTTCCTGTTTCCTGCGGAGACGCAGCAAAGGCAGGAGCCCCACCTAGTAAGCTTGTCAGCGAACAGCGTGAGGACACACTCTTTTACACACACACACACACACACACACGGGGCGCAAGTGCCTCTCTCTGTCTCTCTCTCTCCCTCCCTCTCTCCAATCTTCTGCTCACCTGGCAAGCTGGCTTCTCGCTGTTCTCGGACAAGCTGACACACATTCTCATGGGGCTGGCTCTCCTGAGCTGCTGCTTTCTGCTGCTTCCTGTTTCCTGCGGAGACGCAGCAAAGGCAGGAGCCCCACCTAGTAAGCTTGTCAGCTTGTCAGAGAACAGCGTGAGGACACACTCTTACACACACACACACACACACACACACACACACACGGCGCAAGTGCCTCTCTCTGTCTCTCCCCCTCCCTCCCTCCCTCCCTCTCTCCAATCTTCTGCTCACCTGGCAAGCTGGCTTCACGCTGTTCTCGGACAAGCTGACACACATTCTCATGGGGCTGGCTCTCCTGAGCTGCTGCCTTTCTGCTGCTTCCTGTTTCCTGCGGAGACGCAGCAAAGGCAGGAGCCCCACCTAGTAAGCTTGTCAGCTTGTCAGAGAACAGCGTGAGGACACACTCTTACACACACACACACACACACACACACACACACACACAAACACACGGCGCAAGTGCCTCTCTCTGTCTCTCTCTCCCCCTCCCTCCCTCTCTCCAATCTTCTGCTCACCTGGCAAGCTGGCTTCACGCTGTTCTTGGACAAGCTGACACACATTCTCATGGGGCTGGCTCTCCTGAGCTGCTGCTTTCGGCTGCTTCCTGTTTCCTGTGGAGACGCAGCAAAGGCAGGAGCCCCACCTAGTAAGCTTGTCAGCTTGTCGGAGAACAGCGTGAGGACACACACTTTTTTACACACACACACACACAGGGCGCAAGTGCCTCTCTCTCTCTCTCTCTCTCTGCTAATGGTGGGGGAGGACTGGGAGCCGCAGGAGAAGGCTGAAAGAGCCGCATGCGGCTCCAGAGCCCCAGGTTGCCGACCCGTGTCCTGGACCAGGGGTAGGCAACCTTGGCTCTTTAATGACTCATGCTGGCTCAGGAATTCTGGGAGTTGAAGTCCATGAGTCATAAAAGAGCCGAGGTTGCCTATCCCTGTCCTAGACCAAAACTGGGTCATTTAATATCTCTTATTAGCCAGACTATTAACTGAGTTTCTAAGTTGGCCCAATACCAGAGAACCCTAACTTGTAACAAACGCTTTTCCAACGCTGGCTAAGCTTTTTTAATATTGTACAAATGCACCCTTCTAGAGCAGTGATGGGCGAACCTTTTTGGAGACCGAGTGCCCAAACCGCAACCTAAAAAAACACACTGATTTATCGCAAAGGGCCAGGGTCGCATCAGCATTGTGGTGCCCTCGGGGGGGGGGGGGAGCAGGGACGCACCTCTTGAGTGCCGCCCTCCGGCATGCAAAAACTGGGGTGGGGGGCGCAAAAACGGCTAGTGAGTATCACGCAGGCACACGCCCCGCCCCATTTGCAGCACGTGCATGTTCGCGGTCTCGCGCGCACGCAGTCGACAAATGGTTGGTGACCTCTGCTCCACCACCTCTACTCGAGCTTGTTAGTCGGCCGCTTTGCCTCCTTTGTGCTGGGCGGGGCGCCTGCTCTGGGTGGCGGTGGCGACCTGATGGACCTGCTGCTTCCGGCAGCAGTGACGCGCGTGCCAACAGAGAGGGCTCCGAGTGCCGCCTCCGGCACGCGTGCCATAGCGTCGCCACCACTGTCCTAGGGTTTTCAACTGACCAGATTCAACACCTCGTGTGAATACAGCAACAGACGAGTCTTTGTTTTAAAACGCAGCCTTGTCTTTATAAAATCACCTGGAAGCGGTGATTTTGAAAAGCCCCTCCCCCAAAAAAACAACCAAAAAAACCCCCACCACGCATGAGAACTGGCAGAGATTTTGAGAATACTTGCAACAAGCCTGAAGAGCCGGCCCGAATGACCAGAATTAAATTTCATGTAATAAATCAAAGAGGGACGCGGTGAGGCTCAGTGGGTTAGGACGCTGAGCTTGTCGATCAGAAGGTCGGCAGTTTGGCGGGTCGAATCACGAGTGCCGCATAGCAGAGTGAGCGCCTGTTACTCGTCCCAGCTTCTGCCAACCTAGCAGTTCGAAAGCACGTAAAAATGCAAGTAGAAAAATAGGGACCACTCCGGTGGGAAGGTAACAGCGCTCCGTGCGCCTTTGGCGCCTAGTCATGCCGGCCACATGACCACGGAGACGTCCTCGGACAAGCGCTGGCTCTTCGGCTTTGAAACCGAGATGAGCACCGGCCCCTAGAGTCGGAAACGACTAGCACACATGAATTCTGGGAGTTGAAGTCCATGAGTCATAAAAGAGTCGAGGTTGCCTACCCCTGATCTTAACCCTCGCTGAAGATTTAGCATTGGGAAATCCTCCTTTCATACGAAGCCAGCAAAGAAGGGGGGGAGAAAACTGCTCGCTTTGTGCAATATTTGGAGGGGGCGCTCTTGGGGGGGCGGGGGTGGGTGGGTTCCTCCAACCCCCATCTGGGTGAAAGCTAGAAAGGCTTGCTGGGAAGTGGGGGGAATGAGAAGGAGAGGGGGTTGCAAATTTGCGTTGTTTTGCTAGAATTGTGGGGAAGATAACATTTCCCCCTCTCCCTGCCGTGCAGTAGCTTACACACCTGTCTCCTGAGTGCTGTTGTCTCCCACAGCTGCCACCTACACCCCCCCCACACACACACACTGTCTTCTTTTTGTTTTCCAGGCGCCGGAAGTGATCATGTCCCAACATTATGATGCTAAAGCCGACTTGTGGAGTATAGGCACGGTCATCTACCAGTGTCTGGTTGGGAAGCCACCCTTTCAGGTGGGCACAGAGAATAGGGAACACTAAAGGAGAATGTTTGTGGCTGAGGGTTGAAAGTGTGGGCTCCTTGGTGCTCTCTGAGCTGGGTGGTTTTCTTGTAGACATTTCATGACCCAACTAGATAACTGGCCCTGTTCAAGGACGCCCGACGCAGGAGGCAGTCAATCAGGAGTAAACAGAGGAAGGCAATGGGGCACCTCGGAAGGAGGCAGAGAGAAGCCACGCCCTGAACTGTATAAAAGGGGAATGCGTGGGAGGGCTGGTTTGCTGAAGGCAACCGCTTGAATAGCTCCTGTTGCATGGTTCGTGTCTTGTTTGCTTTTGGCAAGCTTAGTTCTGGCCTCTTGCCATCTTGTAAAAGGGGTTGTCCCTGCCTTTTCTGCAGGGCCGGTAGCAGGCTGGTACAGAACAGTTTGCCTTCAGCACATGTCATGACCCAACTAGGGAACATCATCAGTGCTAGAAGGGAGTGGGGTTTACTCTCTGTTGATACACAAGTGGATTGCCCTGTCAGTGTTGATGCGAGCGCTCTTGGCGGTTCCTTGATCAGGCTGTTGTTTACTGTTAGCTTGTTTATACGACTTGGTAGTTCCTTGATTGGGTCAAAGGAAGAGCAGAACCCACACTCCCGTCTAGCACCGATGATGTGACCTAGTTTGGGTGATAAAAAGTCTGCGAGGAAGCCACCAAGCTCAGAGAGCACCACGGACTTCTCAAATCAGAACGCTGCTAGGGAGTAGCCTCGTTGAAAATCAGCCCCCACGTTTCTAACAACCACGTTTTGTGGGTCGATCCTGGCTGCCTCTTTGAAATCTTAACCAATGAGCGCCAGAAGGAGCTAGGAAACAAGACAGCGAACCTATCTGTTTAGGGAAATGCGACATTTTTCTTGCCTCCTCACTGCAGCCATTTGCTGCTCCGTTGAACCCCCCGAGCACTGCCAATCGTCCTTATTACCTTTCTTAAAATAGGTACTGTGGTTTGTAACCCCGTTGTGCAAGATGGAGACCAAGCAAGCCATACTCTGGGTTCGGGCAGTGGGTGAAGCCGACCTCAAAAAAAGCACCCTTAATTAACTTTTGGCCGATCCCGTTTTCGCAGGCAAACAGTCCTCAGGATCTGCGAATGTTTTACGAGAAGAACAGAAACCTCATCCCGAGGTAAGGCCGACCTCTAAATTGTGGCAACCGATTTCAGTGCCTTTTTGTCTGTCCTGGCCTTGCCCCCTCTGTCTGTGCCCTCCAGGTAGGTACAGGATAGCCCGTGTGGACGGGCTTCGAACCTCGGGAGAAGCTGCCACCGTAAAATATGCCTATTATTATTATTATTATTATTATTATCATCATCATCATCATCATATTTATTTATTTATTTATTTATTTATTTATTTATTTATTTATTTATTTATTTATTTATTTATTTATTTATTTATTTTGCTTTCAGTATCCCCAGGGAGACGTCAGCTTACTTGTCCGATTTGCTTCTGAGCTTGCTTCAGAGGAACCAGAAAGACAGAATGGACTTCGGTGAGTAAAAGATCCGGGATGGTTAAAGCTCTCCTTTCTTCTTCTTTTTTTTTTCTTTTTCTTTTTTTTCCTTTTTCTCCTTTCCGGTAAGGAAAGCAAAGTGATCCGTGTCCAAGCTGGTTTTGCAATCCGAGCAGCGATCCGTTCAAACGAGCAGGGCAGCGACTTTTTACGGAAGAAGCTCAAACTGATTTATTGCGGACGTTTTGTTGGTTCCAGGAAAGGTCAAATGGGACAGCCAGCACTGGGGACAGCATTTTCCTGAATTATTTCCTCTCTTTCCTTCGGAAGCTTAGGGCACTCTTTGTAGAAACCCCTTCTCGTGTTTTCCCCTAACATAGGGGTCCCCACCCCACCCCCACACACACACCCGATGCCAGGCCGCAGCCTGTTCGGCACCGGGCCATGGAAAGTGGCGGGGCCAGTGCACCAAGCTGGAAAAGTTGGAGACCCCTGCCCTAACAGGAATTTTGTGAAGTAGCGTTGTCCCCAATTTGGATCTGAGCCGATGAAGAACCCCAGACACGAAGTGCAGGTTTTGTTTCCTTTTATCGAAGCGCTTCAGCAAAAGGGGCCCCAGCCAGCAAAATGCCAGGATCCAGAACAAAGGATTCAATGAGCTTTTATACAGATTTTTCAAGGCGGGATAAAGACGCGTTGTCTAACGGGCATTCTGAAAGTGACCTAAAAAGGGTCCTCCGTTGGCTCCGTGCCATCCCTGTTGCTAAGTCTTAACTAATAAAAGACTTCAAAAGAATACCCAGCAAGTATTCTATTGGCTCTCTTTCAGCCCTATTCCTCGAAGTTAACCAATAGGCATCCTGGAAAACTCTCTTAGCAAGTCTTCTCTTGGCTCCGTCTTAGCCCTGTCCCTTATTTTTTTTTAAATTTTAATTCCATTTATATCCCGCCCTTCTCCGAAGACTCAGGGCGGCTTACAAGCTTAGCAGTAGCCTTCATTCTATGTATATGCCTGCTTATTAGGGCTTTCACACACACCCCAAGCGGCATTATTACAAAGTCAGCTTATTGCCCCCAACAATCTGGGTCCTCATTTTACCTACCTGGGAAGGATGGAAGGCTGCGTCAACCTTGAGCCTGGTGGGACTCGAACCTGCACTAATTGCAGGCAGCTGGTGTTACTTAAGGAGGCAATATCAGCATGGCTGGCTCAGGAATTCTGGGAGTTGAAGTCCACAAGTCATAAAAGAGCCCAGGTTGCCTTACCCCTGCAAAAAGGTGGTAAAACGGGGCAAAAGTCACTCAACTGCCATGCTTAGCAACAGAAATTGTGGTCGTAAAGCCGGGGATTACCTTTGAAAAAGTCTCTTCAGAAACCTAGAAGTAGAGAGAAACTAATGGTGGATTTGATCTTCTTCCATCCCCCCAAAAGCCACTAGAGGACAATTATAAAAATAAGTAGCAGATCCTTTCTCAGTGACTGCAGACATCCAAGTCCACCAAGCCAGATGGGGATTTTATTGTCTGGGCTAGGCCCTTTCAATCCAGGGATTAAATCTGGATTGATTTCCTGATGGCATCTCATTTTCTTTCTTTCTTTCTTTCTTTCTTTCTTTCTTTCTTTCTTTCTTTCTTTCTTTCTTTCTTTCTTTCTCCTTCCCTCAGTCCCCCCTTCCTTCCTTTTTCTTTCTTTCTTTCTTTCTTTCTTTCTTTCTTTCTTTCTTTCTTTCCTTCTTTCTCTTTTTCTTTCTCTCTTTCTTTCTTTCCTTCCCTGCCTCCCTCCCTCCTTTCTTTTTTCCTTCCTTCCTTCCTTCCTTCCTTCCTTCCTTCCTTCCTTCCTTCCTTCCTTCCTTCCTTCCTCTTTCTTTCTCTTTCTTTCTCTTTCTCCTTCCTTCCCTCCCTCCCTCCTTTCTTTCCTTCCCTCCCTCCTTCTTTCTTTCTTTCCTTCCTTCCTCTTCCTTTCTTCCTTCCTTTCTTTCTCTCCTTCCTTCTCTCCATCAGTCCTTCCTTCCCCCACTCCCACCCACCTTCCTTCCCTCCCTCCCTCGGTCCCTTTCTTTCTCTCCTTCCTTCTCTCCATCAGTCCTTCCTTCCCCCACTCCCACCCACCTTCCTTCCCTCCCTCCCTCGGTCCCTTTCTTTCTCTCCTTCCTTCTCTCCATCAGTCCTTCCTTCCCCCACTCCCACCCACCTTCCTTCCCTCCCTCCCTCGGTCCCTTTCTTTCTTTCTTTCTTTCTTTCTTTCTTTCTTTCTTTCTTTCTTTCTTTCTTTCTTTCTTTCTTTCTTTCTTTCTTTCTTTCTTTCTTTCTTTCTTTCTTTCTCAAGAGCTTTAATTGACAGGAGATGGCGTTTTAAAAAAAAAGCCAATGCCACAGAATGGGCAATTTCCCCCCTGGGTTTGTCACTTCGGCTCAGCGGTTGGTTCGGTGGCCAGCCATGCCCAGCGATGGTTGATGGAACGATTCCAGTTAGGGATGACGGCTGGTAAACAGCGCAAGAGATGCTTAAATAATCCTGAATTTCTTAGAAACGCAGCCCCGTCCAAGGTGGTGTTTATTTCTTTTAAATAACACTTAAAGCCAGGAACAAGCCGTAGGCAGCTTGTAAGTCAGATCCGTTGCGTTAATGATTAATTATTTTTTTAAAAAAAAAATAGCTAGAACAAAGCCAGCTCTGAAAATAGCTTTGCCAAGTTATTTATAGCCCCTTACGTCTTTCTTGGCTCTTGCGATTGTTGTCTGGGAAAGTTTCTGACGAAATTCTCACGTTGCCAACTCAAGTTGGGATCAGCTGATGCTCAGGAGAGAGAAAACAATTGCTCCAATTTGATTTAATTGCCTGCAGAGAAGAATTGGCTTGTTTTTTTTTGTTTTGTTTTGTTTTTTTTCTCCTTTGCCCACATTTCCCTTTGCCTGGAATTGAGTAAACTTTGTTCTCTGTTGAAAACAAATTCTCAGAAAGACGGGACTCCAAACAACACAGATAAAAAAGGGGGAGGGTGGGGAGGGAAGAGAAAAAAAGAATTACACTTAAGACTCTGCCTTTCTTGTTCAGCCCTTGTCTGCAAATTATAATGGATTTCTTTCAAGCCTTTTGTACCTGCAGGTCATCCTCAACGACCACAATGGAGGCCTAGATTTTTTTTGCTGCTAGGTGAATTTTGCCCCATTTTACAACCGTTCTTGCTGCAGCTCTTCAGCGAATCGCTGCAGTTGTTAAATTAGTTTAACGCGGTTGTAAAGTGAGCTCGGCTTCCCCAGTGACTTGGCTTGTCAGAAGTTGGCAAGCGCTGAACACGTGACCCCAGCACGTTGTGACCGTCGTAAACATATATATATATATATATATATATATATATATATATATATATATATATATATATATATATATATATATATATATATTATTTTATTTTAATTCCATTTATATCCCGCCCTTCTCCGAAGACTCAGGGCGGCTTACAAGCTTAGCAGTAGCCTTCATTCTATGTATATGCCTGCTTATTAGGGCTTTCACACACACCCCAAGCGGCATTATTACAAAGTCAGCTTATTGCCCCCAACAATCTGGGTCCTCATTTTACCTACCTGGGAAGGATGGAAGGCTGCGTCAACCTTGAGCCTGGTGGGACTCGAACCTGCGCTAATTGCAGGCAGCTGGTGTTACTTAAGGAGGCATTAGCCCACTGCTCCACCAGTTGCCAAGCGTCTGAAATTGTGGCCACGGGGACGCTAACACTGAGGACCCAGATTGTTGGGGGCAATTAAGCTGACTTTGTAAAAAATGCCGCTTGGGGTGTGTGTGAAAGCCCTAATAAGCAGGCATATCCATAGAATGAAGGCTACTGCTAAGCTTGTAAGCCGCCCTGAGTCTTCGGAGAAGGGCGGGATATAAATGGAATTAAAATAAATAAATAAATAAAAACACAGTCCTAACTTTGAAAAACGGTCGCTTGAGTCCCTTTTTTCAGTGCTCTTACAACTTTGAATGGTCACTAAATGAACTAACCAAGTAGAGAAGCATCCTGGAACTAAGGAGAAATTTCCTGACAGTGAGAACAATTAACCAGTGGAACTCCTTGCCTGCAGAAGCGGTGAATGCTCCAATGCTGGAAGCTTTGAAGAAGAAACCGGACAGCCATTTGTCTGAAATGGTATAGGGCTGGGGTGTCAAACTCAATCTCATTGAGGGCCACATCAGCATGGCGGTTGCCCTCAGGGGGCCGGGTGGGTATGGCCTGGGTGGGCGTGGCCTCCTGGGTGGGCGTGGCTAGAGTGCATATGGCCTACTGGGTGGGCGTGGCCAGCTCTCCATCGTTGGCATCAAGGGTGCCTATGGGGGCCTGGGCAGGAGTGGGACAGATCTGGGGGTCTCTGGCAGGAGGAGGGTCTCTGGGCCAGGGCCAAGGCAGCGGGGGCCGTTCCCTCACTCTTTCCAGGATGGCTTCGCGGGCCGCATGAAAGCACTTCGCGGGCCGGATGCGGCCCCCGGGCCTTGTGTTTGACATGTCTGGTATAGGGTTTCCTGCCTGAGCAGGGGGTTGGACTAGATGACCTCCCTTCCAACTTTATCATTATCATCATCATCATCTATTGTAAGTTGAGGATTGCTTGTATACGTGTGGCTGAATTTTCATTAAATTACTGAGCCATAGCAGGGGTCCTCAACCCCCTGGGCCGTGGCCCACAACCGGGCCGCACAAGCAGCCTGGGTGGCACCCACGGGCCGGCGTGCGCACACAGCGCGACTTGCACAAGTGGCAGGCCGGTTCCCCTCTTCCCCCCTCCCCCTCCCCCCGGCCAGGCCACCTAGCCATAAAGGATAGGGACCACTGAGCAATCCAAAAAAGGAATCTTAATAATATTTCCTGAACATTTTCCCTTTGCTGCCTTAGCACAAAAGTCCCTAACCTTTTGGGCACCAGGGACCGGTTCTGTGGAAAGAGGTTTTTCCGTGGACCGGAGGGTGCGTGGTTTTCTATGCTGCCTGTATCTCGTGGACGGGGCTTTGCTTGTTTGTGCGGACCGGTTGCTGGCGTGGCATGGCCCGGTACCGGTCCACGGACCAGGACTTGCGGATCCCTGCCTTAGCAGACAGCATCCTCTTATAACTCAACTGAAGGCAGGACAAGAAGCAACAGATGGAAACTAGTCAAGGAGAGAAGCAACCTAGAACTAAGGAGAAACTTCCTGACAGCGAGAACAATTAACCAGTGGAACTCCTGGCCTCCAGAAGCGGTGAACACTCCAACACTGGAAGTTTTTAAGAAGTGACTGGACAGCCATTTGTCTGAAATGGTATAGAGCAGGGGTGTCCAACTGCCGGCCCATGGGCTGGACACGTCATCTGGAAGCTGCGCCCACCCCACCCCATTTCCGGCAATGGCAAAACCGTCCCAATACGTTGCGTGACGTCGCGAGTTTGACATGTCTGGTGTAGAGATTCCTGCCTGAGCAGGGGATTCGACTAGATGACCTCCAAGGTCGCTTCCAACTTTTTTGTTGTTGTTATTACTAAATGGGGCAAGATTCTCTTTTAACCACTGTTTCGCTGAGCAACCGAAATCTTGGCCTCGACGGCGGTCGTACATCAAAGACTTGAAAATAAGTTGGGGAGGCCGGATCGTGGCAGCCCTCTGCCGATCTTTGGAAGCCGCAGGGGAAACTTTGGCACAGTCTGGAGCCGCAAGGCCACAGGGTGGAGGGGAAGTTAATCAGTAAGATAAGAGATGTTTAGGGCAGCCCTTGAAAGCAGCCGCTGGGTTGGTTCTCGCAAGCTCATCGCACCACGCACGGGACGCTCTGTTCTCGTCCCAAGGGAAAAGACCGCCCGTAATTTTCCCGGCACGGATTGTTTTCAGACCGTTCCGTCTGGATTGCGGAACACCCTGTTCCTTCTGCCTGAGGATGCCCACAATCTTTCCACCCAGGGGTTTCAAGTGCTCCAGGTGGCCGACGTTGCTCTCCGCTGTTTGCTTTGAGAAAACACACACACACTCACGCAAACTTTGGCTTAAGCTTTGTTAATCATCCCCACTGGCAATTCGCTGTGGAAAAATACAAAAGGATTTTCTTTTTTTTTTATAATGGGAGGATTACAGGAGGCGTGTGGTGACCATCCACCCCCTAATCTTTTGATATACACGCACACACAAACAAACACACACACACACACACACACACACAAAAACCACCCTCTTTTTCCTGTGAAGTTCCAAGGAACTTTTTTCAATAAAAGGATGTCCTATAAACTATACATAGTTTTTATAAATAGTTTTAATTTTAATATGTATTAATTTTATGGGCATCATGTTTAATGGCTTTTTAATTTTTGTATTCTATTTTTATTGTGTATTGCCCTGTTCACCGCCCTGAGTCCTTCGGGAGAAGGGCGGTATACAAATTAAATTATTAAAAAATTAAATTATTATTGTCCCACTTGGAAGGTTAGAGGTGATGCCCTCTGCTTGCTGAAGGATGGCACTTTGGGGGAAGGCGTTTCAACTGCCAAGCGGCGCGTTTATTTCCAGCAGGAGACCCAACAAACCGTGCACACATACCCCCCCCCCACAAATGCGCACACCCCGCCACCATCCCCACACGTGAGTGTTTGCGTATCCTTTTGGACAGCCCCAACAAAAAGCGTTACCCAGCTATAGATTGCGGGTGCTTTTATTTATTTATTTTTATTATTTTAATTCCATTTATATCCCGCCCTTCTCCGAAGACTCAGGGCGGCTTACAAGCTTAGCAGTAGCCTTCATTCTATGTATATGCCTGCTTATTAGGGCTTTTGCCCCCACCCCCTCGAAGCAACACAGCTGCCTTTGTCCTTTTTAAAAGTTTTAAGAGCAGAAGTCATTAAGAGCTTGTTAAGAGTCCCGGCGGGATGGGGTTGGGGGTGGAGGCTGCTGGTTCTGAGAGTATTAATTGGGGTTTTAATTGGATTTTAATTGGGGTTTTATATTTATTCAAGGTCTAAATGGAATCATTTTAGCTGTTCTTAATTTTTGTAATTGTTGTATTGTTATTTTAAAAACCTTGTGAACCTCCCTGAGTCCCACGGGAGAAGGGCGGTATATAAGTCTGATAAAGATAATGTTGGAAGGGACCGTGGAGGTCATCTAGACCAACCCTCTGTTCAGGCAGGAAACCCTATACCATTTCAGACAAACAGCTGTCCAGCCTCTTCTTAAAAACCTCCAGTGTTGGAGCATTCACAGCTTCTGGAGACAAGTAGTTCCACTAGTGAATTGTTCTGTCAGGAATTTCTCCTTAATTCCAGGTTGCTTTTCTCCTTGATTGGTTTCCTTCCTTCCTGAATCATAGAATCCTAGGGTTGGAAGGGACCTTGGAGGTCATCTAGTCCAACCCCCTGTTCAGGAAACCCTGCACCATTTCAGACAAATGACTATCCAGTCTCTTCTTAAAAACTTCCAGTGTTGGAGCATTCAACGCTTCTGGAGGCAAGGAGTTCCACTGGTTAATTGTTCTAACAGTCAGGAAGTTTCTCCTTAGTTCCAGGTTGCTTCTCTCCTTGATTGGTTTCCTTCCTTCCTGAATCATCGAATCCTAGGGTTGGAAGGGACCTTGGAGGTCATCAAGTCCAACCCCCTGCTCAGGCAGGGAACCCTCTGCCATTTCAGACAAATGGCTGTCAAGTCTCTTCTTAATACCTTCCAGTGTTGGAGCATTCACCGCTTCTGGAGGCAGGTTGTTCCACTGGCTAATTGTTCTCACTCTCAGGAAATTTCTCCTCAATTCCAGGTTGCTTCTCTCTTGGGTTCGTTTCCCTCCGTTGCTTTTCGTCTCGCGTGCTCCAGGATGTGTCGCCTTATGCTAAAACCCTCGTCAGACTCAGACTGCAATCCCGAATGCTCTCTTGATCGATTTGATTCCCCTTCAGCAGCTCGGAAGGGCAGAGAGTCCTCCGGGAGGAGAATTGATAGGCCTCCCCTTCTCAAAGGGAGGAAAACGGCCTTGGCAGAAAAGCTGCCTCTGTGCCAGTTCGTCTTTAGTGAAATTCAGGGCAGCCAGCAGGTGACTCTTGGTCCATCGAAATGAAATCGCCATAGTGCAGATAGTCCTCGGCTTACAGCGGTGGTGGCGCAATGGTTAGAAGGCAGTAGGGTCTGCCCATGGCCAGGGAGTTCAATCCTGACCGGCCCAAGGTTGACTCGTCCTTCCATCTTTCCAAGGTGGGTAAAATGAGAGCCCAGATTGTTGGGGGGGCAAATAGGCTGATTCTGTAAACCGCTCAGAGAGGGCTATAAAGCACTGTGAAGCAGTATATAAATCTTTTAAGTGCTAATATTTAAATATAATGATTAATATTTGCAGAGGGAGGGAAGGAAAGAAGCCTTGGTTGTCACAGTGGTTATAATGCAGCATTGCAGGCTGACTCTGCCCTGCTCGGGCAGGAAACCCTATACCATTTCAGACAAATGGCTGTCCAGTCTCTTCTTAAAAACTTCCAGTGTTGGAGCGTTCACCACTTCTGGAGGCAGGTGGTTCCACTGGTTAATTGTTCTCGCTGTCAGGAAGTTTCTCCTTATTTCCAGGTTGCTTCTCCTTGGTTAATTCTCATCCGTTGCTTCTTGTCCTGCCTTCAGGCCCTTTGGAAAATAGCTTGACTCCCTCTTCTTTGGGGCAGCCCCTCAAATTTTGGAACACTGCTATCATGTCCCTCCTGGTCCTTGTCTTCATTTAACTAGACATACCCAATTCCAGCAACCCTTCCTTGTATGTTTTAGCCTCCAGTCCCCTGATCCTCTTTGTTGCTCTTCTCTGCCCTCTTTCCATAGTCTCAACATCTTTTTTACATCGTGGCGACCAAAACTGGATGCCATGTTTCAAGTGTGGCCTTACCAAGGCGTTGTAAAGTGGTATTAACACGTCACGTGATCTCGATTCTCTCCCTCTGTTAATGCAGCCTAGCACTGTGTTGGCTTTTTTGGCAGCTGCAGCACACAGCTGGCTCGTATTTTAAGTGATTGTCCACTAGGACTCCAATCTCCTATTGTGGTTACTACAATTATAACGTACATTGTAATCAGTACGATGTAGGACCTTTTTCCAGAGCACAATACCATAGTCTCTCAAGACGGAAGGATGCCAATGATGAATCAGTACAGTACAGTTTTGCTGTTAATTTTAAATTCACTGGATTCTAAAGAACTGGTTAGGCCTCAATGTTCACTTTGAAATGATTTGAGGGTGGCTGTTGACCATGGCAGTGAGCATGTGGGTGTGTGACCAGCAACCTAGCGCTGTGTTGGCTTTTTTGGCAGCTGCAGCACACAGCTGGCTCCTAAGTGATTGCCCACTAGGACTCCGAGATCCCTCTCCCAGTTGCTACTATTGAGCAAGGTACCCCCTATCCTATACCTGTCCCATTTGGTTTTTCTTGCCTAAATGTAGAGGTTGGGAGTTGAGGTCGCCCCATCTGACAATGGCTCCCATTAGAAAGCATTGATGTCATAAACAGAAACCTCTCCAGTCTTCTCTGGATGCATTGGCATCTCCCTACCAGCTGGGAAGTGACAGTCACAAGACACCAGAAGAGATTCCAGCTGTGCAAAAAAGGTCACTCAGGGTCCCTGGCCGGTCAGTGAGCGAAGTCAAAGGGGTTGGGCCTGCCTCCTTTCAAAATCCCAGGCTACTTTTTCTGTTCCAAACCGCGTTGTCTTTGCCTTTGGAAACATTTTTGTTTGGCTAAACCTTGTGTGAATGCCACTCTAGCCCCAAATGGGCTTTGATTGTAAAGGCCATTCCGAACTCAAAATTGTAGTGGTTTTCTGTTTTCTCTTACAGAAGCTTTCTTCAGTCACCCGTTCCTGGATCAAGTTTCGACGGTCAAAAAATGTAAGCCGAAATGTCCTTTTGGGCTTTCCGTAAGGCCTGTAGGAGGGGAGGCTAAATCTCTTCGGCAGATTCGCCGGTTTTCATCTTGTGCGGTTCTTTTAATTATCAAGACCCATTGCTGTGGGTTAACAGCTGGGTTGTTTGTTTATTACAGGGGTAGTCCTCAACGTACGACCCCAGTTGAGCCCCAGCCACTGTCTTTTGCTAAGCAAGACAGTGTTTCGAGGAGCTTTGCCCCACTTTACGACTCGCTGCCCTTGTTAAGCGAATCACCATAGTGGTTCATTTAGTAGCCCAGCCGTTTTAGTGGATCTGGCTTCCCCCTTGACTTTGCTTGTTGTCACGAGAGTCACAAAAGTCGATCACGTGACCCCAGGACACTGCCACCGTCATAAACACGAGTCACTTGCCGAGCGTCTGGATTAGGTTCAGGTGACCCTGGGGATTCTGCAACGGTTGTAAGTGTGGAAAACGGTCATCGGTCACTTTTTGCGGTGCCGTTGTAACTTCACGAGGTCAATAAACAAAACTGTTGTAAGTTGAGGACTATTTGTGCCCGAGGGGCGCGTGCCTGGCGCAGGCACGGCAGCACAAGTGTGGCAGGGCTGCTGCTGGGTGGACGCACGAGTGGCTGGTAGGCCATGAGCGCAGAAGGGTTAGGACACTAAAAAGCAGAGACATCACCCTGCCAACAAAAGTACGTATAGTCAAGGCTATGGTCTTCCCAGTTGCAATGTATGGCAGTGAAAGTTGCACCATAAGAAAGGCTGAGCACCAAAGACTTGAGGCCTTTGAACTCTGGTGCTGGAGAAGACTCCTGCGAGTCCCTTGGACTGCCAGGCGATCCAACCGGTCAGTCCTAGAGGAGATCAACCCTGACTGCTCTTTAGAAGGCCAGATCCTGAAGCTGAAACTCAAATCCTTTGGCCACCTAATGAGAAGGAAGGACTCACTGGAGAAGAGCCTCATGCTGGGAAAGGTGGAGGGCAAGAGAAGAAGGGGACGACAGAGAATAAGGTGGCTGAATGGAGTCACTGAAGCAGGAGGCGTGAGCCTAAATGGACTCCAGAAGATGGTAGAGGACAGGAAGGCCTGGAGGAACGTTGTCCATGGGGTTGGGAGGGGTCGGACACGACTTTGCAACTAACAACAACAAAGTCTAGACTGCAGCCCATATCCCGGAGGTCATGCACCTGCCCAGGTAACCTACAGTTGTTCATTATTTGCAGCCTACCTGTCCGTGGTGACATCTCTTGTCTCTTTTGTGTCTTTTTTTCCTCCTTCCTCCATTCAGCTTGTCCTGTTCCTGTTCCAGCACCGGCAGGCTCCGTCTCCGGAGGATCCTGTGGTAGCTCCCCCTCCTGCCGGTTTGCTTCTCCTCCGGTAAGTTCTGCTCAGATTTGGAAAATTGATTCTCTGTATTTCTGGGGGGGGGAGGGGAGAAGCAGATGGATGGGCCTTTTCTGGGCATCAGAGTGTGTCCACTCCACTGATTGATTGTTCTCCTTAATTCTAGGCTGGATCTGTCTTGATGAAGCTTTTTTATTCTATTCCATTCCACTCCATTCCATTCCATTCCATATATTCTATTCTGTTCTATTCTGTTCTATTCTATTCTATTCTATTCTATTCTATTCTATTCCATTCCATTCCATTCCATTCCATTCCATTCCATTCCATATATTCTATTCTATTCTATTTCATTCCATTCCATTCCATTCCATATATTCTATTCTATTCTGTTCTGTTCTGTTCTGTTCTATTCTATTCTATTCTATTCTATTCTATTCTATTCTATTCTATTCTATTCTATTCTATTCTATTCTATTCTATTCTATTCTATTCCATTCCATTCCATTCCATTCCATTCCATTCCATTCCATTCCATTCTATTCTATTCTATTCTATTCCATTCCATTCCATTCCATTCCATTCCATTCCATTCCACCCAACCCAACTCGTTCCTTCTTGTTCTACCTTCAGGCGCTTTGAAGAATAGCTTGACTGCCTCTTCTTTGGGGTAGCCCCTGAGATACTGGAAGACTGCTATCGTCCCCCCTCGTCTTTCTCTTCATTAAACTAGACATACCCAATTCCAGCAACCGTTCCTTGTATGTTTTACCCTCCAGTCCCCTGATCATCTTTGTTGCTCTTCTCTGCACTCTTTCCAGAGTCTCGACGTCTTTTTTGTATCGTGATACAGAGGTGCAGCCAGTTCTGTGTGTCTCGTGGTAGAACACGACATTACAACCCTTCTTCACAAATTGCCATGGGTACCCGGTTTTTTTCAGGGTCCAGTTCAAGGTGTTGGTGTTGACTTTCAAAGCTCCCCATGGCCAGTAAGTTTCATCCACCCATCCTGCCAGAACTGACAGAGAGGACATGTTATGGGTTCCATCATCTTGGGAGCTACATTTGGCAGGCTCTAAGTCAGGGGTCTTCCAACTTGGCCTTTTTATGACTTGTGGACTTCAACTCCCAAAATTCCTCAACCAGCGTGCACACTGGCTGAGGAATTCTGGGAGTCATAGTTCACAAGTAGGGGTCTTCCAACTTGGCCCTTAGATGACTTGTGGACTTCAATTTCTAGAATTCCTCAGCCAGCATGCCTGGCTGAGGAATTCTGGGAGTCAAAGTCCACAAGTCATCAAAGGGCCAAGTTGGAAGACCCCTACTCTAGGTAGTGGGTCTTTTCTGGAGTAACATCCATGTTGTGGCATCTCTCTCTCCAGAGATCACGTTGGCTTCATGACCTCTGAGCCTCCGAAAGTCCCCTTAAGATCCTGTTAGGCCCTAATAGTTTTGTTCTTATTAACATCCCTTTGTCTGTTTTTTTTCTTTGTTCTCACTTTATTTTTATAGTTTTGTAGTGAGATGGGCAGCTACATCAATGGAATGGAATAGAATAGAATAGAAGAATAGAATAGAATAGAATAGAATAGAATAGAATAGAATAGAATAGAATAGAATAGAATAGAATAGAATAGAATAGAATAGAGCTGGAAGGGACCTTGGAGGTTGTCTAGTCCAGCCCCCTGCTCAAGCAGGAGAACCTATACCAGGGATATCAAACTGCCGCCCCACGAGCCAGATTCATCACATTGAAACTGCACCCACCCCATTGCCGGCAACAGGGGAAAAGTTGCGATATGTCGCGTGTCGTCATGTGATGTTGCGAGTTTGACATGCCTGACCTATACCATCTCAGACAGGTGACTGTCTAGCCTCTTCTTAAAAACTTCCAGTGATGGAGCGCCCATGATTTCTGGTGGCAAGCTGTTCCACCAGTTGATTGTCCTCACTGTCAGGAAGTTTCTCCTTAGTTCCAGGTTGTTTCTCTCTTTGATCAGTTTCTCGTCCTTCCCTCCGGTGCTTTGGAGAATAACGTGACCCCCTCCTCTTCTTTGTGGCAGCCCCTCAAATACTGGAAGTCTGCTATCAAGTCCCCCTTATTTCTTCTTTTCTTTAGACTGGCCAAACGCAAGTCCCGTAGCTGTTCTTTGTCTGTTTTAGTCTCCAGGCCTTCTTTGTTGCTCTTCCTTGATTTTTTTCCAAACTCTCAATGTCTTTTTTGTGATAAGGTGACCAAACTTGGCTGCAGTATTTGGACCCAACAACTTTTCACTTGTGAACTTGTAACGGGAAGAGTGACTGCTCAGCAAACAGGATGTGTTTTGCTTGTGGAATATTCAGGTCAAACAAAGCAATGTAGGAGAAGCCCTGAATCGTAGCCGGAAACTGCGTTTGCACCCAAGCTTGTCCAATCTTATCATTGGTCAAAAGTAAAAATGCTTTGGTTTCATGATTTTTTTCCCCCAGACGTTCAAAGTCTTCATTTCTTCCTTCCAACACAGTTTCTAGTTCCCCTGAGTAATTTGAAAATGTAAAGTGGTATCGGAGGTGAATTCTATGTGGGAGTCAGATTCGTCCAATGGTTAAGGCGCCAGGCTAGAAAACTGGAGAAAGCGAGTTTTAATCACACCTTAGGCAGGAAATCTGGCTGGGTGACTTTGAGCCAATCACCAGGAGACTGGGAGTTCTAGTCCCGTCCTTAGGCATGAAAGCTGGGTGACTTTGGGCCAATCACCAGGAGACTGGGAGTTCTAGTTTCGCCTTAGCCATGAAAGCTGGCTGGGTGACTTTGGGCCAATCACCAGGAGACTGGGAGTTCTAGTTTCGCCTTAGCCATGAAAGCTGGCTGGGTGACTTTGGGCCAATCACCAGGAGACAGGGAATTCTGGTCCCACCTTATGCATTAAAGCTGGGTGACTTTGGGCCAATCACCAGGACACTGGGAGTTCTAGTTTCGCCTTAGCCATGAAAGCTGGCTGGGTGTATTTGGGCCAATCACCAGGAGACTGGGAGTTCTAGTCCTGTCCTTAGCCATGAAACCCAGCTGGTTGACTTTGGGCCAATCATTAGGAGACTGAGTTCTAGTCCCATCCTTAGGCATAAAAGCTGGCTGGGTGACTTTGGGCCAATCACCAGGGGACTGGAAATTCTAGTTTTGCCTTAGCCATGAAAGATGGCTGGGTGACTTTGGGCCAATCGCCAGGAGACTGGGAGTTCTAGTCCCGCCTTAGCCATGAAAACTGGCCAATCACCAGGAGACAGTGACTTTGAAAAAAAAAAGGTTGGGGTGAGGTGGTAGAAATGACATACTGTACACCTTCCTCTCAAATTAGTGGATCAGCACTGGATCGGTATGGTCCAAAACAAAATGCCAACATTCCCATTCTCATCCTGACACATGCTTTGCCTATCCCTAGCATGCGGTCATGACTTTGAACAGTGGTTACAATGTTTGTTTCTTCGGATAAAACACAGGTTTTAAAATTCCGAGAGCTCGTACACTTTTGCAGCAGTTCTTGCTGGGAACATTATATTCCTTGCAGCTTTCAAAACAAGGAAGTATTAAACCAGCACCAGTTTTACCAGTTCTAGTCCCGCCTTAGGCACGAAAGCCAATTGAATGACTTTGGGCCGGTCACCAGGAGACAGTGGCTTCTGGTCCCATCTTAGGCATGGAAGCCATCCGGCTGACTTTGGGCCCGTCACCAGGAGACGGTGATTTCTAGTCCCGTCGAGCACAAAGGCCGATTGAGTGACTTTGGGCCAATCACCAGGAGACGGTGAGTTCTAGTCCCGTCTTGAGCATGAAAGCCAGCTGGGGGAATTTGGGACAGTCACCAGGAGACTGTGAGTTCTAGTCCTTTGTTAGGCATGAAAGCCAACTGAGTGACCTAGGGCCAATCACCAGGAGACAGTGAGTTCTGGTCCCGCCTTAGGCATGAAAGCCAGATGGGTGACTTTGGGACAATCGCTGGGAGACGGTGAGTTCTAGTCCCGTCTTGAGCATGAAAGCCAGCTGGGGGAATTTGGGACAGTCACCAGGAGACTGTGAGTTCTAGTCCTTTGTTAGGCATGAAAGCCAACTGAGTGACCTAGGGCCAATCACCAGGAGACAGTGAGTTCTGGTCCCGCCTTAGGCATGAAAGCCAGCTGGGTGACTTTGGGACAATCGCTGGGAGACGGTGAGTTCTAGTCCGGTCTTGAGCATGAAAACCAGCTGGGGGACTTTGGGACAATCATCAGGGGACGGTGAGTACTAGTCCTGCCGTAGACATGGCACCGGGCTGGGTGACCTTGGACCAATTCCCCTCCCCCCTTCAGTCTGACCCACCTCAAAGGGTTGTTATTGGGAGGAAAATAGGAGGAGGAAGAATGTGTTGGATATAGGTTATTTGTAAAAAAACAATAAAGGCAGGATTCGAACGAGAGCTAAAGTGAAGTGATCTCGGGGGGGTGTGCAAAACATGAGCCGGCAGGGATGAGAGACTGAAAAAAAATGCGCTCTTTACCTCTGCCATCCAAAGCAGCCTTTTTTTCCCCCCAAATACTCTCCCTGTTTCATTTTATTCTTAAATTTTGAGAACCCGGGAGTGTGCACAAGGCACCCTTGGGTTTTAAACAGAGTTGAGCAATAACGTTAGCGAGTTGAAGAAAGAACAGAGCTTTCATGATATCTGCTCCTGGGGTGGTTTTGGGGGAAACTGCTAGTCAGAAAGATTGGAAAGGAAACGTTTCCCGAGGCGCTGACTTTGAGATTGTGCAATGTGTACAGTGGAGAGAGGGGAAAAAAAACCACGAACGGAAGTTAAAATGCCCCTTTCTGGCTTTTTTTGGGCCGTGGTGTCGTGGTTCTGACAGATGAAACTCTTCAAAAGAACTTCCAGGCATGGTTTACCTTAAAAGAATCTTTTATTCGAGAAACAAAAGTATCGGCACGTAAAAATGCAAGTAGAAAAATAGGGACCACTCCGGTGGGAAGGTAACAGCGTTCCGTGCGCCTTTGGCATCAAGTCATGCCGGCCACGTGACCACGGAGACGTCCTCGGACAAGCGCTGGCTCTTCGGCTTTGAAACGGAGATGTGCACCGGCCCTGAGAGTCGGAAACGGCTAGCACGTGTGTGCGGGAGAACCTTTACCTTTATATGACGTATAGACATCATTCTGTAGTCAATTACGGTCGTAAACCGAGGACTAACTGTGCCTATTACCTTGATGTCAGATTTGGGATGCGGTAGGGTTCGTTTTCCAAGCACAGCCCTTGGACAGGATTGGTTGGTATTTAATTAATTTGAAGAAAAAGACAGAAATGACCCAGACACGTGGGCCCTTAAGGGCAGCTTCTTACAAACGAGAAAGAAGGGGGAAATTTGTCCCCTAATTAGGCTTGGAAGTGACTTCCTTCTTTTTTTTTTTGTTTTATATTCTTCCCGGAGTTCGAGAATTTCATAGTTACACAGTGTGTGTGTGTGTGTGTGTGTGTGTGTGTGTGTGTGTGTGTGTGTATTTGCAAAGATATATATTTGTGTATATAATAGGGACGTGGTGGCTCAGTGGGTTAGGATGCTGAGCTTGTCAGTGAGAAGGTCGGCATTTTGGCGGGTCGAATCCCGAGTGCTGCATAGCAGAGTGAGCGCCTGTTACTCGTCCCAGCTTCTGCCAACCTAGCAGTTCGAAAGCACGTAAAAATGCAAGTAGAAAAATAGGTACCACTTCGGTGGGAAGGTAACAGCGTTTCGTGCGCCTTTGGCGTCCAGTCATGCCGGCCACATGACCACGGAGACGTCCTCGGACAAGCGCTGGCTCTTTGGCTTTGAAACGGAGATGAGCACCGGCTTCTAGAGTCGAAAATGACTAGTACGCATGTGCAGGGGAACCTTTACCTTTACCTTTACCTAGTTGAAACCAAAAAGTAAATTCCCCTCCCCTGGATACAAAGTATCAAAGTGCAATTCCCTCCTCCAATTAACAGTCATAAATCACATTCCCCAATCAGCTTGAAGTGCTGGGCTTTCTCCCCAGCCCGCCAAAACTCTTACCAGCTCTGGGCCCAATGACCTTGGGTTCCCAGGGCTGAGTTATTATTGCTATGACTAGCTGGACTCTCATCCACATTCCCCCCCCCCAGCATCAACGAACTTGTAAAAGCCATAGAGAAAAGATGGCTGCATTTCCCTCTGTTGTGAAAGCAAGAACATCCGATGTTAGCAGCGTTGACACGTGGTTGCTGAGCAGATCTCTCTGGTTGTCCAGTGAGTCACGTCGTTAAGCGAGTCTGGCTTCCTTTGTTGACGATGTTTGATAGTCGGAAGCCTGCTGGGAAGATTGCAAATAACTTTTATCAGATGGTCCTGGGACACTATAACTCTGATAAATCCATGCTGGTTGCCTGAGCAGCCCAGTTTTCATCATGTGACCATGGGGATGCTGCAGTGGGTCAGCAGTCTGAGGATGAGTTGTAAGTCAATCAATCAGAATAGAGTTGGAAAGGGACCTTGGAGGTCTTCTAGTCCAACCCCCTGCTCAGGCAGGAGATCTTATACTAAGTGGCACAAATGGTGGTCCAGTCTTTTGTTGAAAACCTTCCATGATGGAGCCCCCACACCTTCTGGAGGCAAGCTGTTCCACAGATTAACTATTCTCACTGTCAGGAAATTTCTCCTTAGTTCCAGGTTGCTTCTCTTCTTGATTAGTTTCCATCCGTTGCTTCTTGTCCTGCCTTCAGGTGCTTTGGAGAAGAGCTTGACTGCCTCTTCTTTGGGGCAGCCCCTGAGATACTGGAAGACTGCTATCATGTCACCCCTTTCCTCTACACTGGGTATAATCCTGCAGCCGTTGTTCATACATTTTTGTCTCCAGGTCCTTAATCGTCTTAGTTCAGGGGTCTTCCAACTTGGCCCTTTCATGACTTGTGGATTTCAACTCCCAAAATTTCCTCAGCCAGTGTGCACGCTGGCTGAGGAATTTTGGGAGTTGAAGGCCACGAGTCCTAAAAGGGCCAAGTGTGAAGACCCCTGTCTTAAAGCATCCTGGCTGAGGAATTCTGGGAGTTGAAGTCCACAAGTCATCAAAGGGACAAGTTGGAAGACACTTGACCTAGAGCCTGCCAAATGTAGCTCCCAAGATGATGGAACCCATAACATGTCCTCTCTGTCAGTTCTGGCAGGATGGGTGGATGAAATAACTTACTGGCCCTGGGGAGCTTTGAAATTCAACACCAACACCTTGCTGGTTGAGGAATTCTGGGAGTTGAAGTCCATGAGTCATAAAAGGGCCAAGTTGGAAGAGCCCTTCTTGTGGACTTCAACGCCCAGAATTCCTCAGCCAGGCATGCTGGCTGAGGAATTCTGGGAGTTGAAGTCCATGAGTCTTAAAAGGGCCAAGTTGGAAGACCCCTGTCTTAAAGCATCCTGGCTGAGGAATTCTGGGAGTTGAAGTCCACAAGTCCTAAAAGGGCCAAGTTGGAAGACCCCTGTATTAAAGCATCCTGGCTGAGGAATTCTGGGAGTTGAAGTCCACAAGTCATCAAAGGGCCAAGTTGGAAGACCCCTGTCTTAAAGCATCCTGGCTGAGGAATTCTGGGCGTTGAAGTCCACGAGACGATCAAAGGGCCAAGTTGGAAGATCCCTGCTTGTGGACTTCAACACCCAGAATTCCTCAGCCAGGCATGCTGGCTGAGGAATTCTGGGAGTTGAAGTCCGCAAGTCATCAAAGGGCCAGGTTGGAAGACCCCTGTCTTAAAGCATCCTGGCTGAGGAATTCTGGGAGTTGAAGTCCACAAGTCCCCTGTCTTAGTGGCTCTTCTCTGTACTTTTTCCAAAGTCTCTACATGGCTGGGGAATTCTGGGAGATGGAAGTCCAGGGGCCTTGCCCGTTGCCAAGGTTTGGACCCCATTGCTCTAGGGAGGTAACAGGTGGACGTTCCCCCCACCTGCCTTTGCAAGCCTGTTGCCTCTGACTCCTCCATCATCTTCTCCAGTCCCTTCCAGATATGCAGCACATCCAAGAAGACAACCTGTCCTCTCCTCCCCTGGGGCCTCCAAATTACCTCCAGGTCTCCAAAGATTCTGCCAGCACCAGCAGCAGGAATTCCTCCTGCGACACAGACGACTTCGTCCTGGTCCCGCACAACATCTCCTCCGATCAGTCGTGTAAGTTTCTCGGACGGGTCTTCGGGCGCTTCTCGGGGTCTCCCTGCTGACTCTTCAACCGTCTCCCGCTGCGAAGGGTGGCGGTGTGGGACGGCGCGTGTTTTTTTTTGTAGCGGGTTTAATTTGCGTTCTTGTAACTTGGCACAAATCTTTTCCTTCTTGAAATCCGGGTGGCGTTCCCTTTGCGTCCTGGGAACAACCCGGGTGCAAAAATTAGGCCCGGAACATTAATAATAATAATAGTAATAATAGTAATAGTAATAATAATAATAATAATAATAATAATAATAATAATAATAATAATAATAATAATAATAATAATAATAAACCTTTATTGTCAAGTCTAAAAACACTTCCTTGCCAGCAATGAACACCCAGTTAAGCAGAGATTAACATCAATATTGATACTAAATTCACAATCAAGCAGTAAATTGTATTGTTATTTTAAATACCTTTTGAACCGCCCTGAGTCCTACGCGAGAAGGGCGGTATATAAGTCCAATAAACATAAATATAAACATAAAGTACAACATGTGTACATTGAGATTAGCTGAGCCTCCCCCCCCCCCGTGCTCTCTCCCCCCAACACACAGTGACAACAAACCCTCCATCCTGCCACACCGTGTAAAAGGGTTTTGAGAAGTTTTATGTCCAAGCTTTTATCTCTCTCTTTTTTTTTCTTCTCCTCCATTTATCGGAGCACCTGTGTTTGCACAGTTATCTCAGATTCCTGGGAATCCAAAAAAAAAACCCCATGTTTTGTTTTCTGTCTGAGAGAGTTCCTCGCCTTCTTTTTAACCCTTTCCTTTTTCTGAAGACTTGATAGACAAGGAGACCAGAGCAGGAGGTTTGTAGAGAATTGCAGCTGGGAAGCATGTTTGGGATCCAAGCTAGGCCTGGCTTCCAGTGCTTTATTGCAGGCGGTGAGGGGAGGGGGGAAAAAACGACCAAAAGGGCTTCCTTTGTTCTACAGGCGGTTCTCGCTTAACGGCCCTGATTTAGACGATCAAGTCGTCACTGAGCAACAGGGTCGTGAAAACAGATTCTCACCTGATGGGCCCACTTAGCAAAGGCAATCCCCCCCCTCCGTTGATACTCTGGGCACTCTTTCAGCCTGGTTGTTTTCCTGCAGACGTTTCATGACCCAACTAGGGAACATCATCAGTGCCAGAAGGGAGGAGGAGGAGGAGGAGGAGGAGGAGGAGGAAGAAGAGAATATTTGTAGCTCATGGTTGGAATGAGGGGTCCCTGGTGCTCTCTGAGCCTGGTTGTTTTCCTGCAGGCGTTTCGTGACCCAACTTGGGAACATCATCAGTGTTAGAAGGAATGGGGTTTGCAGTGGGGAGGGGGAGGAGGAGAAGGAGGAGGAAATGGACTGTGGGGTCCCTGGTGCTCTCTGAGCCTGGTTGTTTTCCTGCAGGCGTTTCGTGACCCAACTAGGGAACATCATCAGTGTTAGAAGGAATGGGGTTTGCAGTGGGGAGGGGGAGGGGGAGGAGGAGGAGGAGGAAATGGACTGTGGGGTCCCTGGTGCTCTCTGAGCCTGGTTGTTTTCCTGCAGGCGTTTCGTGACCCAACTAGGGAACATCACCAAGTGCTAAAAGGGAGTGGGAGGAGGAGGAGGAAGAATCCTGTGGGGTCCCTGGTGGTCTCTGAGCCTGGTGGTTTTCCTGCAGACCTTTCGTGACCCAACTAAGGAACATCATCAGTGCCAGAAGGGAGTGGGGTTTGCAGAGAGGAGGAGGAAATGGACTGTGGGGTCCTTGGTGCTCTCTGAGTTGGGTTGTTTGTTTGTTTGTCGGATGTCTCATGACCCAACTAGGAAACATCATCAGTGCTAGAAGAAAAGGGGGGGAGGGTTTATAAAGTGGAGGAGGAGGAGAGGGAGAAGGAGGAGGAGGAGGAAAAAGACTGTGGGGTCCCTGGTGCTCTCTGAGCTTGGTTGTTTTCCTGCAGGCGTTTCATGACCCAACTAGGGAACATCATCAGTGTTAGAAGGAATGGGGTTTGCAGTGGGGAGGGGGAGGGGGAGGAGGAGGAGGAAGAATCC